>NC_136526.1:60336322-60548822 GCF_053919585.1 Euprymna scolopes
ATATATACATATATCAATATATACATATACATAGATTAATATATACATATATATATATTAATATATACATATATATACATATATTAATATATATATATATATATATATACATATATCAATATATACATATATATACATATACATATATTAATATATACATATATATATATATTAATATATACATATATATACATATAAATATATTAATATATACATATATACATGTATATACATATATTAATATATACATATATATACATATACATAATAATATATACATATATATACATATATTAATATATGCATATACATATATCCATATATACTTATATATACATATACAAATATATACATGTATTAATATATACATATATATACATATACATACATATAGATATATACATATACATACATATAGAGTTATACATATATATACATACATATATATATATATATATATAATTATATAATTATACATATGATTGCAGTAAATTCGCTTTCGAATATTGCCATCACTCGATATAGCACAAAAAAGTATTAAGAAACACGAAAACATTGAGTGAAGGGTTGCACGAATGTGGCTTTTAAGCCCTGCTTAACTCTGGCCTTCCTTAGCACACATTGTACAGACATGCACACCATTAAGAGCACATTCTTGCTGTTCTTTTATATGCAGGATCAAATGCCGTTTCAAACTGCCTGTTGTTTTGTACATTCGTCCGCAGTGTGCACAGGTTAACTCTGGCAACTCTAGACTGTTTTGTGTCCTGCTGCGCCGATGAGTAGACTGGTGACTCATCAGCCCAGCTCTGCTAAGACATATTCTTCAGCACACCCCACACTGCAGACAAATTTGGCTCCCTCTCCCATCCATGGCTCCTTTCACCCTCTCTTTCCGGATTTGCGCTTCAGCCACTCATACTTGGTTTGATCCACCTCAAACTTGTCCACACCTCCCCACAAGGTCCTTCTCCCCCCTCCGCGATCCAAAGCAAGACTCTCCCAGGTTCCTTCATCAATCCCACACTTTTTTAAGTGGATCTTAAACAATCCTTTAATCTCAATTTAGACGTTTGAGCCAGACATCTTGCCTCGGCGAGCTCGCCATAAAGGAGATGTTTGGGAAGTCGATTGTCTAACATCCTCACCACATGTCCACTCCATCTCAGTATTTGCTTAATAACGTGAGCCTCAATGCTAAGGCATTGGGTTCGATCAAGCACCTCCACATCACTGACATACATCTGCCAACCCACACCTAAGATTCACCGTAGGCACATCTGATTAAACCGCTTGAGACGTCTCAAATGCTCCCTGTACGTTGTCAAGGTTTCACAACAATAGAGAAGAGTAGAGAGAACGTATGCGGCATAAACCTTAATCTTAGTTGGCAGCAAGATCCCATGACGTCTCCACAGACGTCCGTCCAACTTTCCGAAGGCATCACTTACCCTGCTAATCCGTAACGATACCTCATCATCCAGGGTACCAGACATACAGTGTGCTACCCAAGTATAGAAACATAGAGACAACTGCTATCTTTGACCCACAGATATAAACTGATGGCTGATAGTCGTCCCTAAATCCTAAAAGTTTTCTACATTAAGGGTTGGTGTATTTACCGTAAGTCTCTCTTTATTTAAAAGATCAAAGAAGAGTATCAAAGCTAATAGGTTCGGCACTGTCAACTAAGCTCCAATCTGTTCTTTCGCCGTTTCACCCTGTGCCTGTTTTACAAGTGTATGCGCTGATGAATTCTTTGTACTTGTGCCACCTCAACATACATACCCCCCAACAAACCCTCTTAGCAACTAAAGTACACCTTATTCACTATAGAAGTCGTTTGATGCTAAAAGTTTTCTACAATAAGTTTCCTCTCTCAGACAGCTAGACTTAGGAATTCCCTTCCTGCTACCCAAGTATACAAACTTAGAGACAACTGCTATCTTTGACCCACAGATATAAACTGATGGCTCATAGTAGTCGCTAAATGCTAAAAGTTTTCTACATTAAGTTTCCTCTGTCTTAGACTTACTAATTCCCTTCCTGCTACTGCTTCTGAAACTTTACTGACATACCAAGTTTAAATGTAATGTAAACCAAGATCTTGCTCATGTCACATAAAAAAAATCCCAAATTGTAACTTCTTACGTCCAAGACGGAATAGGACTTCCAAGCAGGTTGCTACTTTCTCTATCTTGCCTCATACTAAGTATGTAAATATTTTAAAAGATTGCCGGCAGCATGTTCGCGGTAGGGTTAGCTGTTCTAATATTTTTAATTAAGATTTGAATGTCTTCATGTGTAGCATTGGATTTGACTGCAAATGCTTTGCGACATGTATGATAAGAATACGAACGTAATTCTAACAGGCCTTTCTGGTAAATTATCCTCAGAAAAGATGAAAGACATCCTCTCACAAACTTAGACTCTTGAGGACAGTGTCAAGTTGTCATTCAAATTCTATGAAGAGTGTGTTCTGCAATGTATTCGTATATTTGCATCAATAGATATTTAAATGTAATTGTTTAACCACACACTTAATATGAATAACAACTCTTGTTAGAGTGTGTTTTCATGTGTAGTTAAGCATTGGATTTGACTGCAATGGTTTTGTGACATATATTACAAATTTTGTTAGTAGATTGTAAAGTGGACAATCAATTTCTATGTTTTCCTATGTTGCATCAATATATATTTAAATGTAATTGTTTAACCACACACATCATAACAATTCTTGTGTCTTCATATGTAGTTTAGCATTGGATTATCCTAAAAATACTTTGCCATATATTACAAACTTATTAAAAGTTAGGAAAACAATTTCCTCTCCCCCAGTTGACAATTTAAATATGTTGCAGTGTTCATTTCTTGTGGCCTATTGGTCTTAACGCATTAAATGACAATAATTGTTCTGGTTTGTTGTGCATCATTCGTCATAAAAACCTATTGAACATTTAAATATGTCGTAGTATTCCTTTCTTGTGATCTATGCGTCTTACTACCTGGGGCTAACACTTGAACTCTGTATGAGATACTCAGATAATCGAACGTTCCATTAAATTTCTTTCTCTTAAACACTTAGTAAAAAAATACAGTATCTGGTTTGATGGTCTCTCTTTTATATATCTGCCAGGCTGTATCTCTTTTTTGGTTTTATTTTACTTCAGTCGAAGTTCTCGGAAATCAAGGGGCCCACAACCTGTGTGTGTTTGCATGTCTCATTACATTCGTTTGATGTTCAAATGTTTTACCACAAACTTCGCATGAATAAAGTTTCTCTCCAGTGTGTTTTCACATGTCTTCTTATATAATTTTGACGTGCAAATGCTTTACCACACACAAGGTTTCTCTTCAGTGTGTGTTTGCATGTGTCTCGTTACACTAGTTTGATGTGCAAATGATTTACCACAAATCACACAAGAGAAACGTTTCTCTCCAGTGTGTGTTCGTACGTGTAGCTTTATTTGATTTTGATATGCAAATGCTTTACCACAAATTTCACAAGAAAAAGGTTTCTCTCCAGTGTGTGTTCGCATGTGTTCTCTTAAAGTAATTTGATGTGCAAATGCTTTACCACACACTTTACAAGAACAAGGTTTTTCTCCAGTGTGTGTTCGCATGTGTTCTGTTAACTGATGTTGATATGCTATTCCTTTCTGACACACTTTACAAGAAAAAGGTTTCTCCCCAGTGTGTGTTCGCATGTGTAGCATTGCTTGAGTTTTCTGTGCAAATGTTTTACCACACACTTCACAACAAAAAGGTTTCTCTCCAGTGTGTGTTCGCATGTGTTTCGTTACATTCGTTTGTTGTGCAAATGCTTTACCACAAATTTCACAAGAAAAAGGTTTCTCTCCAGTGTGTGTTCGCATGTGTCTCTTTACATCATTTTGACGTGCAAATGCTTTACCACACACTTCGCAAGAAAAAGGTTTCTCTCCAGTGTGTGTCCGCATGTTTACCATTGGCTGTATGTATGATGTGCAAATGCTTTACCACAAACTTCACAAGAAAAGGTTTCTCTCCAGTGTGGGTTTGCATGTGTTCTGTTACATGATTTTTATGTGCAAATGGTTTAGCACAAACTTTACAAGAAAAAAGGTTTCTCTCCAGTGTGTGTCCACAATTTTTACTGTTGTCTGCATGTCTGATGTGCAAATGCTTTACCACAAATTTCACAAGAAAAAGGTTTCTCCCAGTGTTTGTTATCATGTGTTCTGTTTCATGATTTTTATGGGCAAATGATTTACCCCACACTTAACAAGAAAAAGGTTTCTTTCCAGTGTGTGGTCTTATGTGTGATTTTCATTCAGCATTGGGTACAAATATTTTATCTTACACTTCCCAATAAGTTTTCTCTCTTAGGCACTCGAGGTCAGTGTCTACTAGGCATTCAATTTCTCTCCTTTAGGCATTCAAGTTCTCTCCAGTAGGTATTCAAGTTTACTCTCCAGTTTGTTCGCATGTTTGATGGTACATCACGATTGTTTGCAAATGCTTTTCCACCCTCTTTACAAAAAAACTTGCTCTTTTGTTGGAGTTTACAGGTGCTCCTTAGTTTCAGAATAATTTGAAGATGCCATACCACACACTTCACATGTGTTATCTGTCAGCGTGTTAGTCTTTAACCTTTAACTGGTTGATCATGTTTTATCACACAATTCACAAAGCTTTATTTTTTCTAGTCTGTTATGATTTCAAATTGCTAAAAGATGCTCATCCAATATTATATTTTTATAGCAAAATGTCATTTGCAAACATTTGCAAAAGATAAGCTTTTGTAATAATGTTTATTTCTAAACTTCGTATTGAAAATTTTAAGCTAAGATTTATTCAAGAATAACATTTGTTTTCAATGTCTCCAAACATGTTTTTATATAAAAATGCAACACATTTACTGACAAGTTATTTTTTCCACTGTGTGCTAATCAACATATGTTCTTCAGTTTCCGTTTTATTTCTCCAAATTGATTCATCTGTTCTTTAATGGGAAATCAGTGATAATCTTAGTTCAGAAGAATAAAACTGCCGTTCATGGTTATTATATGACGTTATTGTCCACTGTAACTCTTACCTGTGAAGAAAAGATAAAATTATACAAATTTTACATAAAAAATATACAATAAATCAAGCCAAAAACTAATAATAGCTGTTTAATCCAGTCACCCATATGCTACAAACTAAGGTCCCACTTTACCTCTTTATCAAATACTCTGATCATTGTGTCCTGATCCTTTCTTTTACATGGTTGTTCTACTAATTAGAGCTTTGTCTCATTTTCTAACTATTTAATTTATTTTGGGACATACATAAAGACTCATTTACTTCAAGCGTTTAACTTGGAGCAATTGGGATTGTATTGATGGCTGGATATTCTGCAAAAGAAAGACCAATTTCACAAAAAAATTTTGTACATGTTCTTTGCAAAATATTAAGATGCCATGAAACATAACCAAATAAAAATCATTAATCTTTGTCACATTAAAAAATATAAATATCTAATATGCATGTAATAAACCTGGTAATTCTTTTCCCCTGCTTTTTAAAACTTTTACATATATGCCTTAATATATTTCATTAGTTCATATATTTACCCACATGAAAAATAACATTAAGTTGAAGTTTAAAAATATCATAAACCGTCATTATTGATAAGAAATATATTCAGCAAGAAAATATATTGAACTTACAAAATTTATAATTTAAATAAAACAAAATTCACACAATTAAAATAATCATAAAAAAACAAGGAAAATTAAAGATTTTTACAAATAAAAACAATTACCTGTTATTTAAAAAATATTTGAATCTTAAGCAATATGTTTTCTTTAAAGGACATGAAGCTATGCTTGTGAATACCGACAATAGACATAGGCAGTTCAGATTTTCTGGAATTGGTCTAAAAATATCAATAAAATAATTTTCGTTTAATACAATAAAAAGACATGAAAAATTGCAAATTCTCATTATTATAAATTTATTCAAAACATTTAAATTTTTTATTGATGTTTTTGTTACTTAATCGTTTGTAATGGTTTTTTAAATTAATGTTAGAGTTCGATTAATACCTGTTAGAGTATAGGCCAATCAAACAACGTTGTTGAGTTAATGATTCTTTATAACATCTTCCAAAATTGACGACTTTGCCAATACTGAATCTGATGATAGATTTTTGTGATCTGTAAATGATATGTATATATTTGAACAACTAGACGAGGCTGTAGAATATGGAATGTCAGTGGAAATATACATTCTGTCATTGAATAGAGGAAAAAACTTAAATAAATATTCGATGACAAATACATGACATTGGTCAGATGAGAGGGGATAGAGTCAGCATTGAAAGGGTCAACTTAAAGTCAAAATAGCAGAAACAGGTTTACAGTAGTTTTCAAGTGAATGAATAATTCTTAGACATGTAGCAAGAGAATCACAATAAAAGGAACAGGTTAATAGTGGTTAATAAATGCTAAATATATTTTGACAAACAGTGTAGAGTTAGGTAAAGTAATGAAACTGTAGGTATTCAAATAGTCATCTCTGAACACATATTCCATACCTTGAAAAAGTAGGGCAGTAGGCCTTGGTATATTTACAACATTTGATTGAGTTTGGGATGAAGTTTTTTCTCATGAAAATAAAATCATACAGTGTTACTGTATGATTAATATAATCAGATTCTTCTTAAACAAAAATATTCAGGTGTTCTTTTGTAATTGTATTCAACACAACATTATATAAATGCACATTTGCTTTAGACTTCGACTCTTAGACTTTTATTATTCCTGATATTTATTAAGAAAGTGATAAAATTGTGTCCGAGATATGTTTGCTATGGACACCACACTTTTTACATCTTGAGACGAAATCTAATTTATATATGTACACAATGTACAAAACCTTAGAAAATTACTAGCAGTCTCTGGTGGAATGAGGCATAAATAGATGTTAACATTTACTGCTGATAAGACTAAGCTTCTTTCTTTCCCCTTGACCACGTGCACAAGATCAGAAGAGAGAAAATCAGAGAAGACTTGTTCGTATACAGCCTTTGATATATTGCCATAGATGGTAGTGTTGTCAGCATATCTATGAATAAACTTAGGATGTGATTTGGGAGATCACTGATGTAGATCTCTCGACCTGTTCCATAAATCCCCAAACCTCAACAGGAAATAGCTAAAAAAAAAAACATGAATAAACCTAGAACCCCATCCTCAAACGTAGATCCCTACTACAATTTCTCCTTCTCCAACATTAGGGGTCTACGTTTACACCTTCCAGAGGTTGACATCCAATTACAGGAGACAAAACCGGACATATTCTTTCTAAGTGAAACAGGCATAGGGCCGACTTGTTCGTATACAGCCATAGATGAGTTCATATTTAAAGGATACTCTAACTTAACATCTAAATCTGACCTGCAAGACCGCCATGGGCATGGAATATGCGCCTACATAAAAGATGGCTCCCCGTGTGGTAGGGATACCTCCAGACAGGACCCTAATTTACCTTATATGTGCTTCCATGTTGCACTTGCTTACACCACTGCATTTATATTTGCCGTCTATCCCCCCCCACAACACGGAGTTACTATCTTTAAGAGTATATCTGAGAAAATTGACCACATTCAGTCTGCTCATCATATTCCATGCTTTAGCTAACATTCACATTTGTGGTGATTTCAATCTCCATAATGTAGAATGGCTGACCCACTCAAATAAGACAGATGATGAGGGGAGGTTCTGTGATGGTTTTGCCGTTGCTTATGACCTCACTCAGATTGTTCACAGATCCACCTGTGTGGCCGATATTATCTGTCAGTATGCAAGCCTTCTAGACCTTTTTTCACAACTTCCCCTGAGCTATGTTCATGTTCCGTTCTATCTCCCCTGGGATCATCCAACCACTCTGTTGTATCAGTTAAGATAAAAATGAAATGAAATAAGTCTTAGACGTACCTCTCCACCTTACTGTATATCGATACTCTATGGCTGACTGGGATAGCGCCCATACACCTATATCTGATCTACCTCTGCATTACATGTTTAAAAAAAATGTGTCCTCTATATTATCAGATATGACCAAATGATTAATTGTAGGCATAGACCGATTCATACCATCCAAAAAATTCCAACAAAAACCAAACAGCTAGCCATGGTTCTCCCCAGAATGTGCTGCTGCAATTGTGCACAGAACAACAACTGTAAAAGCGTATATAAAAACTGCAAGTGAGCTATATGGTCAGTCCGTTAAATCCAAAGTAACTGAGTAGCGGCTTGGTTCCCACCAGTTTTGGCAAATAACAAACAGGATCCTGAACAGAAGTGTGTGTTCTATCCCAACCATCATCAATGGACCTGAGGTCATCTCGTCAGCATCAGACAAGGCCAAACTATTTGCCAAAACTTTGCAGCTAATTCTACCCTTTAAAGCAACTGGCCCCGATGGCATTCCAATTATAGTGTTGAAAAAGCTTCAATCAGAACTTGCCCCCATACTTAGAAAACAGTTTAAGCGTGCCTTAAGGAAAAGTGCTTTCCAACACTCTGGAAAACCTCATCAGTATGCCCTGTATTTAAGAATTCAGGTGATAATTCATTTCCCTCTCAGTACAGACCAATAAGTCTCCTGTTTGTCATGAGTAAGCTGCTGGAATCCATATTAAATAGAGAAGTAGTCAACCCCCTCAGCTGAAATAACCTTAGTGACATGCAATATGGTTTCTGTCCTGCTAGATCTAATGGTTATATCTCATATGATTAGCGAATCTCTCGACAAAGGTTTCCTTTCTAGGGCAGTTCGATAATGTATGGCATAGGGGCCTACTTCACAAGATTTCCAGCTATGGTATAACTGGAAATGTTTTCTCAATTATTAAATTTCTCTCTGATAGGCTCATAAGAGTAGTGGTTGATGGGCAGAAATCAGAGGCCCACAGTATTAATGCTGGAGTCCCTCAGGGGTCTATCCTGGGCCCAACTCTCTTCCTGATCTACATCAATGATCTCGCAAAACATATACTTAAATCATTCATTGACATCTATGCTGATGACACAACTATCTATGGCACACATCAAAGGCCGTAAATGACAAAGTTCTTTCTGATTCTCTCTCTTCTGATCTTAAGTGTATGGTACAGTGGGGGAAGAGGTGGCTGGTTACTTTTAATGCATCTAAAACCAAGCTCCTATCTTTACACAATCAACGTTCTGATCCACATCTGGCATCAATTGAAATGGATGGCTCTCGTCTTGGGAAGGCTCTATGTTTTGACAACCTTCTGGGTTTGATCTTTACTCATAATCTGGAATGAAACACGTACATCAATTCTGTTGCTGGGAAAATGGTAGGATCCTTCTACTGCTCCAGAAGATATCTCACTACTGATGAAATTCTCTATTTGTATAAAAGCCAAGTACGTCCAAGAATTGAGTACTGCTGCCACATCTGAACAGGAGCTGCTAAAAACAGCTTATCCTGCCTTTACAGAGTACAAAATAGACTTCATGGCTTAGAGGGGGATACCCTATTCTCTTTCCTGCAACCTCTCTCCCACAGGAGAGACGTTGCGTGCCTGTCTTTCTTTTATCATTATTTCCATGGCAAGTGCTCGTCTGAGCTTCAATCTCTGGCCCCCTCTCGCCAATCTTTCACAAAAAAACACCCGTGTAGCTGAAACCACTGTCAGTAAGTTTCCCCACTCTTTATTTGTGCTTTAATCAAAGCGTAGATTCCATGACCAAAGCTTCTTGCTTAGAAGAGCCAGTGGAACTCTCTTCCGTTTCCCACTTGACTACAACTTGGATGTCTTCAAGTCCAACATAAACAAATTTCTGATGAATTGCCCCCTTCAGTAAGACACTTTATCAAATCTCCAATACTAACGATTACTACGATACTATCCCATTGATTACTGTACATGCAAAAACCCTTATCCTTGAGTGGCCTTGAAAAGTAGTGACCTCCATGTAAAAAAAAACAAAAAATGACAGTTGGGCCTACAATGGACCCCTGAGGGACTCCAGCATTAATACTGTGAGCTTCTTACTTCTGCCCATTAACCACTACCCTTATGAAATTATCAGAAAGAAATATTTTAATAACTGAAAAGACATTTCCAGCTATACTGTAGCAGGAGATTTTGTGGAGTAGCCCTGTATGCCATACCCTATCAAAGGCCTTTGATATGTTAAGTACAATTGTCCTAGAACATATAACTGTTAGTACATCTGCTGTAGATCTAGCAAAATATAAACCATATTGCATGTCATTGAGTTATTTTTGCTGAGGTGGTTGACTACTTCCCTATTAAATACAGATTCCAGCAACTTGTTGTACAGAAGACTGATTGGGCTGTATTGAAAGGGAGATAACCAATCACCTAAATTTTTAAATAGGGGACATACTGATGAGGTATTCCAGGGTGTTGGAAAATATTTTCCTTAAGACAACGCTTAACCAGCTTTGTAAGTATAGGAGTTAGTTCTGGTTGAAGCTTTTTCAGCACAATAATTGTAATGGCATCAGGGACAGTTGCTTTACTAGAATCACGGTTTTTTATTAGCTTGGCAACATCATGCACAGATATTCATATATTGCATAGCATGTTTTCAGACACAGGAGGAAATATGGTAGGGCTGATTGCATAACATAGAATTACCTGCAAAGTTCTTGGCAAAGAGTTTGGCTTTGTATGTTGATGACGAGAGTACCGCATGTCTATTGATGATGGTTGGGATAAAGCACATGCTTCTATTCAGGATCCTGTTAATTATTTGCAAAACTGGTGGGAACCAAGCCGCTACTTAGCTACGTTGGACTTGACAGACTGAGCATACAACTCTCTCACTTTTTTATTTTTACAGTGGTTGCTTTATTACCTCAAACTGCTAGGCTTTGGAATTCGCTCCCTCTTTCCTGCATAATTGTTATGAACGTACAGATATTTAAATACAGTGTCCTTATAGACATAATCTTTAATAGTAACCCCTACCTCTAAGTGGCAATATGTCTTGTTTGAAGTGAATAAATGTAAAAAAGTGAATGAATTATGTAGAGGATAATGTGATGGCAAGGGAATAAAGTTACAATATTAGAAATAGTTTAACAAGGGTTTGTTTTGCAAGTGATGCTAGACATCTCTTCATCTATTCAGTGCAGTGTTACATTAATATCCTCAGCTTAAACCAAAACCACATTCGCCACAGGAACAAGGTGATAAAGCAGTTCATCAAAGTTCTCTTTCTAACACTGCAATTATTCATCCAATTTTGTAATATAGTGTGGTCATGCAAATGAACTGCAAGGTGGAAAATCTTTCTTGTTATCTATCCTTGTTTATTCTGTATATTTGTTGTATTTAAAAATTTTTTAAAACAACGGTTCATAACACCAAGGTGCTCATGGGCCAAACAGTGGCAAGCTGGCTTGGTTTTATGGTGCCGAGACCTTTTGTTTATTCCATATATTTGTATTTTATTTTTAAAACAATACATTTACATTTAATTGGCGATTCTAGATGTGAAAATGCCAAGAACAGATTCAATATAATTGAGTCAAACTTTTTGTTTGTGATTGTTTTCTTAAGCGACATAGTTAGATTTAAATTTTAAGCAGCATATTTACATTTAAATGTAAAATGTATGTGTATGTCAGGTTGACTGGCGAACCTGATGAAGAAATGGAAATTGATGATACCACAGAGCAACACAGGATGATAAACACACATAGACATTACTCCATCATTAAGACAACCTTCATGTTGCAGAACAAGAGTGCCAAAAAACTTGTTAACACAAATGCATAGAAAATTGCACAAGTTCTCTTCCATATTGACAGGACTTTAGAGTCTTTTGTAAAATAAATGAAAAATATTTTTTTTAAATAAATTACTAACATCTACAATGTTTTATCTTTATAAAAAAATGCGTTTTGAATACTTAAAATAGAAGTTAGAAAATTATTTTGCTTACATGAAATAAAACATTTCCACTAAGATGAAAAAAAATGTTTATTATATTCTGTGATTGTTAATAAATGCAGAAAACTTCATTAAAATTGTGTTTCTGAATTTTGGTGAATTTTTAAGTGAAGGGAGAGGCAGTAGGCACTTCCTATTATTATTATTATTATTATTACTATTATTATTATTACTATTATTATTATTATTATTAATATTATTATTATTTGTCAGTATCAGTATTATAATCCAACCATATTCCAAATTTTCCTTAAAAAATTACTCCATATGTAATAATATGTTAGGTAATTGCGATGTTTTCAATATAAAAACAATTTTCAAAGCACTGAAAAAAAAAAAAAAAAAGGCACCGCCAAAACTGGGGGGGGGGGGTAAGTCAGTACTTTTTGACGGACCGTCTTTTAAAAAATCTACCAAAAATCAGGTAATTATCCGATCAATACAAAATTTTCAGCGATTATTAAGAGAAGAATGAACTTTATAACAGTGTACTTATTTTTCATAAACGATATTTATATATATATATATTTTTTTTTTTTTTGCTTACAACCCCCCTTGTTTTGAGGGGGGTACAAATACGCTTAAAATAAATATGCTTAAAATAATCATCTGAAACTGAACAAAACATATTGTGTTGTTGTAAGGGACAGAATTATAGATTAAAAAAAAAAACTTGTTTGCATACCTTATTTTGACGTCTGAATATCAGAACTTCGATTGTGTTTAATTATCCCGCTTTTGAGTTTTGAAGTGTGAAATTCGGTGAATATGTTAAGTAAAATAATTAATTTAAGTTAAGCAAAACAAAAAAAAATGTTTTTTTTAAATATTTATACGAAAAAAGCCATTTTAAAATCTTTGATAAATATATTAACAATTTTTTTTAGCGAGCCGAATAATGCATGACCATTATTAAATAGGGCATGCTTTGAAGAATCGATACAAAAAAAAAATTCGATAAATATTGTGCACTTTGTGTTAAAAATAGCATCATTTTTTCGATCCCGTTTGAAAACGTTTGCCGCCTTTCGACTACGGTGGACTAAATGCGCTGAAATAATTTTTTTTTTATTCTGCTTTTAATTGTCTCCCCCCCCCCCCATTTTGAGGAGCCTGGCCCCCACACACATACACATTAAAAACCAAACTCATACAAATGGTCACCCATCTGGTACTGGCCAGCCTCAGCTTAATAATACATTGAAATTTTCGTCACTGAAAAATAAGTTTTTTTTGGCCTGCTCGGTCTTCCATAGTTTGCTTTTTATCAAATGCAAACGTAAACAGTGTCGATCTAGACTCTAGATCGATGCAAAGTAACTGGTTGCTTATATGAATAAGTGTAATTATTTGAAATCCAGGTACTTATAATATTTTTGCATATTCTCTTAGAAAATCATCCTAAATCTTAGTTAGACAACAAATAAATAAATTAATTATTTCAAAAACCTTTTTTTTTTTTTTAATATTTATGTACGTTTTTGGTGCAAGACAAAAAATGTCAATTGTTAACTTTTGGGGAAAATTTAACATTTAAAATTTAATTAAAAATAGTAGAAAAAGTTTTATATTATTCTGTTTTCTATATGATAAAATTCAGGGTTTTATCTTTCTGGAAAAAAAAAGAAAGTTACTCAGAAATAAATAATGTAATTTCGTTTTAAAAAACAACAACAACTTGATTTTTCGGCCATTTTTGGCGGTGCCTACAAAACAAACTTTAAAAACAAAAGTAAACAATAAAAACCCGATTAGGGTGATTTCTATAGTACCATTCTTCGTTTATATGCAATCATGGAATGTTGACTTATTTCTCTATTAAAACAAAGGCAATCATAATGGTTTCGACGCGCCCCTAGTAAAACAAAGGGAATCATAATGTAATAAAAAAAAGAGCTTCAAAAGCAATTAAATTAATAAATACTTACTTTTTGTTTGGCAATCTGTATTTAACAACGAAACGATTATAAGATGAGTTCATTTAAACAAGACTAGTTTGAGATGAGTTCATTTAAACAAGACTAGTTTGACGGGTGGAAGTCAACATTTTAAGATGGTGACCGGAAAAGCAAGTTCGCAGAAATTGAAATATTTTTTTTTATTTCATTATGATTTCATTTTTATTATTATTATTATTATTATTATTATTATTATTATTATTATTATTATTATTATTATTATTATTATTATTTATTTATTTATTTATTTATTTTGTTTTGTGTTGAATTACAAAATATGTTTCATTATTAAAAATTATTGGTGATCACGCATATTAACGTACTCGTGCCATTACCACGCCATAGGAAATAGACGATGATAGTTATGTACGGGCAAAAATGGCCGAATAAAGATAGCATTTGAAATATTAAAAATTAAAGTAATTTTCCCCAAAATAGCTTAATTAGCCCCCACCCCCACCCCAAAAAAGATTTTGCCCTTCACAAAATTGCAACAAACGGATTTTTTTTTTGTAAACATAGATTACATGGAAGCCAAAATTTCAGACAGTCGAAAGGCTATTTGAAAATGACGTAAAGTAGTTTAAAGAGAGGTAGAGAGTGCTGTTTTTCTTTATTGACCCAGACGTGCAGCCGTACATTCGTATCCTGAACGTTTGTACCATTTTTCGATTTTTTTAAAATTTAATTATTTTTCTATGTTCCTCTTTTTCAATTAATAATTTTTTTAAGATTATATAAAAATTATGTTACGCCGAAACTTTCACATTCATGCAAGCAAAGAAAATATTAACATCTTACATATAAAACGTATACCAAACCTGTAATTAAAAAAAAAAAGTAGAAATAATTTTTGAAACTATGATTTTTTTTATGTGTGTGAAAATATTAAAGAAACAATGCGTAGATAGACATTGTAGATCAATACGATATTGAGTTTGTCTCTTGTTACCATATAAAGTATGGAAAACAGTAATTAACCAAATTAACATTGTACATATTTAATGAAGCTGTATTTCATATTTAATATAAAAATGTTTGTAATATTATTAATCATCAAACGATATAAATCTTAAAACTTAACAAAATTATACAAATATTTTATTTATTTATGTTATTTATTTATTTTATTTATTTTTTTAATTATTTATTTATTTTATTATTTATTTTATTATTTATTTATTTATTCATTGTTTTATTTATTTATTTATTGTTTTATTTATTCATTTATTTATTTATTTATTTATTTATTTATTTATTTATTTATTTGATTAATTTATTATTTTATTTAAATTATTTATTTTATTATTTTATTTAAATTATTTATTTTATTTATTGTTTTTATTTATTTAATTTATTTATTTAATTTATTTATTTAATTATTTATTTTATTTATTATTTTATTTATTTATTTATTTGGAAATTTTTACCTGGCTTCCACCTTTACATTTTTATTTAAATGATGATCTGTATAAGTTTTCGGATATGCTGAAGACGAACATCGCATTTAAATTCCCTGCAAATAAAACATTTTCCAGATAATAAGCAATATCATTTCGTATGTTATTGCCTGTGGCCATCTTAGTATGTGCGAGCACGTGCTAGTGTTTATAAACACAACATTGAGAAACTATGCGAAACTATAAATGCGTATATCGAATAGCAAATAAAGTTTCACGATTTTATTCGTTTTCAGCATACCCCCCCCCAAAATGTTAAAATGGAAACCAAGTAAAAGTTTTTTTGTTTTTTTTTGTTTAAGATTGAAAAAGTTCTCATTGTTATATATTACTCAATTAATTATTATTTCCTGATATTTTAAGGCTGTTCCCTGTTCATACACACACACACACACACACACACATACATACACACACACACGCACACATACACACACACACACACACACGCACACACACAAATCTAGTGTAGACCTGTACAATGCACACTGTTAAGGGTAAACCTTTAACATTCTGAGTGATGTTCCCTTATTTAGAATCTGTTCCTTTCGAAATCATGTTTTCTCTTTTTTTGTTTTGATTAACTCTTGCAAAATAAATAGCCTATCTACCATTCATACATTCATACACATACACATTATCTATCTATATTTTTATAAAGTAATAGGGTTCGTGTATTTCTGTCTGTGTGTACAGCTCTCCATCATCAACGAAATATAAAGGAGGTAAGAGGGTAGATCTCTCCTGGTAGAGAAACATTAGAACCCATTTTAGGATGTTTCTGTTAAAGGAGACATAAGAATCAATGCCTAATTTCTTTATATACTATTCTACAAACCACCCCCATATCGAATGACTTATGCTCATTTGCATATCACATTATATTAAATCTCTATAACTAATTACCTCGACCTTATTACATATTGGAAATATTCTAATCATTTCAACTGTACTATTTACAAAATCTATTTAACATTTAATTATTTAATATATTTTCATTTAATTTTATTTTGTACAATCGGAGATTTACGTCATTACATGTTGTCGGTAATAGATATTTTTCTTTTTATTGGATTTTTTTTCCACTTATTTTTATTATTAAATTTACCTTTTGTTTATAATTTTAACTTCTGGTGCTTACGCATTAACACTTTTTTTTAACCTATTTTCAAAAATAAACAATAATTTTTATTTATTTTAAGCATAACTTTATTAATACTTTTTTTTTTTTTATCTAAACTTGAAATTTCACAATATTTATTTAAATTCCCACCCCCCTCCTCACTCTACGATTGCCTTTCGAAATAATAACGTATTCTTTCCGCACGCTACCAAACCTACAGACATATCTACGTTTGCTCTATCAACTGCTGGATTTTAAGTTAATACAACATTAAAAAATTGAAATTAATATTAAAAAAGGTTTGTGAACAATATTTCTTTCAAAATTATTTTTTATATCACTGTTCTGTTTATATTCCTATAAATTTATATTGTGAAAATGTACCACTTACCAATAATATAGACGAATTTAGGAAAACTCGCCCCGGAAAAACTCGTCTCGGGAAAACTCGTCTCCGGAAAACTCGTCCCCTTTCGCTAGGTAGGAAAACTGGTCCCTTATTGAATAAATATCGATCGTTCTTGAAGGAGATATTGCTTTTTAAAATAGACCCCCCCCCCATAATATTTAAAAAAAAAAATTTTTATTTGTTTAATGTTTTTTTTTTTTTTTTTTTTTTTAAATAAAATCGATTGCCCGTTTTCTACCTTACTGGCTAAGTTCTTAGTGGTTTCACTTATTTTAAAGCGTTTAATATGTTCATACAAAGTTAATTACAATTTTTTTGTTTCTTATTTTAACGATGTTTTTTGGAGTCATAAAAACAATAATAAAAAACAAAACCAAAAAATTAAAAACTGGGAGCGTTACTTTTTTGTTTTGGTTTTTTAATTATGATAGTTTTTTGTTGTTATGTTTTTGTTTTCTCTCATACCAAATGCACTCATGCGTTATTTAAAATTATAATTTTATCCATTATCAACATTTATTGTCGTCCTGTCAAATTTTGCAAAAATTAACTAATAAATTAAAAGCGAAATATTTTTTTGGCGCGATAGATGCCATGTGCTTACAATCTCTCGTTAACTAATTTTTAATTTTTTAAATTTTTACTTCAAAATTCTAAAATCAATCATTCAGAGAAAAAGTAATCACTAGATAAATTTATTAATCAATTTTATTGAAAACTCCGCTATCGTTTATCAAGAATCTTTTTAATTTCATTTTTTGTTGGTTGTTTTTCGGAGGGAGATATAGTTTTAACCCCCCCCTCTCTAAATTATATTTTAAAAAATATTGAAATTTGGGTTTGTATTACTGTACACATAGATTCGAAAAAGTAGTTAAAAAACAAATATATAACAAATAAATGTTATCAAAGGCAAGATAAGTTGGGTTACCCGATAAGTTACTTTTCTACCAAACTGGATATAATTCTCGTGTTTTTATTCAATTTAACATGTTTATTCAGCTCGAAAAACATGCAGTGTTTACCGATGTATTGGAAAATTCAAAATGGCGGCCAACTCTCTCTTAAACACGGTAAGTTCGGGAAAAGGTGTTATAAATAATAAACTAGACAAAATACTGTTAGAAATTTGCTCAATATATGTTACCGTGACATAACTTGACATATATTCGGTGGTTTTTTAATGGTATTTTGTCTGGTTTATTATTTATAACACCTTTTCCCGAACTTACCGTGTTAAATAGAGAGAGTCGGCCGCCATTTTGAATTTTCCAATACATCGGTAAACACTGTATGCTTTTTGAGCTGAATAAACATGTTAAATTAAATAAAAACACGAAAATTATATCCAGTTTGGTAGAAAAGTAATTTATCTTGCTTTTGATAACATTTATTTGTTATATATTTGTTTTTTGACAACTTTTTCGAATCTATGTGTACAGTAATACAAACCCGAACGAGAAATAATGTCCGGTAAATCACATCTTAGGGGTCTTGATAATCGCTAAAAAATAGAAAATTAAAGAAATTACTGAGGGAGATTTAGTTTTAAATAGAAAATAATAAATTTTAATATTTTTTTAAATATAATTTAGAGAGAGGGAGAGAGAGTGGGGGGGGGTTAAAACTATATCTCCCTCCGAAAAACAACCAACAAAAATGAAATTAAAAAGATTCTTGATAAACGATAGCGGAGTTTTCAATAAAATTGATTAATAAATTTATCTAGTGATTACTTTTTCTCTGAATGATTGATTTTAGAATTTTGAAGTAAAAATTTAAAAAATTAAAAATTAGTTAACGAGAGATTGTAAGCACATGGCATCTATCGCGCCAAAAAAATATTTCGCTTTTAATTTATTAGTTAATTTTTGCAAAATTTGACAGGACGACAATAAATGTTGATAATGGATAAAAATATAATTTTAAATAACGCATGAGTGCATTTGGTATGAGAGAAAACAAAAACATAACAACAAAAAACTATCATAATTAAAAACCAAAACAAAAAAGTAACGAAAAATCGAATCGCTCCCTGTTTTTTAATTTTTTGTTTTTGTTTTTAATTATTGTTTTTATGACTCGAAAAACATCGTTAAAATAAGAACAAAAAAAATTTGTAATCAACTTTGTATGAACATAATAAACGCTTTAATATAAGTGAAACCACTAAGAACTTAGCCAGTTAGGTAGAAAACGGACACTTAGAAAATCGATTTTATTAAAAAAAAAAAAAAAAGAAAACATTAAACAAGTAAAAATATTTTTTAAAAATATTAGGGGGGGGGGCTATAGTCTATTTTAAAAAATAATATCTCCTTCAAGAATGATCATAAAATGTGTTTTCAATCGGTATTTATTCAATAAGGGACCAGTTTTCCTACCTAGCGAAAGGGGACGAGTTTTCCGGAGACGAGTTTTCCGGAGACGAGTTTTCCGGAGACGAGTTTTCCCGGGACGAGTTTTCCGGCCACCAATATAGACAGTTCAGTTCCTTCGGTATTTGTGGTACCGTTCTGAAATATTAACGTTACTATTTTGAAAGCCATGAAGGCAAAGATGTTTTGTAACTTATTTTGTGCTTCCAACTAACAATTAAAAAAAAAAAAATTATATCGTGAAACTTCAATTTTAGCTAAAAAAATGGTAATGTTTAAAATAAATAAAAATTGTTAACTCTTGAAAATAGTTTAAAATTTCAAATAGTTTTCATATTTTTTATTTAGATGATCTGCTTATTTACAAAATATCGTGAAACCTTAATTTAACCTAAAAAAATATTTAAAACATCATATTACAAGAATTACGCCCCCCCCCCCAATATTTTTTTTACAAGGTTTCGGAATAATCGCCGACAACGAATCTGATATTCAAACACTTCGCAACTGAATACTTTCGTAGATATTATTATTTTCCCAGTACAAAAGTTGGATAAAATTTTACTTTAATGCCCATATGACAGCTTGGTTCTTACAGTGCATAATTATCAATTTCTTCTACTTCTAAAACAATTTTTTGGCGAGGAAAGCTTTATGTTTTGGGATTGTATTGAAAATGTAATGGAAATTTCAATTTCGTTCCGTTTTAATCTTTTATATTTTACTTGCCAATATAATTGAAAGAATACAATTCAACTATCGTAATTTTATATAAATAAACAAAAACAAATATTTTAAAATAAAACTTTATTAAAAAAGAAATAATTTTATTTTTAAATGAAAAAAATCAATTTAGTAAAATAATTGTATTAAACATCCCAACCTCCCCATGTTAAGTATGGCTTTCTAAATAAACACCCCCAGCCTTGTCAGCAAACCTGTAAACCTATAAAAGTTAACATTTCGAATGTGAACAGTGATTTTTCAATTTTGTTAGCGCTTGCCGCAATTAAAGACAATTAAAACGGAACTAACTTTATTTCCATTCTATTTTTTAAACAACCCCCAAAACATAACGCTCTCTTCCAGTTATAGCCAATTTTTTTTTAATTAAATAAAACAGTTCAAAATAAACAGATAAGCGCATTTTCTTTAACATTTTTCTTACAACCAACGTTGTCATTTAACCAACTGCAGGATACCGTTACTTTTGTGGGGTTGTTTTGAAAATGGCACGGAGATTATAATTTCGTTCCAATTTAATCTTTCTGGTCGAGCCTATTTCGAAAGCCTGTCTTATCATAGATTTGAACTACAAATAATTTATTACATTTTGATTATTACTATCTTAAGACTTAAAGCTTATATTTATTTCATTTTTCTATTTATATATTGAATTAGTTATTTCCAGTCTTATTTAAACGTAGTGCTTTCTTTAAACCGGATTAACCTTTTATAAAAATATGAGTTTAACGTAAAGAACACGAACAAGGTTTTATTAAACTGAATTTCTTCCAGTTTACTAACAAAATATATAAATTTAAAAGAGATATAAATAATAAAATAAAAAGGTTATGTAATTTAAAAGAAATACACGTACTCACAAAAGCAGAATTTTTTTTACACATTTTTTCTTTAAAACCATAACAATGAGACTAACAATTACCTAGATCTTAGTAATTATTGGTTTTAATAGAACTGTTTTAATTGTACTGTTTACATATATTAGTTAACCTAAGTTGGTATTACATTTATTTTACATTTACTTTTTTTTTTTTTAATTATTACTTTTAGACTGTGACGTTTACACCCGGAAGTAATGAGTCACAAGTAGGTCGCTTTTATTCATTTTTGCTACAATATAATTGTTTATAATTGTACTATTCAGAAATATTATTTATAGTTCGTCCATTTCAGTTAGTATACATTTCCTTTACGCTTAATTAATTTACAATCATTAATATCGTTAAACAATTCCGTTTAAAACCGAAATTATGCCACCCAAACGAAGTAGAAACGAAAGTGAGGAAGAAAGAATGGAAAGATTGGAAGCTAATAGACTAAGAGTTGCTGCAATTCGCTCCAATGAAAACAATTCAGATAGAGAAAGACGTCTAGAACTTAACAGGATACGTCAAAGAGAAAGGAGAGCAAGACTGTCAGATTTGGAAAGAGAAACCCAACGTGAAGCTGACAGAACTAGACATGCTGTAAGGCGGTTAAATTCATCACAAGATGAAATTCAAGAAAGGCAAAGATATGCACTGGAAAGAGAAGCAATATTACGATCGAATGAATTATATGAGGTAAGTAGACGTACACAAGGTCAGTTGAGAGTGGCTCAACGACATCAGAATGAATCGGAAACCCAACGAAGCTTTCGCCTATACCAAGGGCAACAACGAGAGGCTGCATGGAGAGAGAGTATGACTTTGCCCCAGCAATTGACAGAAAACGAGGCAGCTAGACAACGAATGACTGCTTTGAGACACCATGAAATAGAACACTGCAATAGAAAAGGATTGCTCTACAACAAAAATGACTCTCTCACTACAGCTGATATAGGAAAAATGGACAAAGTATGTCAACATTGCTCAGCTGTAAAATTTAAAGGAGAAACCCCTGGTTGTTGTTGTTCTTCTGGCAAAGTTGTGCTTGATAGCTTTCCACCACTGCCTCAGTTGCTTCAAGATTTGCTCTCCGGCAATGGTCCCATCTCTAAAGATTTTCTGCAAAATCTACGCAGCTATAACAATTGTTTTGCAATGACATCATTTGGTCACAAAATTGCGGCAGTACATGGGTGGAATCCTTCTTTTAGAATTCGAGGCCAGGTTTGCCACCAGATTGGGAGTCTTTTACCACCTGAAGATGAAACAGCAAAGTTTATTCAAGTCTACTTCTTGGATAGTCTGGAAGAGGAACTACATAATCGGGGACGTGACAGTAGACTCAATAGAGACATTCTCCGAAGTCTGACTGAATTTTTACATGAGAACAACAGCTTCATTTGTCAGCTGAAAACAACAAAGGAGAGGATTGAAGAAGAACACTTGGTAGAACATAAAGTTGTCATAAGGGAAGACCGAAGGCCGCAAGAAGAGCATCCACGGCGATTCAATGCTCCAACAACAACGTATGAGATTGGAATATTAATGGAGAATGAACCAACAGCTAACCGGGATATTGTCTTGTGTTTTAGAAATGATGCATTAAAACGGATCTCCGAACTACATCCCCTCTACGATACTTTAATGTACCCGTTAATGTACCCCTATGGTTCTCCATCTTACAACATCTACATGAAGGCATCCAATGGGCGAAAAGTTACCCAACAGCAATTTTATTCGTACCATTTAATGACTCGGCCTGGAAACTATTTTCTCTGGTACCGAAGGCTATTTCAACAATGGCTGGTGGATGTGTACTGCAAGATTGAAACAGAACGTTTACAGTTCCTGAGGCGTGAGCAACAGACCCTGAGAGCTGACAATTATAGCAACTTGAGAGATTCAATTCTTAGGGAGGATGGGAATCCAGAACAGTTTGGTCAACGAGTTGTACTTCCGGCAACTTATACAGGAGGCCCTCGATACATGTTTGAGCGTCAAAGTGATGCCATGGCATATGTTCGGCGAATGGGCCGAGCCGACCTCTTCATCACGTTCACAACAAATCCAAAGTGGACAGAAATTACAGAAAATTGTCTTCAAGGGCAAGACCCTCAGGATCGTCCAGATATTGTTGCCAGGGTTTTCAGGCAGAAGCTAAAAAAGTTACTTGAATTTATTAAAAAGGGAGGATTTGGCAGGTTGAGGGCTTTCCTGTACAGTATTGAATATCAAAAAAGAGGACTGCCGCATGCACACATCCTCACCTGGCAGGCCCCAGAGGACAAACTTCTACCAGAAAAAATGGATCTCTGCATATCTGCAGAGATCCCTGACAAAGAGGAAGATCCTGATCTTCATGCTAAAGTGATGGCACATATGGTGCATGGACCTTGTGGACCATTTAATCCAAATTGTCCATGTATGATTGACAACAAATGTTCCAAAAAATACCCAAAAGAATTTCTTCAGTGTACCGAGCAAGGCCAAGACTCTTACCCCAAGTACAGGCGAAGAAAACCAGAAGATGGAGGCCAGACTGGTACAATAAGGATGAAGAGAAATGGTCGGTATGTTAATCAAGAAATAACAAACCAGTGGATTGTTCCGTACAACAAGGTCCTCCTTCAGCAGTTCAACGCTCACATTAACGTAGAAATTTGCAGCTCGATCCAAAGCATCAAATATGTCCTCAAATACGTGAATAAAGGATGTGATCAAGCAGTGTTTGAACTACAAAGAACTGATGGAGCAGCTAACCAACAAGGCCAAGTACAAAGTCACATTGTGGATGAGATCCAGCAGTTCCAGAATGCAAGGTATGTCGGCAGTTCAGAGGCGGCCTGGAGGATATTGGAACATCCCATCCATGAACATTTCCCCCCAATTGTACAACTTTCTGTTCATCTTGAAAATGGGCAGCGTGTCATGTTCTCAGCTGATACTGCTCTGGAACGAGCCCAAGGTCCACCGCCTGCCACAACTTTGACAGCATTTTTTCAACTCTGCCATGAGGATGACTTTGCAAGGGGTCTCAAATACGTAGAAGTCCCTGAGTTTTACACTTGGAACAAATCGACAAAGAAATGGATGAGAAGAATGCGTGGGGTACAAGTTGAAGGTACTGAAAATGTATGGAAGGCACCATGCATTGGGAGAATCTACACGATTAGTCCAAAAGCAGGGGAGTGTTATTTCTTACGCCTGTTGCTCAATGAGGTTGCTGGTCCAACTTCATTTCAAGATTTGCGAGCATACAATGGTCAGGTGTTTGAAACATACAGAGCAGCGTGCCTTGCTCGAGGCCTTCTAGAAAATGACCATCACTTGCATCAAGCAGTAGGAGAGGCAAGTGCCACTCAATCACCTTCAAATTTGCGAAGCCTATTTGCGATAATTTTAACAGCCTGTGAGCCAAGCAATCCTCTTGAGATCTGGATGGCTTTTCGTGATGTAATATCTGAAGACATTCTTCACAGATACAGGCAAGAAGTTAACAATCCAGAAGCAGATTTTAATGAGGACATCTACAATAAAATTCTTTGTCTAATTGAAGAAAAAGTTCTCCTTATGTGCGGTCAACCATTGGCAAGCTATGGATTACCTGCACCAACGCAAGGGAGAGATGAAAGACTCGCGAGAGAGTATCAACGTGAAGTTACTTATAATCTTGAAGAACTTTCCCTACAAGCAGAAAATATGCACGAAAAACTGACCGATTCTCAAAGAGAAGTTTACAATTCATTCATGGCAATGTTGGAAGCACAAGGTGAAATGAACAAAAACATGATGTTTCTTGATGCTCCAGTGGTACGGGCAAGACTTTTGTAATCAATTTGATCCTTGCAAAGATTAGATCCATGAGAAAGATTGTGCTTGCAACAGCATCCAGTGGCATTGCTGCTACTCTACTACAAGGTGGCCGCACTCTTCACAGCACTTTTAAAGTACCCTTGGATACTCATCGAATGGATCAGCCAGTTTGCAAAATTACTGGTAACTCAGCCATGGCAAATGTAATTAGAGACACCTCTGCAATCATTGTAGACGAAGCCCCAATGACGCACAAGAGTGCTTATGAAGCAATTGACCGAACACTGCAAGACATCACAGGAAACAAGAATCCCATGGGTGGCATTCCAACCTTATTTTGCGGTGATTTCCGTCAAATCCTCCCAGTGGTTAAAAATGGCACAAGGGCTAACATTGTCAATGCAAGTTTGAAACAATCCTATCTCTGGAGGCACGTTATAGTGAAGAGACTGACTACTAATATGAGAGCCTATATCTCTGATAACACAGCTGCAGCAGACTTCTCAAAATTGCTTCTCCAAATCGGTAATGGTCAGTTTCCTATCACTTCTTCACCTGACACAATTAAGATTCCAACTGCGCTTGGTAAATGTGTCGGTAATCAGAAGCAACTGAAAGACAAAGTGTACCCAGACCTGCAAAACAATGGAAAATCACCGGATTGGCTTGCTGAGAGGGCTATTATTTCGCCATTAAACAGCAATGTGAATCATTTGAACAATTCAATAATGGATGAATTTCCAGGAGACACAAAGCAATACAAGTCAGTTGATTCGGCTACTAATGAATATGAAGCTGTTCACTACCCTGTGGAGTTTTTAAACTCTTTGGAGATATCTGGAATGCCTCCACACATTTTAAATCTCAAAATTGGATCGCCAATCATGATTCTTCGATCCTTGGAACCGCCAAAAACAACAAATGGAACCAGATGTGTTATCACCAGATTGCACACCAATGTACTTGAGGCCACCATTTCCTGTGGTCCCTACAAAGGCGAAACCGTTCTACTGCCAAGGATCCCCTTAGTTCCATCGGACTCAGAACTTCCATTTAAATTCCGGAGACTCCAATTTCCTGTGAAGGTGTGTTTTGCAATGAGCATAAACAAAAGTCAAGGTCAGACATTTAACACCATTGGCGTAGACTTGACATCAGACTGCTTCAGTCACGGTATGTTCTACGTCTCCATCAGCCGGACAGGAAGTTCAGAAAAACTCTACATTCTGGCTCCAAATCAAAGCAGCAGAAATGTAGTTTACCCTGAGGCTCTTCAGTGAAAAGTTCGAGAAATGGATATGAGGAAAAACTGACATGATCTGATTTTGGTAAGTTTTTAGTATTGAATGTGCAAGATAAAATTTAAGCAAGAGTTGAAAATTACTTCAATGAAAAATTTACTATGTAACATCAAGTAACCTTCCTTTTTGATGAAAATGTTTTGTGAAGTTCCTGATTGAATTTCAGTCACTACAAGAGGTAGTTAAAATGTTAATCACCTTATGCAATCGTTGCTCTTACAACATCAACTTACTGGAAAGGTGCCCACAGATTTTGGTACCCGAGTGCGCAACAAAGCTCCGTGCGAAGCACGGGTATCTTTGCTAGTATATATATATATATATATATATATATATATATATATATATATATATATATATATATATATATGTTTTTTTAAATTTTTTATTACCGTTTTATCTGTTTAGTTACACATGTTTCGGTTGCCGAACCATATCTATGATTGTTATTATTATTTGGAAGAACGATTTTAGAAGAAGTACGAGGGGGGAAAAAGAGGAAAATATAATAAGGGGGAGATCGACAATAGTTACGTTTTGAGGTTTAAAATACATTAGATTGTTGTGTGTGGGGGGTTAGGAAATTCAGCTAAGCGCGAATTAAAACATAGGGATATAGGGAGGGGGAGGGGAGAGAAGGAGATAAAGGCAGGGGTAAGGAGTGGAGGGGGAGGAATTTTAATTTTAGGTTTTGATATTTAATAGATAATCTAAGGTGGTGGAGGTTGGCTGTTTTTAGTTGTTCAAGCAGACACCAGAGTATATGAAGTAGATGAGAGGGAAAGGATTTGCATACGTGTCATATGCGTTTGACGTGTTAAGAGTTCATTTTAGATCGTTTGTAGCAGCCATGATGCGTCTTCTCCTTGAAGTAGATTGAGTTACATCGAACAAATACATTATATTGTTGTGAGTGTGTGTATGGGGGGGGGGGTAGGAAATTCAGCTAGGTGCGAATTAAAACATAGGGATATAGGGAGGGGATAGGGAGAGAGGGAGATAAAGGCAGGGGTAAGTAGAAGAGGGGGAGGAATTTCAATTTTAGGTTTTAATATTTACTAAATAAACTAATGTGGTGGTGGTTGGCTGTTTTTACTTGTTCAACGTGACACCAGAGTATATGAAGTAGATGAGAGAGAGAGAGAGAGAGAGCGAGAGAGAGAGAGGATTTGCGTACGTGTCATATGCGTTTGACATGTTAAGACTCCATTTCAGGTTGTTCGTAGCAGCCACGATGTCTTCTCCTCGAAGTAGATTGAGTTACATCGAACTTAAGTACTGGAAAAGTTTAATATGTGAGAATGCAAGCCCAGACAAACACCCTGTTTACAGAAATTAGTTTTTTCAAAAGAAACAGTTGCCTTTGATTCTACAAAGTACAGAAAGGCTATAGGAAGCTTAGTTTATCTATCCACCTGTACTAGGCCTGATATTTCATAGGTCGTAAATAAATTATCACAATTTAATCAGAACCCCACAATTGAACAATGGAATGCAGTGAAACATGTATTCAGATATTTAAAGGGAAATTTAAATTTTTGCTTATCTTTCAGGAAATGTGAAAGCTACCTAGAGTCAACAGAATTCACTGATACGGATCGGGGAAATTCTGAAGACAGGAAGAGCACATCTGAATATAGTTTCTCTCTAAATGAGCAAGGGCCTGTTATTGCCTGGAAAAGCATAAAGCGGCCTTAAATAGCTTTATTTACATGTGCGTGTGAATACACAGCAATGATACCAGCCATACAAGAAGGTCAGTCACACAATTGATAAACGAAATGGATAATACAAAGGAATAGAATTGTTATATTGCATATCCCTTCATATTAACAGAATCAGCAGGAGCAGCAACATCGACACAAATAATGAACCCATGGAAAACTATAAGAGTAGAATTCCGACTGAAATACATTATCAGCTGCGATTTGATACGTCAGAAGCTTAATCCATCATCAGTAGTAGCAGCTAGCCACCTGAGAACTGGCGAGGCCGCCAAACAGTAAACTTTCCCCCGTCAAGAACAGCAGCCCCCTACTGCGGGTTCACTTAACACCAGCAGCTTAAGCCAGCAACAGTAGTAAACAGTCACTAACCTCTCGCCAGCGATATCTGTAGCAGCTATCTGGACTCCTTCTCCTTCACTGCCGCCATCCCTGTTTCAATCCCTCCCTCTCGGCTTTCAAATAAACGCTAATCTCTGTACCTCAATTCATTCCACATTGAGACACTGATCTTTTAGCTGACCAACATGGGTCACTCGAAGAATACCAAGTTAAGTTTATCTATCTATCCGTGTTTTTTGTAGCCTTTCTATGTAGATCTAGTCCCACCATTTCTTTTGTTTCTTTGCTCTTACATATCCAAGTAATTAATATCCTATTCATACATTTTTATACAAATTAGTTGCTAGAGCAGATAGGTTTTCTCGCAGTACTTGAAAGATAACATTTCTTGTAAATGTTGGAGGAGAATCTATCGCCAATCCTACGCTTATTTATGTAGAACAGATAAAAACTTTAAAGTAAGATACCCAATATCTTCATCCATACGGGAGTGTAGAAATACCTGGTGTAGAAACCAGGCGCAGTTATCCGTCTCGGTGTGATAGACCTGTAGATCTTGTCAGATCGTCCATCTAAGAGAAAGAAAACTGATAATAAAACTGGGAAAGGGAGGTCTCCTCAGTGATGGACGACAACCTTCCTGGAGCTGGTGACTTGAACAAATCCCCGGTTTGCAAACCTACCTTGCTTAAGGAGTAGATATTCTCTACCTATCGCCGGCTTTCCCACTCCTTCTTTGTCTATTAGCCAGGCGTAGAGGTACAATACCAGAAACTCACCTGAGCCACCCTGTGCTTGGCCTTGTTTCCTGACTAGGACATTGAACGCCGTTCCCCCATTCCCTATTCCCTATTTTAAATTTCTCTCAGAAACTGAGCAAATTGGGTTTGCTTGCATGCTACTTGAGCTCACCCGACTTGTTTGGGCCAGTTTTGTTTGAGAGGTTGAGGGTACCTGTTTGACAGTTTGTCTGGCTGCTGTTTCCGACTGACAGTACAGGATCCCTTTAATGCCCACCATAAAAGATTAGCTTGGTTTCTCAGGTTACACAAATGTAGTTGTACGCTCTACTTATAGCTTCTCTATAGCCCGTTCTCTCACGCACAGTAATGTTCCCAACTCCCTTACAAGATCGGAAACCACAGCAGGCTTTACTTCTAGACCTATTTCTCACCACAGTACCTAAGGATTTTGTGACTAATGCTTACAGTCCACTAGGAAACATCGACCCCCATAGTGGTATCAGTTGTCATCTCATTTAAATCCCAACCTCAAGGTGAGGAATCATTGCTTAAAACAACAAGCTACTACAACAGGACTGACTGGGAAGGAATTACAGAACACATCCGAGATGACCCCGTGGACCAATATCTTCTCGCTTCCTGCTGAATAGTGTGTCAGTAAGACAACTGAATGGTGCAAAGCGGGCATTGGAGCACATGTTCCCACACGGGAGTATTATAGATAGCCCCACTCTCCCCATGGTTCACTACAGATTGTCCAGATGCCATTGCACAAAGACACAATACATTCCGCCGCTTATTTGCACGTCAAAAATGAAATACAAATAGGCAAAACTTCGGAGATACTAGAAATCATTGTAAGAGTGAAATAACAACAGCAAAAAGAAAGCATGCTGAAATATTCAGGTAATGCATAGAATCGCCAAAGATAGGAATTCGTGATTTCTGAAAAAATCTATTCTAGTGCAGTGAATAAAGGACAATCAGTAATTCCTCCACTGACCAACAACCAGAAGGTTGCATGCACGGCAATGGTGAAGTTGGAACTGCTTGCCCAGCGATTCGCCTCCAACTCCACTTTAGAGCCAACAAACAACTCCCTCCCAAATTTTCCTATGCAGACTGAAGCCACATTAGATGATGTAAAAATCACCCTTTCTCATGTCCGCGATACCATAACAAGGCCGATAGCCATTAGTCGCGTGCTCTCGTGTTATGAATGAATGCATGAATGTAGGATTGACATGAAATTCTTAAAGATAAACTAAAATGACCAAAAAATGGGCTGAAATGACTTAAATAAATAAAAAGTAAATGACTTAGAATGACTTTAATGAACTTAATGATGAATTGAATGACCTTAAGAATCACTCGAATGCTTAAAAAATAACTGGAACCCTTCAAAAACAACTTGAATGATCTGGAGAATGACTTGAATGGCTTTGAGACTGACCGGTTGTAAAGTGGGTGATCATTTTACATTAAATTAATACAGAAAAGTGATATCCCACTTTATATCACAAAATTACAAACATAAGTACAGCAGGTAGTAAGAAGAGATGCTACACTTTGATCTTGGCTAAAAGGCCAAGAAAAGCTTAAAAAGCTAAGAACAGCATCTAATAACAACAGACCTTTGATCTTAACCAAAAAGGCCAGGCACAAAAAGTGTTACAGACAGACCGACAGACCGACCAGCAGGCTGACCGACCGACGACCGACTGACGGAGTGACTTATAGAGTTGCTTGCATGCGACTAAAAAAATATGACATCTCAAAGGCGTGTAGGCCTGATCTCATCACTGCATTACTAATTAAGAAATGTTAAGCCAATCTAGTTCCGATACTTTCCAAGCTCTACAATAAATGCTTCACTAAATCTTGCTTCCCAAATATCTGGAAGATTGCCGCTGTGGTACCAGTGTACAAGAATTCTGGTGAAAGAACAACCCTCTCAATTCTCGCCCCGTTAGTCTCCTCCCACTCTTCGCTTAAATCTTTGAGACCTTAATTAATCAAGCAAATCTTCTCTCTGACAAACAGTATGGAGTTAGGCAATGTCGTTCTACTACACATATTTTAACAGTCATCTCTAAACACATTTACCATGTACTGGATAAGGCGGGCGTAATTATAGCTCTAGCCCTTGATATATCCAAGGCCTTTGACAAAGTTTGGCATAAAGGGCTTCTAATGAAAATTAAATCGTACAGTATAACTGGACGTATACTAAATATAAATAGATCCTTCTCAGAGAATAGAAGCATACAGGTTGTCAGTTACGTACTTACATCCAAGCAGCATAACATTAATGCAGAAGTGCCTCAGAGGTCAATCCTTGGACCATTATTATTCCTGATATTCATAAACGACCTCCCTGATATTATTGTGTATGAGATGGGTATATTTGCTGATGATACAACGCTCTATAATATGCATTAGGGAAAAAGAGATGTACATAAATCTAAGAAAATGGCAGAATTGTTAGAAAATGACCTCAAGACTATAGTCGAATGTGGCCGCAAATGGATGGTAACATTTAATTCTAGTAAAACTAAGCTGCTCTCCTTTAACAATTGCAAGACACCTCTCCAACCTCCTATATCCATGACAAATAGTACCCTACCTGAGATTTCTACCTTCAAATTCCTCGCCCTAATATTTGCGGGCAATATGAACTGGAATAAATACATAGAGGACATTACAAGGCTGCTGCAAAGAAGGTGGGTTCCCTCTATCGACTACTCACACCTGAGAGTGTCCTGTACATTTACAAGACCACCATTCACCCATGCATGTAATATTGTTGCCACATCTGAGCTGGCGCATAGTCTCTCCCTCTTAGACCCTGTCCCATCGCCGCAATGTTGCATCACTGTTGCTGTTTTACAAATATTTTAATGGAATGTGTTCTGATGAACTTGTTTCACTTGTACCCTCTCGACGTACATTCCCTCCACAAACCCGCTTAGCATTAAGACCTCACGCCTTGACTGTTGTTGTCCCTAAATGCCAGAAAGCTTTCTATTCTAATAGTTTCTTTCTTCAAACAGCTAGACTTTTGGAATTTACTTTCCACTGCCTGCTTCCCTGGCTGTACTGATATGCAGAAGTTTAAATGTAACATAAACAAATATCTTGTTAATCATTCCTATACATGGCCCCAAATAGTAGCCTCTGACATCCAAGTGGCGATATGCTGCTACTATGTGTTGGGCAAGAGCCAAGAGATAGTATTACACTTTACACACTTTCTCTCTTCATGGCCTGAATTGACTTTCTCACTCTCTATCTCTCTACAACAACAGACTTTCCCTCTCATCAGGTAACAGCGAAAGACGCACGCCAAACTAAACACGTGCTGTATCCTTTCTTTTATTTGTTTCTTCACAAAATAAATTCTAGTTCATTTATTTCAATAAACGCGTTGTTTGTTTCTTTCTCAACTGAATTCATTTTTCCTATTTTGTACAACTGGGGGATATATATAATATATCCACCAGTCTGCTACAAATGGGTGACACCTGAACATGAGATGAACACGCATTTCCTCCTACACCATAAGTCCCGCAACAAACCGACAATCGACTGATGTGAAATGAACACGAATGGTGACCCTACTTTTTTGTAACTGAATTGTTTTGAGCAAGACGTGCACTTTGTTTGATAGACAAAAAAACGAACATTTCAACAAAGAAAAACAAGTGAACTACTACCGACAAGAATCTCAACAAACAACAATGACGAAACCCCTCAGAAAAATAAGCACGGAGCTGTCGACTTCATACCGAATTTTAAAAAATTCGAGCTCGGCAAGCATTTTTCATGGTTTCCTGACATTACCCTGCAACAAACGTGAAGAGCAAAATCACATGGGCCTATACACATTCTCTCCCGCACAGCAGATGCAACAACAAAGTAACAAAAACAGTATATCCCTATTAACACATAGGAAGAAGTTGAATCAACAATACGAGTTGAGATGCACCACGCACATGGATAAACTCATTCCTGGAAGTTTCGTTAACAGCCGGCAACTGGACACTGATTCAACATGAACGAATGCACAACAAGCGCCCATACAGACAATGTACACACACTACCGCAGACTCACTTGCAAAGACACCGTCAACTGGACACCCACCGTTCAACACAAACAAATGTGCAACAAGCTCTCGTACAGGCAATGTACACATACTACCACAGACTCACTTGCAAAGACACCACCAACTGGACACACCACGTGAACACAAACAAAAATTTTCCTTCCAAACGAACAATTCACTTCACTATACAATCAACTTGTTGCACATGTCAGCACAAATAAAAACAAACAAATGTCAGCCTAAAAAAAGAGTAAACGCCTTTTTCACGCGCAAGTAAATACTTTTTTAGGAACACATTCCGTTTTTGAAACAACCACACAAACAGCAAAAAAAAAAAGAACAGGATGAAAAGTCAATTGCCCAAAACATTACTTATTTAAAAAAACAATAGATATATATATATACACTGGCTATTTTTTCCTGGGAAGGGGAGTATTGTGCGAGCTTTTCTAGTCTCACACAAAACACGAGTTCACATTTCAAACCACTTTTCTTGTCATACACATACCTGCACACAAACATACGTGCGCACATACACACGTACATACACTCACATTCATGTGCAGAGCCACATATGCTTACATACACACATGTATGCACACATATGCGCACACATATGCGCACACGTACACACACATGGGGAACGTCACTTCCCCTTTAAAGGAAATCAACGCATGCACAAAGACGCTGGAAACAACTACAAAAGCAAGAGACCTGAGCTGTTTTTTCCTCTTTTCGATTCGGCTCCTGACCTAAGCGGTTGACCGACCAATCGCTCCCTTAGGGGCGCACGCCTGCACGCTCCACGTCCCCTGCTACTATGTGTGGGGCTAGAGCCAACAGACAGTACGTACACCTTACATGCTTTCTCTCTCCATGGCCTGGATTGACTTTCTCTCTCTCTACAACAATAGACTTTCCATCTCCTCAGCTAACAGCGAGATACGCATGTCAAACTAAACACATACTGTATCCTTTCTTTTATTTGTTTCTTCACAAAATAAATTCTAGTTCATTTATTTCAATTTAACGCATTGTTCATTTCTTTCTCAATTCAATTTGTTTTTCCTATTTTGTACGACTGGGGGATATATACAATATATCCACCAATCTGCTACCGATCAAGAGTTTTCTAGATTCAATTCATTGCAATTGTGGTAACTCACTTCAGAGTAACTAATTGTAAGATTTTGAGTCAGTGTTAACGAATTTATAATCAGGTTCTATAAATTTTAAGCACCATGGTTGTGTGGTCGCCGGACAATTACAGTCGAAGTTAACGAGATCGTTGATTAAGGGTTTCACCAATCCACATCCTCACATAAAAAAATAAAAATAACTTTGGAAAATAACGACATTTGACAAAGAATACAAAATTACTTTATTAACATGAAATAAACAACATTTTTTATGTGTTAGGAATATTAGTTTAAATCATTCCGACAGAAGTATTTTCTTGTGTAGAGTGTCCATAATGCAGGATTAGTGAAATGAATTCTCGTTTGTGGTGCTCACATTCCATGATGAGAATTAGCGTTCATATGCAAGGCATGTAAATGCAGAACGGCGTTTTAATGTCTAATAATAACGGATTTATTCTGGACATATCTAGTTTTTGGAAAAGAATGAGAAGAAATGACTTTGTTTTTCACGGCAAATCTTTATATACAGGTGTTCTCGAATGTTGCGGCCTTTTTACTGTATTTCTATGGAAGGAAAAGTAAGAGATTTTCTTTTGTTCATGCATGTGTGCTGTTGTGTCATGACGCCATGCACTTATGTGTTCTTCATACGTAGGGCTTCGAAATGGTAATCACTTATTCTGACCATATGTAGCAGAATGTGATATCTTGGAACAATTTGTACAAACACTATTCTTTAAATTCTCTTTTTTATTACTTTTATCCTCCCTAAAGTTAAGAATACCTCATAAAGCGTTTATTAAACATTCAATGATAAAAAGATATTTGTCATGTCTGTAGGTGTAGCCATTTTGTTCGCACATAAAAAATAGAAATTTTGTTGAGAAAAATGGCTTTGGCATTTCCATTAATGTTTTTGGTGGTGACAAAATATGTTTTTACATATGTTGTGATCATCAATTTTTAGTGTTAATCATCTCTGGCATTATGTTCATGAGTTCTATTAACCCTTAGGCCACGCTGGCTGTTAATTTTTAAACACCATTTTCCATTACAAAGAACAGCAAGAATTGTGTTCGTTACAACTCTAATTTCAACCGAGTCGTTGTTTGTTTCGTTCACCACACTCTTTTCTTCTACCTCTTCTTTTACACACGTCCGTTCGTTTTCATGACTCAAACTCGTCTCGCTTCCCGCTTTCCTCTTCTCGTTATTTATGGAATCAGGGTACGAGATTCTCCGAGATTCCCCAAGATTCCCCGAGAATTTTTCCACATAAACGAATGCGGGCGCCATCTTGATTCTTAGTAGCCACTTTCTCCACACTCCCCCCTGATCTCATGATCACAGAGACGACAGGGGGTGGTGATCGCCACCGTCGGGTGCTTCTATGAAGGGGGACAGTGCTGCTCTCGTCTTCGCGTGCGCTCTCATTAACCGCCTGATGGTCGGGGAAGGCTTCATCTCTGTGGAGGTTACTGATATCAGAGTCACTGCTTGATAGGGAGGGTGCAAACCAAAGCGATGGCCCACTCGTCTCAGAGTCAGAATCACTCTCATCATTCACTGGAGGTGGTACATGTGTTGCCGGCCGTAGGTCCCTAACGTGACGGGGTACGCCATCAACCTGGACACACTGCTGACTCACCACATCGGTCACTGTGCCTCGTTTATACTTGTCAGTACATCGGTTTCCTGGCGGCTTCACCCAGACAGCATCCCCTTTGGCATATCGATTCCATTCTATCTCAGTGGCCACAGTTGTATCGGGGTGGATTCCTTTTTCTCGGACATGGTACTGATAGATTGCGTTTGCAGGCGCCGTTCCTCGAGACGCCATCCTTTGGCATGAGATTATACCAGTACACAGCTTCTGCGATGGTGCACTGCTTCCTGGCTGCAATTGTTTTGATGCTGCGATGGCTTCTCTCAGCTATACAATTGCCAGAAGGCACATAAGCGCATCTAAGCCGCAGCCGCACACCCCATTCTTGTTAGAACTGCCTCATCTGATGGCTGCAAAAGGCTGGGTCGTTGTCCGTCAGCACTTCATCGGGCGCACCTCTTTCACAGAACACGGATGACAGCTGGCGAATAATGTTGCAAGAGTCCTGGCGCCCGAGGAGTCTCCAGACTGCGAAACGTGTAGGCCCACAATCGATGAGGGTAAGGAAGTGGTTGCCACCGTAGTGTGTGATGTCTATGCCCACTCTCTGCCACTTACCACTCACTCCTAACTCGCCTTTCTTCCATCGTGCTGGAGCTGGGTCGATGGATTGGTAGGCCTTGCAACTTTCCACCACTCTTCGGATATCTTTTTTTCCTACTCTTGGATCAATCATCTTGACAAAGTACAGTGTCCGCTTGATGCCAGGATGTCCACACTGTCGATGAATGTCCATGATGCGCACTGCATCCACATTACACACAACTGCTGCACATGTGTTTTGCAGATTATCAGCATCTCTCCGAGCACCAGCCAGAAGCCATCGTTGAGGGACTCTTGTCAAAGAATCTGCTCTGTTGAGCGCAGACCTGATTAACATTACCTCCACGGTCAGGTCGTACTCTGTGATGGTGTTGACCAAGGTGGCAAGCCGTCTTCGAATTAACATCTCACTCGATGCTCGTGTCGTCAGCCGTGCTCTTCCACTTAATGCATCGGTTATCCACCGATGAGTGCATGCCGAGTCAGTCATGATATGTAGAACCTTGGCGTGCCATTGAAGCGCCAAGTTAACGCCCTTCAATGTGGCATCAAGTTCGGCCAGGTTTATGTGCCTCGAATCATTCTCTGGCCGAAGCCAACAGGCATCTTCAATAATGGAATCATTAACTGCAAGAGCAACTCCAAGGGCCAGTGAACTAGCATCCACCCAGACTGTGAACTCATTCCCGCTGACGCACCACTTTCCCCCCTGAACGGGGTCATCACTGGTCACTCTGGACACAGTCTCTGTCAACATGTTCCTTAGGGTTACATCGTGTACTGCATCGTCCCGCTTTCCTCTTCTCGTTATTTATGGAATCAGGGTACGAGATTCTCCGAGATTCCCCGGGACTTTTTTCCACATAAACGCATGCGGGCGCCATCTTGATTCTTAGTAGCCACTTTCTCCACAAGAATGGTTTCTACAAGAACTATAGAATGCTTCTTTGCCCTGGATTAATCAATGAATGAAACCCATGCTTGAATGCTTGTATTTTTTTGATGAAAAATTCTTTTTACAAAACCTACACTTGATTTTATGTGATGTGAAAAATTCACACCCATCGTAGGCAAAGTGTGTAAAAATACCATCGAAGTCCAAGGGTTAATAGGACTAGAGATATGCAATGACCTGTAAAGCATATAAATGAAAACTCCTTATGTGTTCTAATAATACCCTAAAATACGTTTTTGATTCAATCCTTAGCACGGGCATACAAAACAAGAGCAAGCTGCACGATTCTTACATTTTGGAATTCGATATAAAGCGATACATTATGAAGGGAGATAAGTAGCAAGATGTTTGTTCACATTACACGTGAACTTCTGCATGTCAGTACAATTGGAAAAAAAAAGAATCCGGGAAGGGAGTTCCAAATTCTAGCAGTTCTGGGGAAGAAACTATTGGAGTAAAAAGCTTTCTTACACCTAGGTATCTCTACTACGAAGAGGTGGGCCTTGTGATAGTATGAGGCATTACCTCCGCTTAAAGAACTCTTCAGTAAAGAAGTCTCGTATATACCTTCACTTCCGTTTGACATGGAACTGGAGTTCAATAAAAAATGGAGACCGTACTCCCTACTCCGCTTCTCATAAATGAATCTCATGTTTTGGTATTCTTTTACATAATTTTTCATGGTGGCAAGTGGTGGTGTTTCTTATTTTGTAAACCTTACGAACAGGTCGTCCCTATTATATACACACGACAGTAAAAGAAATATAAAAAAATAAATAAATGAATAAAATTGGCCACGGTCAGACAACATGGGAAAATTAATACTTAGCGCCAAGCTTCAAACTGTGAATAAGCTTTGTTTTTCGTGTTTCGTGTTTCAAATACAACGAAAATAAATAAATACATACATACATATATATATATACATATATACATATATATATATATATATATATATATATATATATATATATATATATATTACTGTCATAAAAAATATATACATATATTAGGAAGTATATGTATAAGTTCTCAGACGTTTAAGTTTTCCACGGAAAGCACATATACATCTACATTTGTTCTGCCAGTTTATTAAAAAAAAATAAATAAATAAAATAAATAAACGGAAGACTGAATTTATATCTTCTGGAACTAAACGAAATAAATAAATACAATGGCTACAAACGAAACGTCGATGAATTGGTCGTCCTCAGACCTAACCGAAGCATTTCGATTATTTAAGCAACGTTGTAATCTTTACTTCTCAGTTAAAAATATTTCGTTGGAAAAACAGGTCGACCACATCCTGCTACTGTCCGGAGAAGAAGGCCTTAAAAGATACAGCACTTGGTCATTCGAAAAAGAGGCCGACAGGAATAATCTAGAAATAATTTGGGAAAAATTCGAGGAAAGACTGCAGCCGCAATTAAACTTCTGAATGGCTCGTTTTTACCTTCGCCAGTATAATCAAAAGGAATCAGAGAATTTCGATGACTTTCTCGCCCGGTGTAAATCGCTGACATTGAAATGCAAGTTCCGGGATATTCAGGAAATGGAGGAACGCCTCATCGAGCAGGTTATATCAGGAACAAAGCACCCAGAACTCCAAAAGCAGCTTCTAGCGAAAGGCGAACAACTGACACTGCTGGAAGCTATAAACTGTGGTAGGACACATGAAGTTTCCATAACCCACATGAGACAGTTGGCTGAACTAGAGCAGAATAAGCATGAAATAGATGCAATCAAGTACAAACAGTGTAACAGATGCGGAGGCTCCCACCCGAGGCAAAAATGTCCAGCATGGGGTACCATATGTTTTGCGTATGGACAACAAAATCATTGGGCTAAGGTCTGTGCAAGCAAAAATAAAAACGCAGCAGGACGTTTTCCGACACGCACAACATGGAAAGATGGAGGTAATAAACCAGGAAATGGAGAAGCACAAAGGGACCAGTACAAACACTGGAAACACGGCAACCGTATGCACTCGGTAAATACCTCTCAGAGGGACAATGAACGGATTTGTTATAGAATAACACGAGCATATGGAAGGAGAACAAACGAAGTAATTCAGTTTAAACGTTTATTGAGGGTCAAGGTGAATAAGTATATCAATCAGAGCCGGAACGGTCAGTTGGGCGTTAGGAAGGCCGGAATGGGGATCCAGGTGTTAGAGAGGTTGGAGTCTTGGCCTGATCATGATCGGACAGGTACAGGGGCCTAGATGCTGGTACGGTCGAGGGATGACGACCGGGACTGGAACAGGAGGATTATCGCCACCGCTGTTGCCACTAAGGAGTCGCTGGGACGAGTTGGGTTTCGTTGGTGGTATTCCTCAAGGGAACAAACAGTGATAGGTGACTAGGCAATTTTGAATCACCTGCTGTCGTCGAGATGGAAGCTGCTGGAGAGAAGTGGAGTCAACACAGGATCTGGTAAATATGTACCCAAACCGTTTTGACAATATCGGCAATTTTGAGGGTGAATATCACATTGTCCTGAAACCAGACAACACCCCTGTCATACATGCACAAAGAAAATGTCCTATACATATGAGGGAGGAAATCCAGACCAAATTGGAAAATATGACAAAACAAGGCATCATACGGAAAGTAACCGAGCCTACACCATGGGTCAGCAGCTTGGTTTATGTGCGGAAAGGCAATGGAAAGCTCCGTCTGTGTTTAGATCCAAAAGATTTAAACAAGGCCATCATGAGATGCCATTATAAGACCCCCAACAATGGAAGAACTTGCACATAAACTCTCTGGTGCCAAATATTTCTCCAAGTTTGATGCCAAGAATGGATATTGGTCCATCAAACTAGATGCAGCCTCACAACTGTTGACTACTTTCAACTCCCCTTCTGGAAGATTCTGTTTCCAGCGGGTGCCTTTTGGTCTGGTGATGTCACAGGATGTATTTGCTCAGAGGACATGATTCTGGAGAAGTTCTCTGGCACCTTAGGGCTAGTTGACGATGTCATTGTCTTTGGAAAAACCAAAAAGGAGCATGATAGGAACCTCCACAATCTAACGAGAATTGCTCAAAAGGAAGGACTGTGCTTCAACCGCAAAAAGTGTGCCATCAATAAGAAACAAATTTGTTTTTTTGGCGCAATCTATGATTAGAATGGTGTGCACCCTGATCCCAGCAAGGTAACAGAAATAAAAATGTTACCTAGTCCAGCAAACACTACCTACCTGCAGAGGGTGTTGGGAATCATCACATATATGGCACCTTTCATTCCACACCTGTCCGATCTCACAGCACCTTTGAGAGATCTCCTAAAGAAAGAAGTGGAATACCAGTGGACAGAAAGTCACCAGAGATCCCTCCAGCAAATCAACGATCTAATTTGCAAAGACATGTTGCTATCATACTTCGACCCTTCCAAGCAAACTGTTATCCAAGTCGATGCATCAAGTAAAGGACTCGGCGCCGCACTCCTGCAAGGAGGTAAACCCATAGCTTTTGCATCCGAGTTCTTAACAGAAACTGAACAACGGTATGCCAACATAGAGCGGGAGCTCCTTGCAGTTTTTGCAGCTGCGAACGATTTCGGACTTATATCTATGGAAGTGCATTCCAAGTGGAAAGTGATCATAAACCCTTGGAAATAATCAACTTAAAAAATTTGGTTGCAGCTCCACCTCGCCTCCAACGCATGCTACTACGTTTGCAGGGGTATATGACAATTGTATATCGCCCTGGAAAAGATATTGCACTAGTAGATGGATTCTCAAGGTTACCAAATAAAAAAGCTAAAGAAGCTATTGACTTGGATCTGAGGGTGGATTTTGTTCAATTTTCAACCCAAAAGCTAGCTCAGCTAAACCAAACAACAAGTGAAGATGCCACACTATGGGAATTAAGGGACATTATTCTGAAAGGTTGGCCCGACACTCTCAGAGAAATGGGCAAGAATATGAAACCTTATTGGCCCTATCGAGACGAACTGTCCATTGAAAATGGCATATTATTGAAAGCAAACAGAATAATAATACCTAAATCGATGCAACAAGAGGTATTACAGAAAATACATTATGGGCACCAAGGGATGGAGAAATGTAAACTCCGAGCCAAAAGTTGCGTTTTTTGGCACAACATTAACAAAGACATCGACAACATAGTATAACAATGTACCATTCGCCAGCAGCACCAAAAAATGCAGAGTGCTGAACCCCTGATGCCCCATGAGATTCCGGTGAGGCCTTGGCAGATAGTGGCTACCGACTTATTTCACATTGAACGTCTCAACTTTATGCTCATTGCGGACCATTATTCCAAGTTCCCATTTGTGAGAGTGTTGAAGGAGTTCCCCCAGTCAGGAAGTTATTAAACTGACAAAGCAAATATTTGGAGAACAAGGAATTCCAGAGAGAGTGATAAGTGACAATGGCCCCCACTTCAGCTCGATACATTTCAAGCAATTAGCAAATTTGGGTTTTGAACACCACACATCCTCACGTAAGTTTCCGCAGTCAAATGGCTTTGGTAAACGCTGTATCCAGGGAGTGAAATCTGCATTCAAAAAAGCATCTTAGAGTAATCCCCTCCAGAAGCATAGCACATCCAGAGATGCACTCCACTGAAATTCCTCAGGAACCTACCAGGGACGGTTCATCGAGTATAGAGACGGACAGTACACAATGCAAGAGGCACCTTTCAAACGTACACCCCATGGAGTGCCAGACACGTCCACCTATAGCAAACATATGACAGTTCAAACCACTAGATCTGGACGTGTCGTCAGACCCCCCAAAAGATTCAGAGATGAGACAGTTACCAACTGACTTTTTATTTTTTTTTTAATAAACTGACAGAACAAGTGTACATGTATATGTGTTTTCCATGGAAGACTTAAACGTCTGAGAACTTATACATATACTTCCTAATATATGTATATATATATTTTTTAATGACAGTAATGTATATATATATATATGTATGTATTTATTTATTTTCGTTGCATTTGAAACACGAAACACGAACAACAATGCTTACTCACAGTTTGAAGCTTGGCGCCAACTATTTATTTTTCCCATGCGGTCTGAACGTGGCCAATTTTATTCAGTTATTTTTTTATATTTCTTTTACTGTCGTGTGTATATAATAGGGACGACCTGTTCATAAGGTTTACCAAATGGGAAACACCCCCGCTTGCCACCATGAAACATTATGTAAAAGAATACCAAAACATGAGATTCATTTATGAGAAGTGGAATACGGTCTCCATTTTTATTGAACTCCAGTTCCATGTCAAACGAAAGTGAAGGTATATCCGAGACTTCTTTACTGAAGAGTTTTTTAAGGGGAGGTAATGGTTTGTACTATCACATTCGGTTTTTTAAATTATTTTTTCGACAATATGTAATGTTGAGCTTATATGGATGTTTCGTGATGATGTAAGAATTTTGTGTTCCAGTGTTTAACCGAACTTTCATTTTTGTCATTCAGAAAAAATTGAAAATTAATATTGAACTTTTGATGTCTAGAAAAACATATTTTGAATTGTTATAAATTGTTAATGCATGTGAAAAGTTAATTTGATGAATTTTTTGGAGACAATTGTCGGCATGTTTTGACAAACTTGTTGAAAAAAATTAATCTGTATGTATAAATGTATTGTAAATTTTGTCATCAGGAATTCAAACCATAATTAAGTAGATAAAAATTAAAACGAAAAACACGTTAAAAAAATGAAACAATAATTTAGACGAATGGTTAGCCTAAAATGATTTAAAATATTAGAGAGGGGACGAGAAAAAAATTACGTAAATGGGTATTTTGAGAAGTTTTTGGATGTGATAAGCCAGAAGATAAAATTTTTCTTTTTGTTTTTTTGCCCAGAACTTTTTTCACAAGCAAGTTACTTACAAGGAAAAACACTAGGTGCACCTGCATAAAACTCTCAACACAATACGTTAAAAATGCAGATAGATTGGAAGATATGAGAAATCTTCAAATACATGGATGACAAAAGGAAGTCAGTACAAGGGCAAATCACTCAGAGTAATAAGAGGGAAAAATTATATTTTTTAGAGATGAATGCATGTGGGATATCCCTTTTTTGTTAAAATATATATTGCTTTTTTCTTCGCATTAGAAATGAAATAAATCGGATATTGTAATGTTTTAGTGCATTTGTGATATGTTGAATTTCATCATCAAGATATGGGTTGGTATGAGAAGATATCTATTTAGTAGAGATGTGACCTAATTGATATAAGGGAGCGTTTTGCTCCCCATTCCGGGGATCAGACTTCCCAGGGACCAAGGAGAGCCGGATAACTATGCTAAGATAGCTTTAATGGATCCTTGGCAACGGCGGATATTCCAAGACTTGAGTTGAAATATATAGATATATTTTGCTTTATTGTTTAAAAATCGGAGATATATCATTGTTTGAGAGGTGGACAACAGGAAATGTGAGAATGTTAGAATAATCGACTGTACTTGTCGACCTAGGGGATCCTTCAGACTATGGTTGTCTGAATGCCGAGGTTTGACCACTGAGGTCATGGGAATTAAATGTTGATTTTGATCCCAGATTGCAAGCTAGCGACATGGCTGAATTGCACACCCGAAAACTGGGGTTTTCCCTAATGTGTGTCGTGATTTAATTGGTTTGGGGACTTTTTCACCCTGAACACACACCCGACTATATAATGTTAACCCGCTCGAAGATTAAGTAGATTCCCATTTGGTTCCAAGGAGCACATTTTGTGGAGATTCTCCATTCCCTGAAGATGTGATGAACACACACCTCATCTGATCTGTCAGAGTGTTACCTCCGAAGAGAAGAGAGATTTGAGACTTTTAAAAATTACTATGAACTGAACCATATATTTGTACAAAGTCTGTAATAGAGTTATGAAATTAGAATAGAATTCAAGCGTCTGTTGTCTTTCTTGTCTGCGTGAGATTTGTTATTCGTTTTGTAAAATGTTTTTGACTTGTGATGGGGGTATATATTTAAATGCTCGGGGCGCCTCGGGCAGCAAGCAATAAACTTGCTCCACCGGAAAGCCCAGTGGCAAGACCTGGGAGGGTGGACCTCCTAGGTATTACCCAGGCGGCGTACCTCAGTCCGACAGGTGCTGAGCCGGTTCCCGGCCCCTCAACTGTTGGGCTGAGTGTCAAATGACGAATCTTTGACTTGTACTGCCCTGTCTCCCTGCAGCCGAAGCTGCTAGGAGACCTTCCCCATCAGGCGCAGTGATGGGGGTATGAGACGAATGGATTCGCCAATCATTTTTATAACCAACGGCTGTGCTAAACAACCAATGAAAACGTCGCAAAATTATTATAAAAATTGTCGAATTTTGGATTCAATCAGTTTGCCGTTTGCTACGCCACGGACTGCATTTGATTCTTGGTCGCCATCTTGGTTACTGATCTGAACTATGCTGCCATCTTTGTTCAACACAATGTCTTAAAACTTAACAGGTTATGCGCCCAGCCACCGTCTTTTCTTTGACGGATCGGAATCTAAATTCGAATTGTGGCAGGTAAAATTTCTGGGATATCTAAGGATTCAATGTCTGTCTCTGATTATAAGAGACGCATTGGATGATGGGAGGAAAGCAATCGACATATTACGAGAACATTATTTATCAAAAGGGAAACCGAAAATAATATCCCTATATACAGAATTAACCTCTTTGAAATGTAACGAGGATTAAACGATTACCGACTACGTCATAAGGGCAGAAACAACCGCCAATGCCATAAAACTCTCAGGTGAAATAATAAGCAATAGCTTGTTGATATCAATGACCCTCAAGGGACGTCCAGCTTATTTTAAACCATTTACAACTGTTATAACTCAGAAAGACAAACCCATAAATTTCAGCGAATTTAAAGTGGCATTGCGCAGTTACAAATAGACTAAACGTATGCTCGTGGACAATAATAACTCCAGCAATATTATGAAGTTCAAAAATGCTTCTCGAAAGCAGACACCACCAAATTATGCAACTCACCGCAACGTATTCTCCAAAAGTAATTTTCCAGAGAAAAAGAATAAAATTATCTGCTATAATTGTGGACGACCCAACCACAAAAGTTTCCAATGTCGATATAAACGCTCTAAAATGGATTCTGTAAAAAAACGTTGAGAACTTTGAGGAAGAACATACATTTCTATTCACATGTAACTTCGACAATACCACAAACGATAAAAATCTCCTTGTAGACTGTGGTGTTACAGCGCACGTTATCACCAAGGAATCTGATTTTATCAATTTTGATTCAAACTTTAATCCTCAAAGTGATTTTGTCGAACTTGCCGACAGTAGTCAAATAAATGATATAGTCTTGAAAAGAGGCGATGCTAAAATATACCTAAAAAATAATAAAGGTGAAATCTGTAACTGTATTCTAAAAAATGCTCTGTTCATACCTACATTTAAGCAAGACATATTTTCCGTGCAGGCTGCAATTAAACAAGGCGCGAATGTACAATTTGGCCAAAATACATCAAAATTGACATACCCCAATGGAACTGTAGTTGACATTAAAGAAAATGGCCGACTATACTATCTAAAAAGTATGGCTCCCTCAAACACTGCCTGTCACGACTTGGAAACCTGGCATAAAATTCTAGGACACTGCAATACAGCTGATATTAAACAATTACCAAATGTAGTCGAAGGCATGAAAATAATACCTTCAGACGATCTCCCAAATTGTGATGTGTGTGCACAGGGGAAAATGACAAAATATATAAGCCGAACGCCAGACACAAGGGAAAATGAAACAATGACTATGAACCAATCACAATAGATTTAAAAAATTCTGCTCAAGTTCGGAAGTTGCAAGATTGTAAGCCGCGTTCAACTCCCGTCAAAATGGACATAAATAGAAATATAGGGACCGAAACAAAATTCATAGATAACCGAATATACAGGGAAATGGTAGGAAGCCTCATCTACTTGATGACTGCAACAAGGCCTGACATATGTTACACTGTAACAAAGCTATCTCAAAACTTATCGAAACCGACAATTAAAAACCTTAAACATGCAAAACAAATCCTTTGTTACCTAAAAGGAACCAAGGAACAATCTTTAAGATTGCCAGGGCCGCTGCGAGGAAGGTGGGCTCTCTCTACCGTGCTAGAAAACTTCTAACACCCGAAAGTATCCTGTACCTCTATAAGGCCACTATTCGCCCATGTATGGAGTATTGCTGTCATATTTGGGCCGGTGCATCGGCTACTAGTCTCTCGCTCCTTGACAGGGTTCAAAAGAGAGTCGCAAATCTGATAGGCCCTAAACTGGCATCAAAACTTCAGCCTCTGTCCCATCGTCGAAACGTTGCATCCCTCTGCCTGTTCTACAAGTATTATAATGGTGAATGCTCTGAAGAACTGCAAGCACTTGTGCCCCCACGACGTGAACACCCTCGACAGACCCGACAAGCTACAAAATCCCACCCCCACACTGTAGAGATCCCTAGATGTAAAAGATCTTTCTACTCCAGTAGTTTCTTCCCCAGAACTGCTAGACTTTGGAATTCCATTCCAGGTCACTGCTTCCCCAACTGTACTGACATGCATAAGTTCAAGTGCAACGTGAACCAACATCTCGCTGCCCTAATCCCTACATAGTACCCCAGTAGATGTTTCCCCTGATAGTAGCCCCCTACATTAAAGTGGCAATGTGCCTTGTTTGGGGTGAAAATGTAATAAAAAAAAAAAAATTTAAGAAATCCACATATCCTCTAAATTTAGAAGGCTTTTCGGATTCAGATTGAGCTAACTCTAAGGATAGAAAGAGTATAGCGGGGTATTGGTTTAGACTGTCAAAGACTAGACCTATGATCTTTTGGAAAACTAAAAAGCAACAAATTGTTGGCCTTTCTACTTGTTAAGCAGAATATGTGGCTCTTACTCATTTCGCGCAGGAGGCAATTTTTCTGAACACCCTTCTAAAATCTACTTTAAAACCAGATCTAAGTAAAAACCCTACAGTAATTCATTGTGATAATCAGAGCAGTATCTTATTAGCAAATAATTCTATGATTCATCAAAGGTCGAAACATATTGATATCAAATATAATTTTATAAGGGATGAAATAAGAAAAAAATCTATTACTCTTACTTATGTGACGTCTGAGAATAATACAGCCGCTATTTTCACTCAACCTATAAAAAGAATAAAATTTAGACATTTTATAACCGAACATTTTGGAATCTAATTATGAATAAATCTCTTTTCGGAAACCCAAAAGGAGAAGCATGAACAGTTAAAATCACACACAAAAAAATGTAAATTGTCCCGGGCATGACGTTAAACTGCGACCATTTCTACCTTACTAACCAAATTAACCAATTAATACCTAACATAATGTTTCCAGTTTTTGTTACAAAAAAAGCCATTTGTTAAAACCCTTTTGTAAACTTCCTATTTGTCAAATAGTTCTTTTTGTATCTCTTTTTTTTGGCCAACATTTGTTATAACAAAACAAAAATGTATATTTGTGAATTTGTGTGCATATGTTTATATGTATTTGAAAAGTATTCTATTTGTATGTTTATATATATTTAAAAAGTGTTTATTTTTATATGTATCCATAAAAAAAAGAAAAAAATAGCTTCTTTTTGCACAAATTATACCAATATATTAATTCTTTTTGACCGATGAGAATAAAGACAAATCTCCATAAAACCAGAAAAAGAAAAAAAATACAAAAAAAAACAATTATTTTATTGGCTTATTTTTCTTTGTTCATTTATTTTTATTTATTTATTTTTCTTTCCTTTTCTCAAGTGAAACCAAAATTGAATCCGAAAGGATTTTTCCATTATATCAAAAAAGGGGGGGGTGTAAAATGTTTTTGACTTGTGATGGGGGGTATATATTTAAATGCTGCCCACATCAGCATTATGTGGCACAAGGCCGGAAAGTGGGAACCCCGCAGGCTCCCCTAAAGAAGGGACACTCCTGCAATTTTAAAAATTGCCTGAGTAACCCCGTCGGCATTCCCCGGTCGGAGCGCCTCAGGCAGCAAGCAATAAACTTGCCCTACCGGAAAGCCCAGTGGCAAGACCTGGGAGGGTAGACCTCCTAGGTATTACCCAGGGGGCGTACCTCAGTCCAACAGGTGCTGGGCCAGTTCCCGGCCCCTCAACTGTTGGGCTGAGTGTCAAGTGACGAATCCTTGACGTGTACTACCCTGGCTCCCTGCAGCCGAAGCTGCGAGGAGACACATCCCATCAAAATGAACTTGTGATGGGGGTATGAGACGAATGGATTCGCCAATCATTTTTATAACCAACGGCTCTGCTAAACAACCAATGAAAACGTCGCAAAATTATTATAAAAATTGTTGAATTTTGGATTCAATCAGTTTGGCGTTTGCTACGCCACGGACCGCATTTGATTCTTGGTCGCCATCTTGATTACTGATCTGAACTACGCCGCCATCTTTGTTTAACACAATGTCTCTAAACCTAACACATTTTCATCATATCAGATTCAATGTGACGGCCTCTAGAAAAACCAGACAACATGAGCCAAAGTTTTCGAAGATCAGGGGTCCTTATGTAACTTCACGAGAGAGTGTGTTACAGGGATGTGTCTGTTGTTTCATGTTTCTGTTTGCTTATGTAAGAATATTTTTGTGGCATTTTTCTTCACATTAGAAATGAAATAAGTAATATTTTTAGTGCGTTTATGATACGTTGAATTTCATCATCAGATATGGGTTGGTATGAGGAGATATCTATTTAGTAGGGACGTGTCTGTTGTTTCATGTTTCTGTTTGCTTATGCAAGAATATATTTTTGTGGGTTTATTCTTCACATGAAAAATGAAATAAATAATGTTTTTAGTTTGTGATATGTTGAATTCTATCACCAAGGTATTGGGAACTACATATTCTAAAGGCATGTAAGAAAAAGCCAATGAACATGCCAGTTTTTATCTATCATTTTGGTTCGAGTAGTAATGTAAGTAATTGTTCTTATGTGTAAGGAGAAAACTAACAAATAAATATAAATAAAAATGCATTAAAAAAGCAAAATTAGTGGTTCAGTAAATATGCATGTATATATGTATATAAATGCCGTTTGAATATGTGTTATTAAATAAAGTGAAAATTATTTGAACCATGGTATTACAAAGCTTAATTCTTTTCTTCATAATATAAGAGCACGGTTATATATAGATAAAAACTGTCATAAAAATAAAAAATATACAATACGTATATATTTTTGATTTTCAATCAAACAAAGAAGAAAGATAGAAGAAATATACAAATATTTAGAAAAAATGTGGGGAAGGAATATATAAAAAAATAATATAGAATAATCTATATATATATATATAAAAATGAACATGTCTCTGTGTCTGTCTGTCTGTGTACATTTCCCTATACAATAACTGTATCATTTTCCGGTCTACAGACTCGAAATTTAACATAAGGGGTATTGAGATATGGAAAAATATTTTGATCGGTTTTCGGCTAGAAATTGAACTGTCAAGGGATCAAAGTTCAACGATTTGACTTTTAAAAACTCTACAAAACTCCTCCGCCAATTTTGGGTCTAAACACTTGAAATTTAAGATATAGGTCCTTTGGACATGGATCAAACTTTATAATTCAATTTGAGCCCAAAACAATAAATGCTAAGGGATGAAAGTTAAAAAAATTGACCTCTGTGGTCTCTTCCACTTTACTCAGCTAATTTTTGGTCTTAATATTTGAAATTTTACATAAAGTGTATTCAGACATAGGGAAAGTTTTGTCACTGTTTTTTTTCCAAAAATTTGGCTGCCAAAGTATCAAGTTCAGAAGATTTTTAATTTTCAGTCTCTTGCAAACTATTAATCAATTTTTAGTCTAAACATTTGTAATTTTACATAAAGGGTGCTCACGCATATAGCAAGCTTTTTAATCAGTTTTTGGGCGAACGTTCTGCAGCCAAGAGGTCAAGGTAAAAATAGTTGACCTTTGCAAACTCTACCAAACTCCTCCGCCAATTTTGGACCTAAACACTTGAAATTTTACATGTAAGTTAACTGGACATGGCTCAAACATTTTAATTTGATTTTAGCCGAAAACAATAAGTGTCGAAGGGTCAAAATTGGGGTAAAAGTTGTAAAAATATTTACCTCTGCAGTCTCTACTTACTTTGCTCTATAGCAATTAAGGAAGCTTATTATATCGAAAAGCATACATATGCACACTTTTTAATATATACACAGGCACATAAAGTTATGAACAGTATATGGGGCCCAAGCAAAGCCGGGCTGAACTGCTCGTAAACTAAAAAGTAAAGATTAAAAAAATGCAGTACAAATTTTATAAACTCAACAAAATATGATCAATCAACATATCCAAGAAGGCAAATGATAATCGATTAAGTCTTCAGTGCGGACCAGAAACCCCAAAATGATGATCTGACATGTAAAATATAAAACTTTATGAGAAGCGTATTTGCATACATTTCTACACAACAATAAACACATATCTATAAAAGTGAATCTATATACTCAATAAATTTTTTATTTACATACTTGAAATTTAGTATATGGGATATTCAGATACGTGAACATTTTTTAATCGATTTTCTTCCGGAGAAAATGACTGTAAAAAGATAAAAATTAGCAAATTGGGACGTGGGAGTCATCAGATGTTTTGTGTTTGTCAACTGTTTTATGAGTGTGCATGCACGGTTGGGAAACATGAAAGCATCTTAATGTTAAGTATATGTAGGTCTTAAAACACATTTAGCTGGACTCATGGTTATCGTACTTGACTCACTGTATTTAGGTTTTGGTTTCGATCTCAGCTCGAGTATTTTTTTAATTACAAGTAGGTAACTTTTTTAAAAAAACACAATACTCACATGAATATGTTTTTGTTTCTTTTCGTTTTTTACTTCATTTCTTTAAAAAATTTAATATTCTTTTCATTCTTTAGACTCTCGGGTATATAGCTGACACAGTTATATACAATTAATCAACCGAGAACCACACCCGTCTATATAAAAACATATAAGATATTAATGGATATATACTCAGGAGTAAAAATAATGAAAAGAATATGCTGTTGTCACAGCCCTAGTCATAAGACAATTACAAACAGTAAATTATAGATGCTAGAAATCTTGTGAGAGTGAAATAACCAGTCAAGAGAAAGCATGTTGAAATAACCAGTAAACACATAGAATCACAGATTTGAAACATAATCGTTATTTTTATTAAATGGTGTTGTTAGATTTTTAACACTCAGAACCACACGTTGTCTCTCAGAAAATCACACCAAAAAATCGACTTTTTCAGTTTAAATGAAATGCATTTATTTATGGTTTTTCGAAAATAACGCATTATCTCGTTTTATAAGCCTTTTAGTTTATATCTTCAATGTAGTTAAATGATAAGGTGGGCGACCCAGGATTGTAGCCGTTGATAAATCCAATGACTTTGACAAAGTCTGGCATAAAGTCTTATAATAAAAAGTAAATAATATGGTATAACTGGACGGATATTAAATATAATTAGATCCTTCTTAGACAAGAGGACCACCCAGATTGCTCTTAATAGACTTACATCTAAACAGTGTAATATTAATGTAGGACTGCCTCAGGGGTCGATCTTTTGTCATTATTATTCCTTATATTCAATAACGACTTCCCTAATAACATTGTGTCCAAGATGGGTATATTTGCCAATTGAGACCACGCTTTATTAAAGGCACAAAGAAAAAACGCATATACACAAATCTTAGATAATGGAAGAATCCTTAGAAAACTACATCTAAACTGTAGTGGAGTGAGGCCGGAAGGTGACTTAAAAGCAGGTAGATTTCTCCCTTTTGCCCCATACTAAGTATGTAAGTCTTTTAAAAGAATGCCGGCAGCATGTTAGCGTTAGGGTTAGCTGTTCTCATATTTTTAATTAAGATTCGAATGTCTTCATGTGTAGCATTGGATTTGACTCCAAATGCTTTGCCACATATATGATAAAAATATGAACGTAATTTTAAGTCCTTTCTGCTAAATTAGCCTCAGAAAATATGGAAGATATCGTCTCACAAACTTAGACTCTTGAGGACAGTGTCAAGTTGTCATTTGAGTTCTATGAAGAGTATGTGTTTCCATGTGTTTCGTTACATCATTTTGTTGTGCAAATGCTTTACCACACATTTTACAAGAAAAAGGTTTCTTTCCAGTGTGTGTTTGCATGTGTCTCCTAACATTATTTTGATGTGCAAATGCTTTACCACATATTTTACAAGAAAAAGGTTTCTCTCCAGTGTGTGTTCGCATGTGTCTAGTTACATCATTTTGTAGTGCAAATGCTTTACCACACACTTTACAAGAAAAAGGTTTCTCTCCAGTGTGTGTTCGCATGTGTCCTGTTACATGATTTTGATGTGCAAATGTTTTACCACAAACTTCACAAGAAAAAGGTTTCTCTCCAGTATGTGTTCGCACGTGCACCGTTGCATTTGTTTGTTGTGCAAATGTTTTACCACAAATTTCACAATAAAAAGGGTTCTCTCCAGTGTGTGTTCGCATGTGGCACTTTACATCATTTTGTTGTGCAAATGCTTTACCACACACTTCACAAGAAAAAGGTTTCTCTCCAGTGTGTGTTCGCATGTGTTCTGTTACATTATAATTATGTGCAAATGCTTTACCACACACTTTACAAGAAAAAGGTTTCTCTCCAGTGTGTGTTCGCATGTGTCTCGTTACATGATTTGTATGTGCAAATGCTTTAGCACACACTTTACAAGAAAAAGGTTTCTCTCCAGTTTGTGTTCGCATGTCAATGTTCGCAGGTTTCTCTCCAGTGTGTGTTCCCATTTTGATGGGAAAAGTTTTTACCACACACTTTGCAAGAAAAAGGTTTCTTTCTTTTTTGTTTTATTTTACTTAAGTTGACGTTCTCAGATATCTAGGAGCCCACAACCTGGGGCTAACACTTGAAATCTATATTCGAAATTTTTAAGTTCTTTATCTCTCAAACAAGGAGTTAGTAAAGAAATTGAGAACATAATTTTCCTCTCCCCCAAATTCGTATGTTGTAGTATATCTTTCATTTTGCTCTCTTGGTCTTACTGGATTCCAGGACAATTATTTATCTTGTCTGGTGGCGTATCCAGCTGCGTGCTATTACTTGAGGTAACATCACTTGAAAAAGGTGCACCATTCCTCATAAAAGCTAATGTGGGTTAGTCATAGAAAGATCTTATTTGGGCAGCAAATACGATGCGATTTTGAATATTTGGTCAGGGTTAACTTCTATGGATAAAGTATCCTCATGCCCGGTTGTTCTGACAAACCCCTGTACAGAGAGACTTAGGCACTCGAGGACAGTGTCTCAAATATTATATTTTATAGCAAAATGTCATTTGCAAACATTTGCAAAAGATAAGCTTTTGCAGTAGTGTTTATTTCTAAACATGTTTTTATATAAAAATGCAACGCATTTTCTGACAAGTTATTTTTTTAACTGTGTGTTCATCAACATATGTTCTCCAGTTTCTGTTTTATGTCTGCAGATTGATTCATCTTTATTCTTTAAAGGGAAATCAGTGATAATCTCAGTTCAGAAGAATAAAAATTGCCGTTCTCGTTTATTATATGAGTTTATTGTCCGCTGTAACCTGTGAAGAAAAAAATAATATTATACAAATTTTACATAAAAAATATGCAATGAATAATAAATAGCTGTTTAATCCAATCAGCCTTATTCTAGATCTTTTCTTTCACATGGTTGTTCTACTAATTAGTGCTTTGGTTCATTTTCATACTATTTCTTTCAGGAAATACATCACAACTCATTTACTTATGTCTTTGTGGTCGGCTTCTAATTATCAAATTATACCTTTTTATTACACTGATTCACTGGGATTTCCTCGCTTGGACTCTTCAAACTCAACAAAGACATCAGAAAACATCACCCTTTACTTAATAACAACATTTTCTGTAAAATCCTACTTACATACTGAAACCTTAACTATGACGGTGAGTTTATCTGATTTTTCCTTTCTTTTCCATAAGAGCGTCCAATATCTCAAAACAGGGATATTCCACATACATTCATCTCTAAAAAAATTATATGGTATTTTGTTATATCTTTTTTTACGTATATACGGCATATTTTAGTTTTTCCCTCTTATTACCTCGAGTGATTTGCCCTTGTACTGACTTCCTATGTACCTGAAGACTTCTCGTATCTTCCCAATGTCTGCATTTTTAACTTGTGTTGAGATTTATTATTTAACAATTTTTACATACATTAACAGTAACTTGATAACACATTTAAAATATGATCTTCTAGACATCAACGTTAAATAAAAATCTCTTCAGTTTTCTCGACTTTTTTCTAAAGAAACAGACAACAATAACAAAAGTCTTTTAAAACATTGGGACACTAAAAATCTTTTTACGTGATCACAGGACATTTATATAAACTCAACATTTTCAATTATATAGGAAATTACATTTATATAAACTCAACATTTTCAACTATATCGGAAATGACAGATGTCAATGTGTATTTGAGGTAACCTTCAGTTCCCTATATGTCTTGACGTACTATGAATAGAGCTCCTTCGTCGTTTTCAGTTAGACTTACTCACTTTTAGATCACGGGACCCATGTTAAGTTGAAGTGAAATGGAAAACGATCCAATGAATTTCTATAATTTTTGTTTATATTTGAAAATTGTGCTGCAGGCAAATAATACAGAAAAATGACTTTTGTTTCAAATGCTTCCTGTATTGTTGACCTCTGCTTTTGATTAATCATTTGAGTTGTGTTAGTGTGAATTATCAGCAGGCACTTTCAGTGTAAAAACTTAGAGATTGATATTTGAAGATATTATTATATTATCACTGAAAAAGGGATGCTTCTTATGCGGATCTTGGGGGTTTCATCAGCAGGACTGATTATATCTTGGAGGAACTGGCGAAGTCTCAGTGTAAAAGCAATGAGATTGAGATGCTAATGATATCGTTGGCAAGATATGTCAAGATATCATTGAATTATCACCAAAAAGGGATGCTTCTTATGCGTATCTTGGGGGTTTCATCAGCAGGACTGATTCTATCTTGGAATAATTGGCCAGCTCACTTGATTGTGACTTCTGAGGATGATTTGGCAGCGGCTCAATTTATCATTTGCTAATTCGTGGCGGCAGATTGTCTGCTCCTTCTCCTCTGATAATCTTACAATGCATGTTCTGGTGAAGTTGCCAACTCATCGGATATATTTTTGAATTTAGTATTTATCGTTGGAGAAATTGAAATGAACTCGATCACATTTGGTGTCTATTGCATTTATTTCAATTAAGTAAACTTTTTTCCAGCAGTTTAAAAAATTTATAACCTTCAAGGATGGAAAATATCATGATCAGTTGCCCTAGCATGCAAATAAACTTGCAGGGGTTGCATCAAGAGTACAGTATAAAGAGGCTTCAGGATACTCCTCAATATAAAGGGGTGGGAGGTGAACCTAAAAATCAGTTGAATAGCAAGAACATCTAAAGCGAACACCATCCTTAATAAAAAAGCAAAATCTGTTCTTTTCGTTTTCCAGGGCAATGTGAACCATCAAGAATGCTTTCCTGATATCTGCAAGCAAGATAACTTTGTTGGACCTGAATGGGATCAGTAAGTCCAATATGTCCCTGTCATGTTCACCCAAGAGTAAACAACTCCGTTTAATGAAGCCAAGTAACCAGTCTTCATGCTACAATTAAATATTGGACTGATCTTCATAGTTGCAGCTGGATCTGCCTTAAAAATGGGTCGATGCAGTATCCAGATATAATCCCAAAACTTTTAAGGAGCAACATTTCCTCAATCATTCTTCTGCTGAAGAAACACATTCATATACTTCTCATACAAAACTTTTGAGGAGCAACATTTCCTCAATCATTCTTCTGCTGAAGAAACACATTCATATACTTCTCATACAAACCTTGTTTCTCTAAGCTCTTGACTACTCAACTCAAAATGTGGAAGGCAATTGCATGATTTGAAGCTTCTTGAGCAAGTTTATCTGCAGGTAAGGACAACTGAACATGATATTTTCCATTCTTGAATCTATTATAGATTTTTGAAACCGCTCGTTCTGATCCTGTTTATAACTTAAAACATCTTCTCTGAATGCCTAATGATTCAATGCTGAACATCTTTTCTAATCCTCTCTCAAAATTGCTGAAAGGGAAGACATTCACCAAGAGGTCTACATAAGTAGAATCAGCTTCCAGAACATAGCAAACATGAGCTGATTTCACGTGGGGAGTTTTCTCTATTACTGAAGTAAAAAAGGAGACAGAATTTGTTGAAAAAAAAGAATCTACTTCACCAAAGGTGATGAGATCAGCAGAGATAGAGAAATCTCAACCCCACAAAAAATGCACCAACAGTAAGGGACAAAAAATATTGCACTAGATCAAGTCCCATAATTCCCTCTATAGACACCAAATCTGTGCCCGACTCAAATTGTCCAATCAGAGTATATCTGATCCATTTGAACTCTTCCAAAGGTACCAATGTTTCAAATGTAGAGATCCAATGATTCCGCAAGTAGATGTCCAGCAAGGCCAGACCCCAAAGCAACGTCCAGTACCACCTCCTTACACTTCCTCTCACATTCTCCAAGTAGGGTAGTCAATTTCAAATGATAATCTTAACCGTCAGAACCCAAGGAATACAAGACATCAGCAGACAAGTTTGACCACTAATAGCAGGCAATTCACCGAAACAGAAGGTAATGCAAATGACAGGAGGTAATTTACTAAAGTATCCAGCAGGACATTGGAAATCTGAGGTTAGTTGAAAAGTGGCATCTCGGCTTGTAGAGGCTTCCGTATGATAGTAACTCTCCACTAGTGATGAAGTCCTCCTCGTACTGGCAAAACACTGTTCACTACTATATTCCAAGTAAACTAGTGAAAAAAAAGCCTAGGTAAGTAAATTCCAGAATTTATCACAAACCTGGAATTATTTTTCCTACATTAGAAGAAAATAGGACTTTATTTAAGTAATATACTTAATATCTACAATTACTATAAGCTCGCTTGTATTGAAAATGTGGCTTCCTTTCTATCTATATTGAACCACTGAATATAGTTTGTCTTACTTTCAATTATATTTGTACCTGAAATATACAGTGATCTTAGATACGTCACAAAGACTATTTTTGAATAGATACACAATGCTTTGTGCCTGACCTAATTGACTAAGAAATTGACTCTCTTTAACTACGAATTCCGATGCGCCATGTAATAACAGTTTCTCTCATTACAGTACAAACACTTCTGCTGGCTTGCTTCATATATCAAATATATACTTTACCTCCAAGACAACTGCCTTTGTCTGATTTGCATGTTACTAAAAAAACAATTGTTTTCTCTAACTAAACTTTACTTGACACTCTAAATTCTAATAATTAATTCTACTGTATTCTGTCAGCTTAATCCTTATCATTATCACTAAACATCTATACATTTCTACCTCTAAGGCATGCATTAGTTTATTTTTATCCAGGTAAATACCTATTAGCTATAGTCTGTACTTAAATTTACAGCTATCTACATTACATAGCAATAGTTGTCCCTTCCTTAATTGTATGATAAATACAAAAACTGAACAAATACTCTGTAATGCAAACCACAACTTCCTGATTCTTAAAATAAATAGCTGTTTCTTCCTTAGTTTTGCAATGATAAATACAAAAACTGAACCGATACTTTGTAATGCAAAATACAACTTCCTGATTCTTAAACAATAGCTGAAGATATCTGCATTAGAAGTGGAAGCATATTTAATGCCTACAACTTCCATATATTCGCATCTACTGGAAATCTGACCATATATCTATTTACTTTATTATACATAGTGAATACACCATAGCTTATAATTTTACTTCCAATTATACCTGTACTGTATTGTAATTCATATCAAAAATGATGTTACGTGTATCTACATTAAATAGACATCTAAACGATCCTGCCATCTAAAATATCCAGAGATTGAGCAACAAAACTTTTAGTTAATTCTTAATATCAAGTAAATCTGTAATGCATTATTCTATTCCTAAGCATAAAAAATGATTTAATCATAAATTTAAAGGAAAAATATTAAACAATATATTAACTCCTTCCAACAAACCTGTTACAAATATAGCTGCTTCCACTGCATGAACTTTTACTCACCCCCTCCTCCAATAACAATGAAATAACAATGTCACTTAATCACTTTGAGGAGTGTAATTTTTCAGTAAATATATAATCTTTACAAATTAACCCAGTAACATTAACTTCCTACACGGGGCTGCAGAAATACCTGGATTGGGATCCAGGTGCAGGGCAAACCCTCTTGGTGCTGATGGACCCATAGCTCTGCCGAGGTTATCCGTCTTGGAGAAGGAAAACTCTGAAGGAGAGGGAGGCCTCTCCACTCTTGGATGACAACCTTCCTAGAGCTAATGACTCAAAAAAATTACCGGTCTACAAACCTAAATTGCTTAAGGAGTAGATAGGCACTGTCTATTGCCTGGCTTCCATACTTCTTTTTTGCCTATTAGTTGGGCGTAGAGGTCGAATCACAGGGATTCGACAGAAACACTCAGTGGTCGATCTTGTTTCCTGACTAAGGCAATGAACGCTGTTTTCCCCACTCCCGACACACCCCATCCCTCTAAACTGGGCACTTGGGAGTGCTTGAATGCCATAATTCCAGTGCAAGTAGATTGAGTTGAGGTACCGGATTGACAGTTCCTGGCTGCTGTTCCTGACTGATAATACAGGTGCCCTAACTCTTTGGTACCGCTTAGAGTGGCTGCTCCATCAACAGTTGAATAATATCGTGATGTTAGTAGTGCCATGTCACACATGGAAAGGGACCCTGCACTCATCCCCACTGGGTTTTCCTGAGGCAACAATCCTAGTAAATAGAAAGTCAGCTGATGGTCTACTTGTGTTGCATGTCTGGTATTCTGCATAACCACTTGTTCAACACCCCTTACCTAAACTGAAACTCTTTAAAAAATGACAGTACAATCTAAAATTACGCTTAAACCAGGGCAAAACTCAAACAAAACAAATTCGCTTCCTCCCTTGAGGCTTGCATTTAAAAACATCTGTGGGATTAGAAGTAATTTAAATGATGTTGAAGCATTTCTCCCAACAAATACCTCGGATATCTTAGCACTAAGTGAGACTAACTTACACTTCTCCATCCCCTCTAACTACTTTAACATGCCCGGATATCTCCCACTTTAGTTACTTTTATTTTCTCTACCGCTTCCCCTCGACACAGGACTGTACTCTAAAAAAGAAAGTTTCTGACAGCATAGATACAGCACTTTCCCACGACATTAGTGCACAAGTGTATTTGGTGACTTCAATGTCAACCACAGCAACTGGCTTAGATTATCTACTTACACACATGCAGCTGGCAGCACAACACATAGCTTCTCTATATCTCATTCCCTATCACAGATGGTTACGTTTCCAACCCGTTTCCCAGACAGCAAGAACAACACGCATCACTTCTAATCACCCTAAACTCTTGCTCAAAACAACGAGATATCATAAAAAAGGCATCAGTGATCTCATCAGAAACGCCCCATCGCGAAATATATTTTCACTTATTGCTTAACAGTGAATGGTTCAAAACAGCAATTGAAGCACGTTCCAACATGGAAATTTTATAGCAAGCCCCACTCTCCTCAATGGTTTACGTCTACTTGTGCAGCTGCCATTGCGCAAAGGAAGCGTGCGTAATGCAGATTTAACCGACAGAGGTCCAGTTCAAACAGACAGAAGTATATAGAAGCCAGAAGTAGATGTAAGAAAGAAATAGAGAAAATTTACTGAAACCACCAAAAAACGCATTGAAGCACAGAAATTAGGAACCTGTGACTTCTGGAAAATATACAACAGTGTAGTAAATAATGGGCAATCAAAAACTATCCAACAATCATGAGGTTGTTTGCTCAGCAACCAAGAAGGCTAACATGCTTGCCAGTCGGTTTGCCTCCAACTCCACACTGGACCCTGCTAACCACCCCCTCCCTGACTTTCCTTTGTGGACAATGCCACACCAGACGATCTGAAAATCACCCCTTCTCAGGGGCATGCTATCATAAAAAATCTTGACACTTCAAAAGCATATGGACCTGATCTCATCCCCGCTGTGCTATTAAAAAAGTGCTCCACCGAAGTTGTTCCAGTTTCTCCAAACTTTACAATAAATGCCATAATGAATCTTGCTTTCCTGCCTGCTGGAAAACTGCTTCTGTGGTACCAGTTTTCACGAATTCTAGCGAAAGAACCGACTCAGTAAATTATCGCCCCATTAGCCTCATCCCACTTTTCGCCAAAATATTTGAGTCAAGAATTAAACAAGCTCTAGTCCATCACTTTACAGATGCTAAATTCTGACCAACCAACAATATGGATTTAGGCAAGCCTGGTCCACAGCAGACATCCTACCTGTAATCCCTGAATGTATATACCATTCACTGGACAAAGCAGGGGAGTGTAGAGCAGTAGCTCTAGATATATCTAAGGCTTTTGACAGGGTATGGCATGAAGGTCTTCTCAGGAAATTAGATCATACGGTATCACTGAAAGAATATTTAACACTTAAATCCTTCTTAGATAAGATAAAAATCTAGATTGTTCTTGATGGGCGTACATCTAAACAATATGATAAGTGTGGGAGTACGTCATGGGTCTATCCTTGGACTTCTATTATTCCTAATATTCATAAATGACCTCCCTGACAAAATTATCTGTGAGATGAGTATATATGCTGATGACACCATGCTCTATAACAGACATGACAAGAAAAAAAATGAACACATATCTAAAGAAATGACAGAAACACTAGTGGATGACCTCCACTCAATAGTGGAATGGGGACAAAAATGGATGGTCACATTCAATGCTGCCAAGACTAAACTTGTTTCCTTCAATAATTACAAGAAACCTTCTCTACCACCAATAGCAATGGCCAAAGACTCTTTATCTGCAAGTACATCTTTTAAACTCCCCAGCCTAACATTCACAGGAAACATAAGTTGAAACAATTACATTGAGAGTACTGCCAGGACCGCTGTGAAGGTAGGTTCTCTCTACCGTGATAGAAAGCTACTAACGTCCGAAAGTATCCTGTACCTCTATAAGGCGACCATTCGCCCATGTATGAAGTACTGTTGTCATATTTGTGCTGGTGCATCTGCTACTAGTCTCTCGCTCCTAGACAAGGTTCAAAAGAGAGTCGCCAACCTGATAGGTCCTGAACTGTCATCTAAGCTTCAGCCTCTGTCCCATCGACGAAATATAGCATCCCTCTGCCTGTTCTACAAGTACTTTAATGGTGAATGCTTTGACAAATTACTAGTCCTTGTACCCCCTCGATGTAAATACTGCCGACAAACCTGACAAGCAGCAAAATTCCATCCCTTCACAATAGAACTCGATAGATGTAAGAGAGCCTTCTACTTTAGTAGTTTCTTCGCCAGAACTGCTAGACTTTGGAATTCCGTTCCAAATTCCTCCTTCCCCAATTGTACTGACATGCGAAAGTTCAAGTGTAATGTGCTGCCCACCTCCCCACATAGTACCCCTGTTTGTTTTAATAGAGAAATGAGTCAATGTTCCATGATTGCATAGAAACAAAGAATGGTACTATAGTAGGCACCGCCAAAAATGGTCGAAAAATCAAGTTGTTGTTTTTTAAAACGAAATTATATTTATTAAAATCCATTATTTCTGAGTAACTTTTTTTTTCCAGAAAGATAAAACCCTGAATTTTATCATATAGAAAACAGAATAATGTAAAACTTTTTCTACTATTTTTAATTAAATTTTAAATGTTTAATTTTCCCAAAAAGTTAACAATTGACATTTTTTGTCTTGCACAAAAAACGTACATAAATATTAAAAAAAAAAGGTTTTTGAAATAATTAATTTATTTATTTGTTGTCTAACTAAGATTTAGGATGATTTTCTATGAGAATATGCAAAAATATTATAATATAAGTACATGAATTTCAAATAATTCCACTTATTCATATAGGCAACCAGTTACTTCGCGTCGATCTAGAGTCTAGATCAGCAATGTTTACGTTTGAAGTTTATAAAAAGCAAACTATGGAAGACCAAACAGGCCAAAAAAAAAAAACTTATTTTTCAGTGACGAAAATTTCAATGTATTATTAACATTGAAGCTGGCCAGTACCAGATCGGTGACCATTTGTATGAGTTTGGTTTTTAATGTGTATGTATGTAGGGGCCAGGCTCCCCAAAATGGAGGGGGGTAATTTAAAGCAGAATAAAAAAAAATTATTTCAGCGCATTTGGTCCACCGTAGTCGAAAGGCGGCAAACATTTTCAAACGGGATCGAAAAAATGATACTATTTTTAACACAAAGGGCACAATATTTATCGAATTTTTTTTTGTATCGATTCTTCAAAAACTGTTTAATAATGGTCATGCATTATTCGGCTCGCTAAAAAAAAAATGTTAATTTATTTATCAAAGATTTTAAAATGGCTTTTTCATATAAATATTAATTTTTTTTTGTTTTGCTTAACTTAAATTAATTATTTTACTTAACATATTCACCGAATTTCACACTTCAAAACTCAAAAGCGGGATAATTAAACACAATCGAAGTTCTGATATTCAGACGTCTAAATAAGGTATGCAAACAATTTTTTTTAAATCTATAATTCTGTCCCTTACAACAACACAATATGTTGTGTTTAGTTTCAGATGATTATTTTAAGCATATTTGTACCCCCTCAAAACAAGGGGGGTTGTAATAAAATATATATATATATATATAAATATCGTTTATGAATAATAAGTACACTATTATAAAGTTCATTCTTTTCTTAATAATCGATGAAAATTTTCCATTTAGTACTTACCTCCCCCCCCCAGTTTTGGCGGTGCCTAGTTTATAGATTTCATTGAAAATAAATCTTAATATATTAAAAAAAAAAGCAAAAGAAAAGAAAAGCTAAAATTTCAAAACCGTAATTTTATAAAGTCTGGATTTATTACACTACTGGTCTACCATACATTCAAAGAAAAAAAGATGTGTGGCTTAGTAGCAGCATAGACAACCATAACAAAAGAATACCGACGCTTTTGTTTATCTCTATTCTAGAATTTGTTCAAATGTTTTATTTTTTTTAATTTGAACTCCGTAAAACAATGTCTAAACTCCATTTAAACATATTTTTATATAATAATATAATTTTTGGATTATAAAAATAAAATATTCAAATTTAAGATTTTTTTCGATCAATTCTTTTTACATTACAAATAATATCGTAAAATGTCATAAAATTACTTACTTTTTTGTCCAGTTTTTAGTTCTTTTCAATGATTTGATTTAAAGAATGAAAGAAATTTTCGATATTTTGATAAAAAAATAATTGATTATAAAGAAAGAAATTAATTAAATTTAACATAAAAAAAATAATATCTTTTTCGTTAACAAGTTTTTTCAAACAAGTCACGTAGTAGAAGTAACTAAAAAACAAAAGAGCGACAATCAAGGGAGGTAATTTTATCATCAAACTACATTTTCTTATTTCGTAGAATCCACGGCGTTATGAAATTATCATGTTCATGCTAAAAGCAGAATAATATTTTATTTCTATAATTTTTAGCAGAAGTTTAAATTTTGAATTAAAAAAAAAAAAAAAGAAATTAAGTACATTTTTTTGCAAAAAATCATTAAACAAAACTAAGATATTAAAAAAATGTTTTTGAATCAATTAAACTAAAATAAAATTTGTTTTCTGATATATTTTTTACATCAACTATAAATTTATGGTTTTATATTTTTTAGTTTCAATATCGTTTTAGTCTGCTTTTATATTTTCCAATTTTCATCAGAATATTTTTTTAATTTATTTTTTAAATTTATTTTTTTTTTTAGATTAGGCTCACCTCCACAATTTTCTTTTAAATGACACCTTCTTTGAGTTTTCGACTACGCTGAATACGAAAATCGTATTGAAATATTACAGAAATAATTAATTATCGAGATATAAAAAGTTGTATTATGCATTGCATTCTTTGGCTGCCATCTTTTTTTACGCGCGTGCAGGGTCATTCACAGATGAGCAGATTTGTTTATGGCGCACGCGCGTAAAAAAGATGGCCGCCAAAGAATACAATGCATAATACAACTTTTTATATCTCGATAATTACTTATTTCTGCAAAATTTTAATGCGATTTTCGTATTCCGCATAGTCAAAAATCTCTTAAACTTGTCATTTAAAAGAAAATTGTGGAGGTGGACCTAATCTGAAAAAAAATAGAATTCATTTTTAATTTCATGAAATCATTTTCCATTTCTTATTTTCTAATTAAGCCCAAAATGTCAGAAAATCAAATGTTTGTCTGAATATGACGTCATAGTTGGAGGGATGTAGGAAGTGTTGTCCCCCACCCCAGCCGTCGTGCATCCGTACAATTATATATTGTATAATTTTTACCCTTTTTTTTTTTTTTTTATTTTTCTGTTACTGTTCCTGCTTTAATTTTTTTTTTTTTTTTTTTCATTTCTGAATGAGAGGACCTCAGGACGAATGTGTGTATTTTAGTTTCGAGAATGACCGATAGAGGTCGTTGTCAACCAAAGAACACGGTCGATAACTCATATTTTTCTTGTAACTGTCATAAACACTATATGAACACTATATTCCAACAAGGTTTTAATGAAAATCACTCAGTGAAGGAAAACAAAATATTAAAAAATTCACAGTAAAAATGTCGATACATTTTTATAATTAAAAATTCTATTTTGCTACATTATCAAATTTTTATACAATCCTACTGTGAAAAAATTAAAAAAGAATCTATGTTTCATGTTTTTTAAAATATAATTTGTTTCATTGTCAAACTAAAATTATATTCTGATATATTTTTATGCAATCCTTTTGTGGAAAAAATAATAATTAAAAAAACATCTATAAACGTTTCATATTTTTAAAAACAATATATTTTGCTACATTGTCAAATTAAAATTATATTCTGATATATCTTTATGCAATCCTACTGCGAATAAAAAAAGTTATTTTATTTCAGTTATAAAATACTCATTGAAAAGAAATATTAAAACATTAACATTACTGTTGTATTGTGTTTCGTATGGAGTGCTGTAACTGGTGGAGATCCCTTTGCCGTGCATATAATTCTTGTACTCAGCACTCTTGAAACAACTCCCGTTATCTGAATGAACTTGGTTGGCCATGCCAAATATAGAAAACATGTGGGAGCAAGATTGCAGTACACTCTGGGTACTCGTGTCTTTACAAGGATATACAAATGTGAAACGGTTGTATTCATCAACTAATACCAACATATACTTATTTGAGGTAGATGAAGGTATGGGGTCCTTTAAAATTGAAGTTCAACCTCTCGAAAGGTTGAGTTGATTTGATTAAATGCCCATCAACAGGGCGGAAAAATCTTGGTTTGCACTCGTTGCAAACAATACAGTCCTTTGTCATCTGCTGAATATCCTCAAGAGAGTAAGGGAGGTTTCTACTCCTTATGAAGACCACACCATCATCCTTGTAATCTCAGGATGGCACAAAGATCGATGCAAATTGAGGCGGTTGTTGCTACTATTCACACTAGCGCAAGAAGCACGTGTCAATACATCAGCTACAAGATAATTCTCACCAGGGCAATAAATAATGTCGAAATTGAAGCATGAAAGCTTCAATCTTTAATGGAGCAATTTATCGTGTTTTATTCGACTATGGTGAGTTTGGTCGTAAAATTTTTTTTACTGATTTCTGATGAGTAATAAATTTGAAGTGCTTCCCCAAGAGGTAGTGGATCCAATAACTAATTCATTTTAAACAGCTGGATGGTTTAGTTCGGAGCCATGTAGAGTTCGTGAGAAAAAAAACAAACTGGTCTACCATTTTGGTTGAGGACTCCAGAAAGAGCACAATCAGAGGCATCAGTCTCCAACTCAAGGGGAGCATTCTCGTCGATAGTTTTTATTACAGCTGATTCAATATCTAGCTTTAGACTGTAAAATGCATTTTGAGCTTCCTGATTAAGGGGAAATAAGTTGGTCTTAATAAGAGGCTGAATCTTATCAGAATACGTATGGATCCACTTTGAATAATACGAGAAAACCCCCAGGGCTTGCTTGAGTGATTTGCCGTCAGTTGGATAAGGGAGTTCTTTTAAAGGCTTCAACCTTTCGGGGTCGGGTTTAATTTGACCGTTGGGTCCAATGATATAACTCATGGAGCTCAGTTCATTCACAGAAAACACACACTTTTCTTTATTGTACGTAATTTTCCGTTTTTCTATTACTTTGATGAATTTTGCCAGATTCTCATCGTGTTGCTCCTGATCCTTTCCACAGATGAAAATATTGTCCAGGTATCTAAAGGTGTCGTGTAAGTCGTCAGAACTAATAATTTCATCGACAATTCGCTGAAAACAAGCAAATCCGTTTGTAACCCCAAAGGGTATCCAGGTGAACTGATACAAACCGGATCTAGCTTCAAAAGCAGTGAAGGGTTTGCCATTCTCATTGATGGGGATCTGGTGATACGCATTTTTCAGGTCGATTGTGCTGAATACATTATACTGAGCAACCTTATTCACTACGTCATCCAGCCGGGGCAGGGGGGTAGGCGTCAAAGCTTGTGTACTTATTCACAGTCTCAGAATAATCAATGACCATTCTCTTTTTCTGATTATCGGATTTAACCACGACCACTTGTGCCCTCCAGGGGGAGTTTGAGGTTTCGATGATCCCTCCTTTAAAAGGCGCTTAACTTCTAAGTCAATGAACTTGCTATCACTTGAGCTATAACGTCTAGACTTGGTGGCAACCGGTTTGCAGTTCTTATTTATATTAGCAAAAAGTTCAGGCGGTTCCACCGAAGCCACAGCGAGTCCACAAATCTCAAAAGGAGTTGAACTCCCACCATACTTGAAGGTAACGCTTTCATGTTTACTTTGAAAATCCAGTCCGAGAATCACATCACAACAAAGGTTATTTAAAACTGACAGTTTCTGGTTGGGATACATACGTTTGTTAAAAAGTACGTTAGGAAAATAAGCACCTACCATTTTGGATGAGAGGCCAGAGGATGCCATCGAAACTCTCAAGTCTGAATTTGTTATTTTTAAATCCAGATCCTCAGCTACTTTGGTATGAATAAAGCTGTCAGAGATACCACTGTCCATTAGTGCTTTTAATGGCTGACTTAAAATGTAGATTTATACGGTGGATCTCTCTAGGGACGATGGAATTGCCGAACTCGAACTTATAGAGGCTAAGGTTGGATAATAGACTGAAGCAGAAGTTGATTGAGTAGTATTATTTGATTTGCAGCATTTTGAAATATGCCTGATCCGTTTACATCGATGACAAACACTCGATTTCGCTGGACATCGTGATTTTGGGGGGTTATAATTTTCACAGTTCCAACATTTAATTTCTGATTTAGCAGCATTTAGGTTTATTTGATAAAAATCCAAGACCGATGTCTCTTCCTCCCCGAGGGCTGCAGCAGTTGGTTCCTGGTATCGTGCTGGTGAGAATAATCTTATAGCTGACACATTGACACGTGCTTCTTGCGCTACATCAAACCACAACCAAACGAAATCTCTGAAACAATTCTTACCGAAGATTGTAAGACACCAACCGGATTGGAGGAGGAAGTTATTAAAAACTATAGAACATGTTCTCGACGAGCTGGACCGGTTTCTATCTGCAAAGGGTGTTCACCCGGATCATGGAGGTAAATCTTTTACCATTTGCACTGACGGACAGGCACACTTATGACAATGTCTGCACCCGGAAGCTAGCAAGGAGAACATCACGTTGCCAAAATACATGCACAGTTTTTATGAGTTAAGGAAGGAATTCAAAATTTTTTACAAGACAGAAGCTGGTAATATAAAGACAATGTTGGAATTCCTCGGTCTGAAAGCTGACCAATCTGTAGAATACGGAGTTCGACAGTGCTAAGAATTAGCCAAGCATTCCTCATAGAATGGTTACAAGTGGTCATCTATTTCGATCACTAGAACACGTAAAAGATCGTTTGGAACCAGGAATTTGTAGTAAAAACGACAGAGTTGATGAAAATTCTGTAGTCAGAGCACGTGGTCTTCCATGGCAATCATCGGATCAAGATATTGCGAGATTTTTTAAAGGTCTAAATATCATGAGGGTTGGTGTAGCCCTCTGTCTAAGTCAGCAGGGTCGCCGTAACGGAGAGGCATGGATTTTGTTTGAGAATGAGGAACATCGTGATCTGGCGCTGAAAAGACACAAGCATCATATCGGACAGCTATACATCAAAGTATACAAACATACAGTTTTCGACGTTAGTGAAGCTATTGCTATAAACCGGGGGTCGCCAACCTCTGAAACTCGAGTGAATTTTGTTTGTCCTGCCATCTTACCTTGGGCACAATATAAATAAAAACGAACTAAACCACATTGACAGTTGAGAGACTGAATATATTATCAAAATTTTACATTTTTATTTAAATTGACTTATAAAAAAGTTTTCCAACAATTACATTTTAATACAATTTTTTTTATATAGAAAAAAATGTTTTAATTTTCATATTCTTGTGTTACTTGTTGCGTTATTATATATTTTTTTGCGTTCTCGGAGACATTTGTTTATATTTGAGGTTCACAGAACAACCAATAGAGGTCGTTAACAGAAGGATCGCCACGTGGTCCTCTTCTACAGAAGTGCCTTTTTGTTTTTTTTGTTTTTAAAGATGATATGAAAATTGGTGCCCGGAGAACTCGTCTCCAGAAAACTCGTACCTGAAAAACCTGTACCTGGAAAACTGATACCCGAAAACTCCCCCTTTTTACTAGGTAGGAAAACTGGTTCTTCATTAAATAAATATTGATTGAAAACACATTTTATGATCGTTCTTGAAGGAGATATTGTTTTAAAAGAGACTATGCATCCCCATAATATTTTTTAAAAATTATTTTTAGCTCTTGTTTTAAAAAAATAAACTTAACGACGGAGTCAAGACATGAAAAACGAAACCATATATTTATTTTAAAAAATTCACTAGATTTATCACTTTTGGGGTTATTACAAAACAAAAATAAAAGAAAGAAAACACATATTATCAAAGAAAGCAATTATTTTAGGTAAATATTCAGATTATTTACGACAGAACACCGACCACTCTAATTTGTTTTGCTTTTTTAGGGGTAATCGAGGTCACTGACAACGAATCTGATAATCAAACCAGGGGTAAATTTACCATTTGCATGGTATTAACTCCTGAACCCGTGAACTACTTTCTGCCATTTTACAGCTTCCGTTTATGCTACACGCGTGCGCAGCAGCATAAACGACGGTTGTTGACTGTGCCTTCATGTTTCAGAACTGCCTTTTCACATGGCGTATGAATCAAAATACGAAATAAAATATATTAAGTCGGTACTATTGCAGAGAGTGGTCCGGAAAAATTGAAGAAGCGCGCTTTGGCTAACTGCAGATAACGAGTTGCGAAATTGCGGTTTTCTGATACCCTTGCTTTAAAAAATCCTTTTATTTAAAAAATACATAGAATATGAAATATAAATATGGACAATTCTTATAAATGAAGATTGGAAGCACCCATTGGTTAATATTTTTTATATGTAAGTGATATTTTGGCATTTATATATATTTATTAGATTTGGATCAAGTTAAAATTTGTTGAATTTCGGGAAATCGTTTTTTTAAGAAAACTGATGAAAAAAAATCTTCTATTTTTTCGATTAAACCTTTCGTTATTTTAAATTTTGGTCTTTGCACATTTTATTGAAAAATTAGAGTTTGAAATTACATTAAATGTTTATTCACTAGTTTGTAATGGCGACTTCTGACACTGCTAAAAATAATAAATATGATAAAAACACAAAACATTTATAGAATGTTTTTAGAATTTTTTTTCGGTAAAAATGTAGCAAAATATAATTAAAAACACAAAACATTTATAGATTGTTTTTAGAATTTTTTTCAGTAAAGTTGTATAAAAATGTAGCAAAATATAATTGAAAACATGAAACATTTATAGATTGTTTTAAGAATTTTTTTTTCGGTAAGGTTGTAACAAAATATAATTAAAAATTATATTAAAAAAAAGTTGTATAAAATGTAGCAAAATATAATTAAAAACACAAAACATTTATAGATTGTTTTTAGAATTTTTTTTTCAGTAAATTTGTATAAAAATGTAGCAAAATATAATTAAAAACATGAAACATATATAGAGGTTTAATAATATATTTTGTTTGTTTTCGTACAGAAAGATTGTATAAAATATATAAAAATATAATTTTAGTTTGCACGAACTTTTAGAAAAGGAAGAGTTATCGACCCCTGACAAGCGACATCATTCGCCGGTTCTTAAAACTAAAATCATTCGCCTCATGTAATTGTCATGCATAAGTGCAAAATAATTATTTCAATTTTCTGCGGACTCGCTTATTTATAAAATTTAAATGCGATATTCGTTTTCAGCATATCCCAAAACAGAAAAGCTCGTCATTTTAAAGGAAAATATTAAGCTGGAAATCGGGTAAAAATTTTCAAATAAATAAATAGAAAAAAGAATTATAGGCTTTCGAGTCAAGATCAAAGTGTAGTATCTGTTTGCTGCACTTCACTTTTTTTATTCTCGATTAGTGGAGGAGAAATCCTTCATAACGGAGACAATTATTTTTGTTTTATCCAGAGTGCACCTTTTCGGGGAGCTGGATTTCCCTACATTAAACACCGACCTTGTCTTTAACTCTGCCCACGTGGGGAGACAAAAAAATAAATAAATAAAAGGGCAATCAATATATTGACTATCATCGTCTATTTTCTATGGTGTGGTAATGGCTCTAGTAAGTTAATAGGCGTGATCGCGGTTATCCTGACGCTCCGCACTTCTTTATTTACATTGGAAGTGACGTCACACAAATCTTATAATACGGATGGCTACAATTGTAAAAATAATTCTTTTTCTTTCATTTTGAGCTCCTTTTTCTCCCATTTGTTTTTGTTTTCTACAATTAATAAATCAGTTTACAAGTAAATTCAATCTTGGAAACTACTCGTTTGCCGTAATTTTAAACGTTATTTTCATTTTCAGCGACCCCGAAAACCTTTAAGAGTGGTAATTTTAAAGGAATTTTCGAGGGTAGAGTAATTCTTTATATTTACCTTTTTTTTTTAATTGAATTGTTAGGTGAAAGTACAGAATAGTTACAATACACCCTCCCTTCCCCATGTTAAATAATAGGTTTCTAAATAATAGCGTTAAAAAATAGCTCAAGTCGTAAAGTGCAGGAGTGTAGGACTGCAGGAGTACCTATAAAAGGTAACGCCGGATCGGAAAAAGAGCTCAAAATGAAAATAAAATAAATTCTCCGCTCAAAATAAGAAATGGAGGGGGGGGAGTTAAATTCTCCGCTGTGTTAGTAATAAAAAACTAAAACAAATTCTCAAAATGAAAAGAAATGTGGTAATCTCCAAAAATACCGTTAGGGCTTACAACATGGCCGCCAGAAGAGTCATGTGATCCGGTTGATCCAAAACATGAATCGTGCAAATGGAAAACGCAGCCTTGAAGGCAAACTTTGACAAACAATCACAATTTGTTTGTATTTAATTTTTTGTTGATATAATGTTGTTATAAAAATAGGCAAACTTTGAGAAACAATCTTAGGTTGTTTTTAGTTAAAACAGTGTTTATAAAAAGTATTTTATTCAGAACAAACAAGTGGTCGTGGTCGACGAAACGCAATTGAACCATGACAATTCCTGGAATTGAACCACGACGATTCCTGAAATTGGAACTGCTACCTACCTCAGAGAATTACAAAAATATCAATGGCCCTTAACGTATCACCCTTGTTCCTCGTTCCTCGTGTTCATGACAATAACGCTATACTTGGCGAAACTATGACATTGTCTCGGCTAATGTTAGCAATGCCAGATGACGTGCACATATTGACATGGCTTGCACAGAGACATCTGATAGCCAATTCATGCAATTGTCAAATTTGTGGGTCACCATGCGTGTTGGCTCGATATTCCAAATCCAAGGATGGTTGGAGATGGCGTTGCCGAAACGATGGATATCGTAATACAATTAGAACAAACTCTTTTTTTCGAAGAAGCAACCTCAATCTAAGAACCATTGTAATAATTATGTATATGTGGAGCATGGATTTTCCACAAAAAAACTATGGCAACAGAAAGTGAGGTGAGTGCCAACACAGTGAGCGACTGGTGCAACTTTTTGAGGGAAGTGTGCACTCAGTACATTGAACAAAACCCAATTCAATTGGGGGGTGTAGATGAGACCTGGACCCCAAAAGAGGTTGAAATTGATGAAAGCCATTTTTACCCTCGGAAATATCACAGAGGAACTGTCCGACGTAGCCATTGGGTGTTCGGCGCCATCGAACGAGGCTCTAAGAATTGCTTTTTGATCGAGGTTCCAGACAGAAAACGTGAAACTCTGGTCCCTATAACTTGCCAATGGATCTTACCCGGGACTCGTATAATAAGCGATGGGTGGAGCGCTTATGCAACCGTAGCAGACATTGACTTTGGTATTTACAGCCACGATGTTGTTGTCCACGAAATAAATTTTGTGGAGCCTAACGACGCGACTATAAATACTCAACTTATTGAAAATACGTGGATGCGAGGGAAGAAAAAACTTTGTCGTCAATTCGGTACATCAAGGGCTCTCTTCACTTCATATTTAAATGAATTTATGTGGCGTGAAAGAGTCGGCCCAAATAAATTTTGTGAGCTAATTTGTTGCATCGCCTCCATCTATTCTGTCTAAATTTATAAAATGAAAATTAAAAATATAAAGTGTTTTTTTTTACATCATATTTTTATAACATTACATCTTAAAAAAATGAACACCTTGTTTTAAATACCATTTTTATGAAAAACTCTGAATAAAATATTTTTTATAAACACTGTTTTAAAAAACAAGCAAACTGTGATTGTTTCTCAACAAAAAATTAAATGACCGTTCTAAATAAATTATTTATTATTATGATATTGAAAAACTGTTTTTGTACTTAATTATTATGCTTGTTTGTCAAAGTTTGCTTTAAATTTGCGTTTTCCGGTTTCGTAATACGGCGATTCATGTTTTGGATCAACCGGATCACGTGGCTCTTCTGGCGGCCATGTTGTAAGCCCTAACGGTATATTTGGAGATTGCCAGAAATGTTAGATTCTCCGCTCAAATACCAATATAACAAATGGGAGAGAAAAAAAAAATTAAACTCGCTAAAACAAATTATTTTTACTTGTAAACTGGTTTATAGAAAACAAAAACAAACGGGAGAAAAAAGGAACTCAAAATGAAAGAAAAATAAAAACAAATTATTTTTACAATCGTAGCCATCCGTATTATAAGATTTGTGTGACGTCACTTCCAATCTAAATAAAGAAGTGCAGACTGCAGAGCGTCAGGATAACCGTGATCGCTAATAATTTTTAACAATAAGAGAATATTTTATAATTTAACACAACGCAAAAATAAAAGAAAAAAATGAAATAATAAAACAATGAAACACATACACAAAAAAATTAAATTGAAATTTAATTTAACATGATGAAAACAAACAAAAAATGAAATGAAATCACAATAAAATAAAATAAAAAAAAATAATAATAATTTTCTGCGAACTTGCTTTTCCGGTCACCATCTTAAAATGTTGACTTCCACCCGTCAAACTCGTCTCGTTTAAATTAACTCATCTTATAATCATTTCTTTGTTAAAAACAGATTGCCAAACAAAAAGTAAGTATTTATTAATTTAATTGCTTTTGAAGCTCTTTTTTATTACATTATGATTCCCTTTGTTTTACTACAGGGGCGCGTCGAAACCATTATGATTGCCTTTGTTTTAATAGAGAAATGAGTCAACATTCCATGATTGCATAGAAACGAAGAATGGTATTATAGAAATCATTCTAATCGGGGTTTTATTGTTTAGTTTTGTATTTAATTTTTTTCTTTCTTTTTTTCAAGTGCCTTGAAAATTATTTTTATATTGAAAACATCGCAATTACTTTAACATATAGGCCCTATGAAAATAGGGCCTCTTGCAGTTAAGGGAGGTAATCTTATCCTCCAAAATATTAGTTAAAACTTGGATCCTCTTGTAGTTGAGGGAAATAGAAATATGAGGGAAAAAATACGACATAAGTCATGTTACACCGGTAGTAAGTATCGCACTTGATTGGATAGTTAAATTGGCGTCATTTTATAAAGAAAAAGAAATATGGAAATTGACAATATAAGAAAACAATATTTTTTCGCAGATTTGCCGTTTAGTTGTACAAATAGCCTCGAAGCCTATTGTCACAAAAAGGGACACGTTGGGTCGGCATTGGTATATAGCGCTTACTGTAAACAAACGTTTGTTTATATTTACGTGATTATTGAAAATGTAATCCTATGATTAAAATTTAATTTAAATTAATCACGTTGTTTAACAAATAATAATAATTTAAAAAAAATGCAAGATGAAAGTGTTAAATGTCATCTTTCATTATTTCTTTTAAGTTTATTTGTTAAACAACGTATTGTATTGTTAAATATGTTAAATTTTAAATGATAAAATAAACATTTTAAATTATTAATTAAAACACATTTAATAATTTTAAAACTTTATTTTTCATTTTTTTATTTGTTAATCAACGTATTATTTGTGTTGTTTAATGTTTTAAATGAGAAAATAAAATTTTAAATTATAAAATAAAACACATTTAATCATTTTAAAACTTAATCTTTCATAATTTCTTTATTTTTTAAAGACCGTGGTTTACATTAAGCGCTATATACTGGTGTCAATCGAATGTGTTCGTTTTTGTGATAATAGGCTTCGCGTCTATTTGTACAACTAAATGGCAGATCTGTCTATTTTCTTATTAAATGATTTTTAATTGAATAAAGGAATTGTATTTTAAATGATTTTTAGCAGTTTAGATTTTTTTTAATGACAAACAAATAAAAATAATTAGAAATGATATTTAAATTAACAATAGTTGAAAACAGATTTTTTTTAAACAAACAAACGATTAGAACTGATACTGTTCTCTGATATATTAGCAGTGTCAGATGTCGCCATTTAAAATGAATGATAAAAATTTGAGAAATTAGACTCACTGTCTTTCGAAGCTAATAACTACTTGAAAAATGTCATTTAAACCCTAATTTTTTTTTCAAGAGAAGGAGCAAAGACCAAATTTTAAAATAATAAAAAGTTTAATAGAAAAATATGCAATATTTTTTAAAATCAGTTTTCTTTAAAAAATATTTCAAGAAAATCAACGAATTTTAATGTACTTCGAATATAAAAATATATATAAATTCCAAAAAATCACTTGCCTATAAAAAATAATAATCAATGGGTTCTTCTATCCTTCATTTTTAAGAATTTTTCTTTATTTATATTTTTATATTCCATGTACTTTACAATTTTTTAATAAAATAATTTTTTAAGTAAGGATTCAAAAAGACCGCGATTTTAAATTGTCATATTGAGAGGTTCACAATGGAGTTGTCTTTCTTTCTTCCAGTTGAGAAATATGAAGGCCAAACTCCGCCATAATTAATTATTTCCAAAATATAAAAACAACACGTTAGACCAAATATATTTACAAAATAATCCTGGTAGTAACTATTTAAAGAAACAAACATTAGAACTGATATTTAGATTTTTTTTCATGACAAACAAATAAAAATAATTAGAAATAATATTTAAATTAATAATAGTAGGAAACAGTTTTTTTTTAAACAAACAAATAATTAGAACTGATATTGTTTTCTGATATATTAGCAGTGTCAGATGTCACCATTAAAAATAAGTGATAAAAATTTGAATAATTAGACTCACTGTCTTTCGAAGCTTATAACTACTTGAGAAATTTAATATAACCCCTAATTTTTTTAATAAAAAGAGCAAAGACCAAATTTTAAAATAATAAAAGGTTTAATAGAAAAATATGCAATATTTTTAAAATTGGTTTTCTTTAAAAAAGATTTCAAGAAAATCAATGAATTTTAACTTACAGTTGAGAAATATGAAGGCCGAAAACCACCATAATTATTTCCAAAAACCACCATAATTAATTATTTTCAAAATGTAAAAACAACACATTAGACCAAATATATTTTAAAAAAATAATCTCGGTAGTAACTATATAAAGAAACAAACATTTGAAGTGTTGATATGTGTCTTTTCTCCCCTTTGAATTTCTGACATCTAAGTTGTTATGGGTCACCATAAATGAAAAATGATCACATTTCACTCATCAGTTGAATAATTAAGTTTAATTTTAATAACAAACCTGCTGAACAATTTTCCATTTTTATTCTCTTAAAGAATTACATGAGTTTTTGATTTAAAATATTTTATTTCTTCTTCATGTAATGAATTTTTTTTTCAAAAATCTAAAATAAAACAACATTGAATGAAATAGAAAAAAATTGATATAGGTGTCCAATTTTTACAGGACAATATTTTCCAAATATGAGGTTTCACTAAAAAAAATCAACGTGTTTAAAAAAAATGGTTTAAAACTTTTGATTTTACAGGTAAATTTGCACATAACTCTTCTTTTGTTTTTGTTTTAAATTAGATTATTTTATTTATTGATCTTTTATCTTCAATTTGTTATATATAAACCCTAGGTGAGAAAATTATTTTCTTTTTAATAGGCATTTTAAAATGGGGGAAGGGTGAATTAAAAAAAAAAACGTTTGTCTAGAATATTATATTCGGTTTATTGGAAAGAGCATAAAATTTCACATCAAACCTGAAAATATCTTAAAAATTGAGCCAATAGAAAAATTTGGACAGATTTTTAAATTGAAAAAAAAAAACTTACCTCATAAAATTCAATTGATTTCATTACGTAGAAAAAATGACTGCATGAGTGTGCACATACACTTTGTAAATACTTTTTTTTTTAAATAAAAAAAATATTTCTATTATTTAAAAAAAATCTTTAATAGTTTATTTTGGTAGTATATTCCCTAAAGAAATTAAACAACCCACTTTAAAAAGATAAATTACGAGTTTTGTATATTTTATTTGCAGTTTTCTGTTAAAGGTGTCAAAACTTCCCCCAAAATTCTGACACACTTACTGATACATAATGATATATGTGGAAATATTTGAGTCGATTTCATTGTATCTGATAAGCAATTTGTTGTCAACTTCCTTGCAGTTTCGATTTTTTAGAGATCAAATTATTTTTTTTTATTTTAAAATAAAGTAAAATGTTTCACTTTTAATAGCCAATCGAATTGTGTTACTTAAATATGACTTTAAGTTGGTAAAAAAATTTTTTACAATAATTATTTTTATACTAATGATTATTAAATACTTAGTAATTAAGTTTTTTCACAATAATTTTAATTCTTAAATTATATCAATATTTTATAATAATAACGTCAATTTCAATATCAAATCAAGTGGCATCCTTGTTGCCTGTGTAACATGACTTATGTCCCATTTTATTCCTCAAAAGAGATAGTTGCACATCGTTATTTTAAAATAAAATTATATATTTTGACCAGTGCTCAGTAAAAATGGAACAGTTAAAACTGGCACAGATGAAAAAAGCGCCAGTATTAAGTTAGGAGCATACTTATCGTTCAAGAGAAGATAACTCTGAGTGTGGCAGAGTTATTTGTCTTTCTCATTTACTCATTTTTTTGTTTATTTTTAAATTATTTTTATTTTGTCAAATAAAAATATTTCAGATAAGTTGAAAACAATTTCAAAATATAAAAAAAAACTGAACAGATCAATGGTTGATGAAATATTCTTTAGACGTGAAGAAATAACCTTATATAAGAAATAACCTTACATAAGAAATAACCTTACATAAGAAATAACCTTACATAAGAAATAACCTTACATAAGAAATAACCTTACATTAAGAAATAATCTTACATAAGAAATAACCTTACATTAAGAAATAACCTTACATTAAGAAATAACCTTACATTAAGAAATAACCTTACATACTGCCTTTTCTTTGGTAACAATTATGCTTCATTCTTTGAAGTTAACCGGGAGAAATTGTCTGGGACATACCAACACAGGAGTTTAAAAAATGATGGTGTGAAAGTACGTGATTTAACTAGACGCACTGCCATCCTAAACTAATATCATTGAAAAAAATAATAACATCGAGATAAGGTTGAAACAATTAACGAATTATTGCTTCAATATTTTGAAATTATTTACATCCTTAGCAAGTGTTTGTCAAATCATAAGACAAAATTATGGCTTTCAGACTGCATTAATCACACCCTGCTAAGCACTGACACTCATATAAAGCACCATGGTTGTCTCCATCCAGAACATGAAGACAATCACCATCACATGGAAGAATTTACTAGTTCTCACTTTAGTGATAATACTAAAAAATATGCTGCTTCTAAAGTATTTTAAAAATACATATTTTATTAAATAGGAAGGATATTAACTCTTTTATATGGGGGCCCTATTTCGTCAAGTAATGATTAAGTCAACTAGTCTAAATTAAATGACCGTCATGAAAATATTAACAAGGAATTGGCTGACTACACTACTGACCTATTTTTTTAAGTATTGAGTATTGGTGCAACTTCATGCAAACATGCCAAAATGTTTTACTCCCAAAATAGTGGTGACTGAGAAAAAACTGAGACTATGTCTTCATTTGATTCATGGAGGAATAGCCTTTCATACTGCCTATCTATTGATAACAATTATGCTTTATTCTTTGAAGTTAACTGGGAAAAATGTCAGGCACAAACTTACACAGGAGCTTAAAATATGATTGTCTGGAAGTACGTGATGTAACCATACGCAATGCCATCCTAAACTGATATCATCAAAAAAAAAATGATAACATGGAGATGATGTTGAAACAAGTGGCAAATTACTCATTCACATCCTTAGCAAGTGTTTGTCAAATCATAAGACAAAATTATGGCTTTCAGAGTTCATTGATCACACCCTGCTAAGCACCGATCCAGAAGATGAAGAAATCACTGTCACATTGGAGAATTTAATAGTTCTCACATTAGTTATAAAACTAAAAAAATCACAACTTGGGCAATTCTGAATGAAATCTTGTCAGGGTCTAAGGTTGCATTGTGCACCTCTGCTGTATAAATCAGTGGATTAACCTTTCTTTTTTCAGCAGTGTGTCTCTGCTGTATATGAATAAGTTGATGGATCTCTGATTGTCTTGTGGTGCTTCTGCAGTACAAAAGAGTATTAAACTTTCAAGTTGGTCAGTTCAGGTCTGTCACTATGAAATTGACTTCTCTTTCAAACGTTTCAAACAAAAATCACCACGCCATGACAAACAATTAATGCAAAGTAAAGATATTTTTGCAACTTTGAACAACTTTAGATACAGACAATTTAAAAAAAAAAACCCATTGTGTATGATATATAAAACCACATGAAATAATTCGCACATTATTTTCCTTTTCTCATTTTTTTTTAGAAGTGTGTTTGCGTGGTAGCAGTTTTTTTAGTAGCATTCTCTGCTGTCGCTATTGTGTTGGATGGGGAGAAAACGATTGAATGGTTCGCATGCAGTAATGTTTGCACATTCTCATCTAAGTAGCTGGTTCGACTGCCAGCTTTATTTAGATATACTCTTTTTTTAAACAAAAATGTCTTCGAAAAAGAAAACTTTCTCTTGAGCACAGAAATTGCGATTTGATTTTAATGTGAATTAGTTACTCGGAGGGAATATACTGGCGTGCTAAGTATCTCGAAGGGAGGGTGTCGCCATTAGATGCTTTGATCCTCTGACTGATTCTTTCATTCTTCTTTTTTTCTGTTCTCATAATTTTTTGCTGAATCGCATCGTTTATGCTAACGAAAATGAAGTGGTTTTTGCTAGATCTCTATTATCGTAAACCAATCAGAGAATTCCACTTCATCTCCATCCTTCAAACATTGATTTATCCCAATCGAACAGATGCATTCACTTTGCTGTGAAATTCCCTGATTCTCACAAAAACAAAACTTGATTCAGCTTGGGATCATTACATACACCACCAATTAACCACAACAGATACAGAGATCACAACATCTCTGTCGGGTTGTACCAAGGCCACCGAGAGGAAGAATAAGGCCTGTTAACTGAAAAATGCCTGCAGGCAATGTAGGTAAGATTTGTCAGACTGTAAATAATTTATGAAAACCTTTTGAAAAATAGCATTAAAACATTTTTAAAAAGAAAAGAAAGAAACACAGTTCAATTAATACTGAAACTGAATTTTATTCAATATATAATATAAATATTATCTAAGTAAAATTATGTAATTTTAAAGCAATATACAATATAATACAGATAAAACTGAATTATGAATTAAGGGAACAATTAAAAAGCATATTAAACACAACCGATGAATACTTTTAAAAGTGAAAACAAACGATAATTTCAAGAATGAAAACAAAGGATAGAATACAAAAACTTGAAATGATTAAATTAAAATCAAATTTTAATACAAAGAAAAAAAAAAGTTACAAGTGCCGAAATATTTTTAAATATAATACAAACAAACAATAAAAGTTACAAATGCTGAAATAGTTTTTAATTTTAATACAAACAAACAATAAAAGTTACAAGTACAGAAATATTTTTAAATTTTAATACAAACAATAAAAGTTACAAGTGCAGAAATATTTTTTTAATTTTAATACAAACAAACAATAAAAGTTACAAATGCAGAAATAGTTTTACTTTTAATACAAACAAACAATAAAAGTTACAAGTGCAGAAATATTTTTTTATTTTAATACAAACAAACAATAAAAGTTACAAGTACAGAAATATTTTTAATTTTAATACAAACAATAAAAGTTACAAGTGCAGAAATAATTTTTAATTTTAATACAAACAATAAAAGTTACAAGTACAGAAATATTTTTTAATTTGAATACAAACAAACAATAAAAGTTACACGTACAGAAATATTTTTTTATTTTAATACAAACAGTAAAAGTTACAAGTACAGAAATATTTTTAAATTTGAATACAAACAATAAAAGTTACAAGTGCAGAAATATTTTTTAATTTTAATACAAACAAACAATAAAAGTTACAAGTGCAGAAATATTTTTTAATTTTAATACAAACAAACAATAAAAATTACAAGTACAGAAATATTTTTTAATTTTAATACAAACAATAAAAGATACAAGTGCAGAAATATTTTTTAATTTTAATACAAACAAACAATAAAAGTTACAAGTCCAGAAATACTCTTAAATATAATACAAACAAACAATAAAAGTTACAAATGCCGAAATATTTTTTAATTTTAATACAAACAAACAATAAAAGTTACAAGTGCAGAAATATTTTTTAATTTTAATACAAACAAAACAATAAAGTTACAAGTGCAGAAATATTTTTTAATTTTAATACAAACAAACAATAAAAGTTACAAGTACAGAAATATTTTTTTATTTTAATACAAAAAAACAATAAAAGTTACAAGTGTAGAAATATTTTTTAATTTTAATACAAACAAAACAGTAAAAGTTACAGGTGTCGAAATATTTTTAAATATAATAAAAACAAACAATAAAAGTTACAAATGCAGAAATATCTTTTATTTTAATACAAACAAACAATAAAAGTTACAAGTGCAGAAATATTTTTAAATATAATACAAACAAACAATAAATGTTACAAGTACAGAAATATTTTTTATTTTAATACAAACAATAAAAGTTACAAGTGAAGAAATATTTTTAATTTTAATACAAACAATAAAAGTTACAAGTGAAGAAATATTTTTTAATTTTAATACAAACAAACAATAAAAGTTACAAGTGAAGAAATATTTTTTAATTTTAATACAAACAAACAATAAAAGTTACAAATGCAACAATATTTTTTGATTTTAACACAAAAAACAATAAAAGTTGAATGTACAGAAATATTGTTATTTTTAATATAAACCAACAATAAAAGTTACAAGTACAGAAATATTTTTTTATTTTAATACAAAAAAAGCAATAAAAGTTACAAGTGTAAAAATATTTTTAAATTTTAATACAAACCGACAATAAAAGTTACAGGTGTCGAAATATTTTTAAATATAATACAAACAAACAAAAAAAGTTACAAATGCAGAAATAGTTTTAAATTTTAATACAAACAAACAATAAAGTTACAAGTGGAGAAATATTTTTTAATTTTAATACAAACAAACAATAAAAGTTACAAGTACAGAAATATGTTTTAATTTTAATACAAACAAACAATAAAAGTTACAAGTGGAGAAATATTTTTTAATTTTAATACAAACAAACAATAAAAGTTACACGTACAGAAATATTTTTTAATTTTAATACAAGCAAACAATAAAAGTTACAAGTGCAGAAATATTTTTTTTATTTTTATACAAACAAACAATAAAAGTTACAAGTGCAGAAATATTTTTTATTTAAATACAAACAAACAATAAAAGTTACAACTGCAGAAATATTTTTAGTTTTAATACAAACAAACAATAAAAGTTACAAGGGCAGAAATATTTTTTAATTTTAATACAAACAAACAATAAATGTTACAAGTGCAGAAATATTTTTTAATTTTAATACAAACAATAAAAGTTACAAGTACAGAAATATCTTTTTCATTTTAATAAAAACAAACAATAAAAGTTACAAGTGGAGAAATATTTTTAAACGTAATACAAACAAACAATAAAAGTTACAGGTGTCGAAATATTTTTTAATTTGAATACAAACAAACAATAAAAGTTACAAGTGCAGAAATAGTTTTTAATTTTAATACAAACAAACAATAAAAGTTACACGTACAGAAATATTTTTTTATTTTGATACAAACAAACAATAAGTGTTACAAGTGCAGAAATATTTTTATTTTTATACAAGCAAACAATAAAAGTTACAAGTGCAGAAATATTTTTATTTTTATACAAACAAACAATAAAAGTTACAAGTGCAGAAATATTTTTAAATATAATACAAACAAACAATAAGTTACAAGTGCAGAAATATTTATTTAATTTTAATGTAAACAAACAATAATAGTTACAAGTGAAGAAATATTTTTCATTTTAATAAAAACAAACAATAAAATTTAAAAGTACAGAAATATTTTCCCATTTAAATACAAACAAACAATAAAAGTTACAAGTATAGAAATATTTTTTATTTAATTTAGAGAAAAATCACGGACTGAATGTCATCTTTTGTAACTTTAGAAATGAGGATTGATAATTTGTATTATTCGGACTAATGTTCTCATCTTTATTTCATAACATTTCGGCTGATTTATCTTCGCATCTTCATAAGGTGTATTTTGTCAAACTCAGGAATCTGTTCCTCATGAAGGTCGGAGGTTACATCAACCAAATCATTGTGAGATAAGCATGCAAAGTGAGTACAATAGTCAGAATATTGCAAATAATACAATTTAGTTGAATGTTTGGAATTTTCTTTTTCTTAATTTATTTTTATTAATACTATCATTTTCCTTAATAGAAAAATTATTTAAAATTATTTAAGAACTTTTTTTTTACATGGGGGTCACCACTTATCAAGGCCCGGAGGCCCCTCAGGGATAAGGGTTATTGTGTGTGCAGTAATCAATGAGATAGTATTGTAGTAATCATTAGTATCGGAGATTTCATAGTGTGTCTTACGTTTCTCAGGAATTTGTTTATGTTTGATTTGAAAACATCCAAGTTGTAGTCAGGTGGGGAACAGGCAAACAGAAGAGAGTTCCACAGTCGTGCACTTCTGAGAAAGAAGCTTTGTTCATGGAATCTACGTTTGGCACTTTTTTCCTTTTTTTTCAATACTGTGACCATCATCACATGAGTTAACATGAAAAAGAAGATTAGCATCTGCCAAAATATTTAATGTTATGTGCATAGCTGATTGTCTTTGCTTTGTGGAATGGAAAAAGGAAGAATTTTTGACCAGTTTATTAGTAACCATATAATTATATAAAACAAAATTTGTTGTTATATCATTAGGATATAACAGAGAACCTTTATTAATCCCCTGGTAGTAACTGTTGATTTCAGGTATCTTTTCTGCGGCATCTCTTCCAGATACTAAATCCTTGCAACTATTGCATTTAATTTTTTTTAAATACTGCATAACAGCAGTAACCTGCCAGGTATACAATAACAGGAAGTACTTCGTTACACTGATTAATATCATCCTCTTTTATATCTGTTAAATTTATAAACATCTAATTGTTGCTCTGTTTTCATTTCATCCCAGTTAACTTCTTGTAAATCTTTCAAATCAATAGTTTGGTTATTAAGTGGCTTAGTTTTAATACTGACAACATTTTGAGTTTTTTCTCCCATTTTCTTTAATTTGGATTTTGGAGTGATTATTAACCGTAAGGAGATCGCCATATTTTTTTCTCACATTTTCTTTAATTTGGATTTTGGAGTGATTATTAACCGTAAGGAGATCGCCATATTTTTTTCTCACATTTTCTTTAATTTGGATTTTGGAGTGATTATTAACCGTAAGGAGATCGCCATATTTTTCATTCTAGTATACTTGACACCACTTTTGTTTTGAAAGAAAAACCTAAGTTCAAACACAGCTGGAAGAATGGTAACTTATCTTGTCTTTGGTAACATTTATCTTCGGGGCAGGATCACAGTGTAGTATCTGTTTTGATGCTACACTTTATTTTTCTGTCCTCGGTCAGTGGCAGAGAAATCCTTCATGACAGAGACAATTATTATTTTGTTTGTGTTTATCCAGAGTGCCCTTTGTTTGGATAGCTAGATTTCCCACATTAAAAACGGACGTGTGGAGGCAAGGAAATAGAATACATAAACATTTATTTTTATATTTGTTTTTATTTTCCACAACGTTTGTGTTTTGTTGGCCATTGTTAAAAAATACCCGTTTTGTGCCCCTTTCTTGTTCTATTAACTAAAATTTAATGTACCCTTTATTTTATAGTTACTATCAAACATTGAACTAAAAATTATTTTTAACTTTCTTTGAAAGAATGGGGTATTTCTTCGACAATTATATTTTTAATAACATAAATTATTTTACGCTTAAATGTAACACACAAACAAAATTTTAACACATTTAAATATATTTCAACGTCCATGGATAAAACATTTTTCATGACGACCACGTGTTCCATATTCTCATTTTTAAAATATGTCTCTTCTGAAAAATATATGCAACGTGAAGATATGTGGACATACTCAATGAAAGATTTTTTGTATTATTAAGAAAACACTTTGAAAAACATTCTCATGTAAAAGTTATTTGTTTACAATTTTAAAAACTAAAACAAAATTGAATTTTCAACTTTCCTGATAGACTTGTTTTAGCCTCATAAGAAAATAAACAGTTAAAAATATCAACATAATATTTGCTGTAGTAGCAATAGTCTTGTTTCTTTAATCTATATTAACAATGTTATCAAAGTTTATGAAAGTACTTGAATACATGTTTGATTAATAAAAATAACGTCACTTACTTTACTATATTTGGTTGGCATAAAATTTTCCCTTTTATGGCATGTATCCAAATAGAAACTTGCTCTTTCTCTTTAGGAAAAGAAATTATATGTACTTTAGGGTCATTTGGGTAATTTTCCCGACAAATTGGGACAACACAAGAAGAAAACATTGTTAGACAGCAAACTGAAAACTGTAAACAGCCACAGCTACTGAGAGAGACACTTTACCTACATCCCACTCTCGTAATGATGTCACACTCTCAAATTCACTGACCTTCTATCTCGGTAGCCTTGATAATACATTCATTCCAATCTCAATTTCATGCTCAGCAACTTTACTGGAGGCAACTGTCACTAATTTTGTAGTGTTGACCACTCTTTCTCTGAAGACAATAGGCCAATCACAATGGATTATTATAGTTGACTAACGTTTCATACACTGTTGCACTCTTTGTACCAAACATGATATTCTAACAATTTGTTATCCCCCCTTGATCAATTAATAATATACCTGTGATTATAAGAACAGACTCTACCCTTGGCTTGTAATCTTTTAAAAACAACGTGTTAATGTATAGTAGGGGAGGTCGATTTTTAACTTTTTCTAGAAAATCAAATACTTCTATGCAGGGAAAGTTGTGTGTTGGTATGATGAGTACTAATATAAATAAAATGTGCTTGCCATCTTTCATGGTTGGATGAGCATTTAACTTTAAAGATTGTCTTATTAGACGTGCTGAAGAAATCATTGCTTTTTAGACAATTTTTATAAATATTTTACAATTTCAGTCCAAACAAATTTATTAGATTAATCATTTTAATAAAAAGGAAAGAAATATATGAAAATTAATATTAAAAAGGGGATCTTCCCCCCCCCCCCCGGCTGCATATAATCTTCAGTTAACAACATAAACTGAGGATGCAAGTCATAAAAAAGTAATTCTGGGTCAGAATCTTTTCCATCTTATGCATATTATTAGCAAGATTTTGAATTTAAAATATTATTTTTTAGATCCTTACATACAGTGGATTCGTGCCTTGTCTGGAACGATTTCCATAAAAACATAAAATTAAAATTAAAATGTGAAAGGTCATAATTATTAATGAAGGAATAGAATCGAATGTGCTTGGAATTTATAAGTGAATCAATTTTTAATAACTACATTTGTTAATTAAAACTGCTCTAATACCTATATTCATCATAGGTAATCTTAGGTTCAAATTTATACACTAATTTTAAAACAGATTCATAAAAAATATGTCAAACCACACATAAATGTTAGCAATGATTATTGTTGCATCATTTCATAGTGTTCCACATAAGATCCTTTTGAATCAAAACAAGACCTCATCTCTCGACATAAAACTTTTGCAATAATATGCTTGTCTTCTTTCAAATCCATAGGCCAACTGAGAAGCCTCTGTAGTTAACTGCCCTTTCGACACTTTGCGGATGTGCAGGTAAATCAGGAAAACCTAGTTTCCTCCCAGTCGACGATGAATCCTGAAGTTCCTCATCTGAAAATTCTTCTGTAAAAGCAGGCTCACAGACTCCACTTTGAGATAGGTTTATTAAATGACACCAATATGAAGCTTTGAAATTTATTGTTGAAATTTTTTTCAACCTTTTGTGAGATGATTTTGCACTCCTGAAAGAAAAAAAAACAATTAACTTTTAAAATGGATTCTACTTGTTTGAATTTTTTCTAATAATGAAATTTCAACAACATTTAAAAATGAACATATAAATCAATGTACACAATTTCATTATTTTATATAAAAAATATTTACTTACCTAATGGTTTAAATTTTTTTATAGCTTCTTCCCTCACTTCTATTTCATCTGATTTGACAAAATATTTTCTGGCAATAAAGCAAAAGCATTGTATTGAATATTTTTAAATGCAACTGTTTGGATTTGTTGTGGCTGCTGCTTAATCCTCTGAATCATATTGAAAATGTATAGTTGCTGGTTATGAAATTTATTGTCTCTTTTAATTTCAAACCAACTAACTGCATACACTTCAACAATAAATTTAACCAATGTGTGCATTTTATCAAACAATGTTAGAGGATAAATTTGTTGCATCCATAAACACATTAGTCGAATTGCTAGAGTTAGCCATTTGGCTTCATTTAAAGGCCCAATCCTCCATGCAGCATATTTTGGATCAACCATTCCCCGTGAAATTCCTACTGATATTCCAAAAATAGTCTTTGGTCGCCACTAAGATCATCAATGCCTACCAGTACAGAATAATTGATATCCAAAGGACTACTTATTGATGGAAATTCAACCTGGGGCAAATGATTCTAACTATTACCACACAATTTTCCAATTGGCCCAGTAAATGATGTTGGGCTTTGTGTATTACCATCGATCCATTTAAATAAAAAGGAAAGCTCATTCTGATGTAGGGAGCAACCAATAGTGTGTAACTTCCAGTTTAATATTTTTTCTAGAGATGTGACAAGCCCAGATTCACAGCCAGTGTTTGTATTAGTGTTGTCTAAAGGCACAGCCTTTAATGTAGTCTCATTCTTATATTCTTTTAAAACACTTGCAACTTCTTCTGCTAAAACAACACCAGTTGCATTAGTATTAGGGATTACTCTATGGGTGAGATATCCTCCCTTTTTATCACAACCTATTTCTGCTGTTAATGTCAAATGGCATTCTGGTCCCTTTACTGTTCTTACTTGTGTTTCTTCATTCGCTTCCACCACCTCCTGATAAAACACAATGTCTTTGTCATGCCTACTATCCACACCAATACAAACCAGATTTTCAATTTTTTCATTGTGCTTTTGAAGGGTATGCTCTTTAGTTTTTTTCTTTTTGTCTGTCTATTTCTGATTTATCCAGGATGATGTTGTTAATGTTTATACTTGTGTTGAGAAGGCCCAAAGCATGTAAATCCAAAAGGAAGGCATTTGCCAGGCTCGCTCCTAATTTTGAAGAAACATCACCCCGGATTAGTTCAATAGCATACCGTGGAGTTTTTAATTGGCTGTAATTACTCTTACAATATCTGTCTGGCTCAAAATTTTCGTCTTGTCCATCGCTATTCTCTGGTTGGGAAGGGGAAACATTCTGGTCATAAGATTTTGAGACAACAGAAGATGAATCAACTTGGTTCCCTATTTCTCCTAACACTGCACTTTGTTTATATTTTTTAATGGAAGCTTTATCTATAGGACCAAGTTGAAAAGTGCCCTTAGGTCCTATTTTGTTTCTTTGGTCTTTTAGATATTCTCTGTCTTCCCATGGAACCTGAAAAATCAAATTTGACACATATTGGATGCGAGATGTGACTCAGAATTTTCATGCAATTTCACATAAAACAAAAAAGCATGAGATTTTTGATTTGTTTACTTAAAATACAAGTATAAAAATTCATTTACTTTAAAATGTGTATGACATTGTCTTAAAGGATGAAAAATAGAATAATAAATTTACCTTCTGTTTGAGGGGGCAATTGCAGATTGTGTTTGGTCTGACAATTTTCCTTTTTACATTTCACATTTTTGTCCTCACAAGATAAAATTGGCAGTTGACAACGGCAAGAAGAAATGTCAAACAATGTGTCGAGTTTCTTTATTAGAATGTCCTTTGCAGATGATGAGAAAGATTTTCTATTTATCTGTTTTACTTTTTAAAATCAGATATTTTTCAATTTATTCACAATATACAATTCAGTTAACAGCGGTAAGCGTGGATTAACTGCTTTTCAAATATCAATTATATCACCGGCTATTAATTTTGAAAGTGCAAATTTACTTGAGATTGGATGTATATTTTCCATGAAATAACTGTGCTGTATTACTTGTCGATATGTGGGGGGTCTGTTTTATCAAGCGTAGAAGGTGGACCAGCAAATTTATTAGTATCTCTACTGCGAGTAGAAATTTTGTTTTGTTTCCCAACCATTTTAGAAAAGAAATATCTGAAAAACGTATATAATATCGGAAATTTTCGAATTATATAAATAAGTAAAAATTGAGACAGAAAAAATTCAAATAGGATAAAATATAAAATAATAAATATTCACTTACTGAATTACAAATCAAACTGCTAACGACAAGAGGCACACAAAATAAACAACATTCAAATGGAAAAATATCTTTACAATTATAAAATATCTTTACAATAAACAAATAATTATAAAAATAATAATAAAATTGTTTTATAAAAATATTTTTGTTCCGTGATAGTTATATATTAAAATGAAATGCAAACTAGTAAACACGTGTGTGAATTAGCGAATGTTTTGATTTTGCTGGTAAAGATTGAAAATTGTACCAGTAAAAAAAAGAATGGATTTGTGTGAAGTTCATTGTAAATTAAATTAAATATTATTCAGTGTTAGCCTTTTTTCTAATTTATTATTAGCTAACTTACTCAAAATGCCTCGAAAGTAAGAAATATATATATATATTATTTAACATATTTGCTTCAGATTTTCTCAACCCCGGTCATAATTTGACCTATTACTTCTATCACTTAACACCGGTGTAAAATCAAAATATACGATAATTTTGATGTTTAAATTCATTTGCATTATTCATGTAAAAATTTAATAATTTTATTTTTTGCTCACAGGTAAAAGTTACGGTGGACAATAAATTCATGAAATGAATATGAAAAATCTTTAATCTTCTGAAGTAAGCTTTACACAGTTTTTCCATTACAAAATATAGATGAATCACCTTGCAGAAATGAAACACAAATTGAAGAAAATATGTTGATGAACACACATTTGAGAAAAACAACTTTTATTTAAATATACATCATTTTGATTTAAAAATACACTGGGAGACATTGAAAACAAATTCTACTCCTGTAAAAATTGTAGCTTAAGATTTGCTGTGAGAAATGTCAAAAGATAAACGTTAGTGAGAAATATTATGTCTTTGAAATATTTGCAAATGACATTTTGCTATAAAAATATAATATTTGAGGGAGCATCTTGAAGCAATTTTAAATCAGCACACATGAGAAAAACATATTTGTGTAATGTTGTTAAGCATTTTTAACCAATTCGAAGGTTAAATAAAGGATTACCCAATTTTTGTGAACCTAAGAATGTTTAGGGTTTATTACTATTACAACAAAATTTTAATGAACAAAAATGTTTTTTTATAATTAAATCTACATTTTATCAAAATAATTACTGTTATGAAAGAGAAGCTTAGTTGCTCAGAATTTTGTCACAAATACTTTTAAGTTTTTTTTCATATACATTTAAATAAAAAAAACATTGGATCATAAAATGGTTATTTCTGGAGAAATAACTTTACAAAAAGCATCTTAAAACAATAAACTCTCATTGTTGTGAAATCTGTGGAAAATCATTTGCAAATTTTGATGTCAAAGTCCACATGCGAACAAATACTTGAAAAAAAACTTTAGTCTTGAGAAATGTGTGGAAGAGAATGTTCAACTAGTTCTATGTTGAAGACTAGCACGCTGACACCTAACACATTAAGGTTGTGATATGACATCTTCAAATTATTCTGACACTAAAGAACACCTAAGAATTCACACTGGAGAGAAATCTTTTTCTTGTGAAGTGTGGCAAAGCATTTACACAAAAACCTTAGCATTACGTTACACATAAAAATACAATACAGAGAAACGTTTTCCATGTAAATATTGTGATAAAGAGTTTGAAACCAACAGTGACTTAAAATCGCACACACTGGAAAGAAACCTTTTCATTTACATAGAAAACTTATGCTATCGTACACATGCGAAGAATACACACTGGAGAAAAACCTTATGTAAAGTTTGTGGTAAAGCATTTTCAACTAATTATAACTTAAAATCACACATAAGAACAATAACAATAACAAAATATCAGAACCTAAAACATCATCTAAAACCGACATGGTCTCTGAAAGAAATAAACAGTTGTGATAGGAGCTTAATAAAAAAGGATCCTCAGAAATACCTAGAAGCAATCCCTGGAAGACCAAGCTGTAACAAAATACAAACAGCAGCCATAAACGGAACAGCATCTATTCTGAAAAGAACCCTCGGATATAAATTCAAATCATAACAGAATAAAGTGTTAGCTCCAGAAAGGTCTCTTAAAGCTTACTGAATTTAAATTAAAAAAAGAATGAGAAAAACCTTATTCTTGTGAATTATGTGGCAAAGCATTTACACAAGAACCTAATGCTGCAATACACATTCGAACACACACTGGAGACAAACCTTGTTCATGTAAAGTATGTGGTAAAGCATTTACACAACATTTTAGTGTAACAATGAAACCCCACACTAGAGACAAAGTTTGTTCTTGTGAAGTTTGTGGCAAAACATTTACAAAACAATCTGGAGTAAAATCACACATGCGAACACACACTGGAGAAAAACCTTATTCTTGTGAAGTATGTGGCAAAGCATTTACACAGAAATCTAATGCTGACACACACATGCGGACACACACTGGAGAGAAACCTTATTCTTGTGAAGTATGCGGCAAAACATTTACAGAAAAATCTAGTGTTACAAAACACATGAGAACACACACTGGCGAGAAACCCTGTTCATGTAAAGTATGTGGTAAAACCTTTTCATCACAATCTGCAGTAAATACACACATGCGAACACACACTGGAGAGAAACCCTTTTCTTGTGAAGTATGTGGCAAAGCATTTACACAACATTCTAGTATTATAAAACACATGAGAACACATACTGGCGAGAAACCCTGTTCATGTAAAATATGTGGTAAAACCTTTGCATCACAATCTGCAGTAAAATCACACATGCGAACACACACTGGAGAAAAACCTTATTCTTGTGAAGTATGTGGCAAAGCATTTACACACCATTCTAATGTTACAGAACACATGAGAACACACACTGGAGAGAAACCCTTTTCTTGTGAAGTATGTGGCAAAGCATTTACACACCATTCTAGTGTTACACAGCACATGAGATCACACACTGGCGAGAAACCCTGTAAATATCTGTAAACATGTAAAGTATGTGGTAAAACCTTTACAACACAATCTTTAGTAAAACCACACATGCGAACACACACTGGAGAGAAACATTTTTCTTGTTAAGTGTTTGGGAAAATATTTACTTTAAAAATCGTGCTATTGTACACATGCGAATAATACACACTGGCGAGAAACCCTGTTCATGTAAAGTTTGTGATAAAGCATTTGCGACTAATGATGCTGTAAAATACCCCATGCAAACACACCTTGAAAGAAAGAACTTTAATTCCTACTAGACACTATCCTTGAGTGTCTAAAGACTTTCTGTACAAGGTTTGATCAATAAATAATGATAGCTATTAGAAAAGGTGATTTTTGGAGAATTCAGCTAATTTAAGAAAAACAGAAAAAGGTAAAATTCAATGCTATTATTTATTGATACAACATATGAAAGAACACATTGGAGAAGACACTCCACATAGAACGAATTCCTACTTAACACTGTTTTTGAGAGTCTATAGATATGTTATTCGTGTCTAAACTGTTGTACAGCATATTCAACCAGTTTAAAAGTTATTAGCAATGTACAAAAATGTTATGTGTGTAAAGTTTGTGTTATTACGTACAATGTATTGTAAATTTAAAAATTGCATGCAAACACATTACACGTCCAAGTTATACTAAATTTTAAAAATCAAACTAAAATACATTATTAAATGTCCAACCAATTGTAAATTTAGAGACCACATGAAAACGCATTATGACGTGTCGATTTTATTGTAAATTTATAAAAAATCACAAAACATTACATGCCAACCTATTCAAAATTTAGAAATCACATGGAAACGCATTATTACATGCGTACGTTATGCTAAATTTAAAAAATCAGATTAAAATACATTATTAAATGTCCAACACATTATTAAATGTATAACACAGTCTGGCCAGTCGCTGGTGTGTGACTGAGCCACGTTTTACCTAAAGGTTCTGGAAACAGTCTGCATAAGAAGTCCTGTGGATTAGATGCCTCCATCAGAAGGTGAATCAAAAGCATACCTGAAATGTTGGGTGTGTCCATCTCCCATATCAGGGCTGCTGCATTGCCCTCCAGCGGTGTCAGTCTGCATTGGATCTTCTTAGTCTTTCAAGCTCGTTTCCTTTGACCTCAGGCAGACATTCAATACATCACAAATAATGCACAATTGTAATATAATCTTTACTATTTTATTGTTCAATTGTTCATACAATAACTGTTTCATACAATACTTCTTAAACTAACTAACCTAACTATGATGAGAGGAGGGGTTCATCTTCATCTCATCTACAGAGGGACTGAAAAATATGTGCTCACCTCATGGTGTCCAGAACGAAAAAGAGCGAAAAACAGGAAGGGAAATCTAGGCTGCACTCTTATGTATCCCTTCACCGACAGCAAAATCACCGCTTGGTCTTACAGGGGGAGGGGGCATGGGAAACCTTAACAGTGGCACTGACGATGTAGTGCCACACATGTCCAACATATTGTAAATTTAAAATTCACATAAAAACAAATTATAACATTTCCAACATATTGTAAATTTAAAAATCATATTAAAATGCATTATTACATGTTCAACGTATAAATTGAAAATTACATGAAAACACATTGGATGTCCAACGTACTGTCAATTTAAAAATCACATAAAAAACATATTATTACATGTCCAACGTATTGTAAATTTAAAAATCATATGAAAACACACTATTACATATCCAATGTATTGTAAATTAAAAAAACACATGAAAACACATTATTACGTGTCCAACGTATTGTAAATTAAAAAATCACATGAAAACACATTATTACATGTCCAACGTACTGTAAATTAAAAAATCACCTGAAAACACATTATTACATGTCCAACGTATTGTTAATTTAAAAACCACATGAAAACACATTATTACCTATCCAACGTATTGTAAATTAAAAAATCACCTGAAAACACATTATTACATGTCCAACGTATTGTTAATTTAAAAAGCACATGAAAACACATTATTACCTATCCAACGTATTGTAAATTAAAAAATCACCTGAAAACATTATTACATGTCCAACGTATTGTTAATTTAAAAACCACATGAAAACTTATTATTACATGTCCAATATCTTGTAAATTTAAAATCACATGAAAATTCATTATTACATGTCCACATTATTGTAAATTCACAAATCACATGAAAACACATTATTACATGTCCAATATCTTGTTAATTTAAAATCACATGAAAACACATTATTACATGTCCAACGTATTGTTAATTTAAAAAGCACATGAAAATTTATTATTACATGTCCAATATCTTGTAAATTTAAAACCACATTAAAACACATTATTACATGTCCAACGTATTGTAAATTTAAAACCACATTAAAACACATTATTACATGTCCAACGTATTGTAAATTTAAAATCACATTAAAACACATTATTACATGTCCAACGTATTGTAAATTTAAAACCACATTAAAACACATTATTACATGTCCAACGTATTGTAAATTTAAAAAGCACATGAAAATTTATTATTACATGTCCAATATTTTGTAAATTTAAAATCACATTAAAACACATTATTACATGTCCAACGTATTGTAAATTTAAAACCACATTAAAACAGATTATTACATGTCCAACGTATTGTAAATTTAAAACCACATTAAAACACATTATTACATGTCCAACGTATTGTAAATTTAAAACCACATTAAAACACATTATTACATGTCCAACGTATTGTAAATTTAAAACCACATTAAAACACATTATTACATGTCCAACGTATTGTAAATTTAAAACCACATTAAAACACATTATTACATGTCCAACGTATTGTAAATTTAAAACCACATTAAAACACATTATTACATGTCCAACGTATTGTAAATTCACAAATCACGTGACATTCATTATTACATGTGTTATCATAAATGGATGTATTTCTTATTTATTATCAATTATTATTCTAACTAAATGTTTACTAGTACTCGTTTTACTGTTACGTTTATTGTTATGGGTACTTTTACGGGTCTGTGTGTTTATCACTGTTCTTACATATTTTCGTGTCAGTGTGTATGTCCTTATGTATCTTATGTGCGGTTCACTATTATGTGTGTGGGTATGTGTGTTCTTATTCTTCTGCAGTTTCTTTTGCCTTGGAAGTTTCCAAGATATGTATGTGCAACTATATAATGCGAATATACCTGATTGCCTTGGCCAGCGGATGACATCTTCTTGGTCGCTGGACTTCCGTCTTGCTGGGGAGTGGGGTGCTGCAGACGGATTCATCAATGAATAACAAGATGGAATTTCCGGTACATTCTATCTAGGTCGTTCAAGGTGACTTGGCTTGATGCCTGTCAAACCTAACCTATCTGACCCTGCTAACTCGCTGATGGGTAATCAAAATATGCTTATATAACATACTATTTCTAAAACTACCTATATAGCAATTAAACTGGGATTCCCAATACTACACATGTCCAATGTATTGAACATCTTATGAAAATACATTATAACATGTTCACCTTTTTGTAAATTTAAAAACCACAGAAAAACACATTATTACATATCTAATGTATTGTGAATAAAAACTCACATTTAGATACATTATTTCATGTCCAACTTATTGTAAATTAAAAAAATCAGATTAAAATATATTACATGTCCAACTTATTGTAAATTTAGAAACCACATGAAAACGCATTATTACATGCCCACTTTATTGTAATTTTTTAAAAATCACATAAAAACACATTATTACGTGTCCAACGTATTGTAAATTTAAAAAAGCACGTAAAACATTATTATATATCCTACATTTTATAATTTAAATGAAAATACATTATTACATGTGTAGTATTTGGAATCCCAGCTTAATTGCTATATAGGTAGTTTTAGAATAGAAAGTTCTATAAGCATATTTAATTTCCTATCAGCAATTTTGCATGGTCTGAAAGTTAAGTTAGACTGGCGCCAAACCAAGTCACCTTGGGCGACATAGATAGAATGTACCAGAAATTAAATGGTGACACATGAATTGTGGTTGTGGGCTTTCTGGTTGACGACCACATTGATTGAGTTGGTTTGGGCAGCAGAGGAAGTAGATGGGAGATTTCGGGTCTCCCTGACAACCAGGGTCCACGATGTTAGGCTTGGCTTGAATAAAACAGATTGAAGCTTAAAATTCCATCTGGTTGTTCGTTGATGAATCTGCCTGCAGCACCCACTCCCAAGCAAGATGGAGAGCAGTGACTAAAAAGGCATCATCTGCTGGCCAAGGCGAATCAGGTATGTTCGCATTATATTGTTGTACATACACGTCTTGGAAATCCCAAGGCAAGTGAGAAACTGTAGAAGAATAGCAAACACCCACACACACACACACACACACACATATAAAAGTGAACTGTATGAAAGATACATAAGAACATACACACCCAAACATGTGTAATAACAGTGATAAACACAAAGACTTGTAAAAGTAAACGTAACATAAAATGTAAAAGAAAATGATTTGTAAAAGCAAATGTTTAGAGTTAATAATAAACAGTAATAAATCAATAATAAATAATAAACAGTAATATATCAATAAAAATAATAAACAGTAAGAAATCAATATAAACAATAAACAGAAATAAATCAATAATAAATAAACAGTAATAAATCAATAATAAATAATAAACAGTAATAAATCAATAAAAATAATAAACAGTAAGAAATCAATATAAACAATAAACAGAAATAAATCAATAATAAATAATAAACAGTAATAAATCAATAATAAATAATAAGCAGTAATAAATCAATGTAAATAAAAAACAGTAATAAATCAATAATAAATAATATACAGTAATAAATAAATATAAATAATAACCAGTAATAAATCAATAATAAAAAATAAACAGTAATAGATCAATAATAAATAATAAACAGTAATACATCAATAATAAATAATAAACAGTAATAAATCAATAATAAATAATAAACTAATAAATCAATAAGTAATAAATGAATAATCAATAATAAACAGTAATAAATCAATAATCAATAATAAACAGTAATAAATGAATAATCAATAATAAACACTAATAAATCAATAATCAATGATAAACAGTAATAAAACAATAATAAATGATAAACAGTAATAAATCAATAATAAATGATAAACAGTAATAAATCAATAATAAATGATAAACAGTAATAAATCAATAATAAAGGATAAACAGTAATAAATAAATAATAAACAGTAATAAATAAATAATAAACTGTAATAAATCAATAATAAAGGATAAACAGTAATAAATAAATAATAAACAATAAATCGTAATAAATCAATAATACATAATAAACAGTAAGAAATCAATAGTAAACAGTAAGAAATCAATAGTAAACAGTAAGAAATCAATAATAAACAGTAATAAATCAATAATAAATAATAAATCAATAATAAATAATAAACAGTAATAAATCAATAATAAATAATAAACAGTAATAAATCAATAATAAATAATAAACAGTAATAAATCAATAATAAATAATAAACAGTAATAAATCTATAATAGATAATAAAGAGTAATAAATAATAAACAGTAATGAATAAGTAATAAATAATAAACAGTAATAAATCAATAATAATAAACAGTAATAAATAATTAATAAATGATAAACAGTAATAAATAAATAAAAACCAGTAATAAATCAATAATAAATAATAAACAGTAATAAATCCAAAATAATAAACAGTAATAAATCAATAATAAACAGTAATAAATCAATAATAAACAGTAATAAATAAATAATAAGCACCATTCAAGTACAGTAACACATGTCCAAAATATAAATTTAAAACGTCACATAAAAACGCATTATTACATTTCCAACGTATTGTAAATTCAAAAACAACATGCAAACACATTATTGTATGGCCAACATATTGTAAATGAAAAAGATTATTACATGTTCAACATATTTCTAATTTAAAAACAACATAAAAACAAATATTTGCCTGTCCAACGAATGAAAGCACATTATTGCATGTCCAGCGTATTGTAAATTTAAAAATCACATAAAACACATTATTGCATGTCCAACGTATTGTAAATTAAAACTTAACATAAAAATACATTATTACATGTCCAACGTATTGTAAATTTAAAAATCACATAAAACACATTATTGCATGTCCAACATATTGTAAATTAAAACTTAACATAAAAATACATTATTACATGTCCAACGTATTGTAAATTTAAAAATCACATAAAACACATTATTGCATGTCCAACATATTGTAAATCAAAACTTAACATAAAAATACATTATTACATATCCAACGTATTGTAAATTTAAAAATAAAATAAAAACACGTTATTGTATGTCCAACATATTGTAAATTTACAAATCAGATGAAAACACCTTATTACATGTCCAACGTATTGTAAATTTAAAAATCACATGAAAACACATTGTTTAATGTCCAACGTATTGTAATTTAAAAAAAAAACACATTATTGCATTTGCTTTTTATTCTGTTGTAAACATAAATGATTTTGTATGTGTGAACATAAAATAAGAGTGCCTTACCGTGCAGATACTTATTTAATATCATTATGAGTGAGTAGAGATCAGCATGTTCTGTGGAAGAGATATAATGAAAGAGATTGAGTCCGAGTAATTTAAAACACATTTTTATTCACAGAACGCCATATCACCGGAAGCCCCAGCTACCAGAAGTGTCCTCAACTGTCAACCAGCAGTAAATATCTTTCGTATATATATGTATATAAAATATATATAACATATATATAACATATATAACATCTCCCCTCCCAAGGTCCTTTGCTATTGAAATGCAAGTTCACTTAACATATATAATCTTGCATCCATCTGGGTTGATGTATTGGTCATCCTGACCTTGATCTAACTCCTAACTCTGGAGTTGCTGGGTTTGTTGCTCCTGATCTTGGTTGATGAACTTGCTTGGTAAACCAAATATTGTGTCAGGGTAAGGTTGGTCTTTAGGTACCTTTGAACGAGGTACTAGCAGTAGATCTCGGCAGTTCCGGTGTATAGTTCTGTCATTATCCATCAGTACCAAGTATGACCTTGGTTGAGAGCAATGTTCAATCACTTTGCCTATCCTGGACCAAATTTTCCCATCACATACTTTGATGTGATCCCATATCTTTAGTGAAGGCAGCACATGCTTATTCCTGATATGCTGTTTTACCTTCTGCATGTTAGTTGGGGATGATCCGCAAAGATCATAACCATTATCTCTTATGCTTGGAAGAAGTATTCTCAGTTGAAGGTTAATCAGTTTAGCTGCTGGTGAAGGAGAGTTATTTTTGCCACGTGTTGTACATAAGGTTAGTAGAGCAAGATATGGATCGTCTTCAGTCTGGAAACATTTGTGCAGTGTTTTCTTCACTGTTTGGATGGTTCTCTCGACTAGACCATTGGAGTATTCCAAATATTTTTATTATGCATTTGATGAAAAGTAAATTTTAGTTAACTATCACAAATTCTTTCATTCATTCATATATATATATATATATATATATATATATGAATATATATGTATGTATATGGATTAATATAGGTATGTGTATCTATATATAAAGCATATATATAAATAATATATATAGATAAAGCAATTTGTGTAGGGAATTTCAAGTAAACGCGCATACACAAGAATTAAAAAAACAAATTTGAGGTCAGCATACTTTCCCACAGTGTTCCATATATCGCAAGCGATTGTCTACTGGATAGTACGAGAGTAAGAGGTGCTGTTGTAAAACCCCAAAGAAATATCACGTATTATGGATATGTGTGGTGTGAGAATTCATCATCAATTTAATCCTCCAAACTGTTGTAAATGGTGCATTGCATCTATTATAACTATTATTATTATTTTATTATTATTATTATAACTTATTATTTTTATATTTATAACTTATAACTATTATTATAATGACTTCCTATAACTTATTATTATTATTACTTATTATAACTTATTGCGTCTATTATAATTATTATTATTATTATTATTATTATAACTTATTGCATCGATTATAACTCTTATTATTATTATTACTTCTATTATAGCTCTTATTATTAGTATTACTATTATAACTTTTAACTTATTGGATCTACTATAACTCTTATTATTATTATAACTTATTGCATCTATTATAACTCTTATTATTAATATTATTTAAACTTATTATAACTTATTGTATCTATTATAACTCTTATTATTATTATTATTATTATTATAACTTGGAACTTATTGCATCTATTATAACTCTTATTATTATAACGTATTGAATCTATTATAACTCTTATTATTATTATTATTATGACTTATAACTTATTGCATCTATTATAACTATTATTATTATTATTGTTATTATCATTATAACTTATAACTTATTGCTTCTATTATAACTCTTATTATTATGATAACTTATTATAACTTATTGCATCTTTTATAACTCTTATTATTATGATAACTTATAACTTATTGCATCTTTTATAACTCTTATTATTATTATTATTATTATTACTGATGCTGATTTCACTACAAATGTGTGTCGTTAAGGGTTGGCGACTACCATATCCGGTAGACAAATTCGGTTCTCCAGAGTTTATTCCCCCTTATGGCTGTTGTGCAGGACAGCAGACAGAAGGTTCAACCGATTATGGATCATCAGAAGCTGAATGAGTATGTGGATGTTTTAATGGCAAACGTGGATGTTTTGCTTACCAAAATTAAGTTAATGATGACAGCAAGACCAAGCATTACAGTGCTTGACCGATGCTAAACCTATTTCCCAGGACATGTCAATAAATCTCTTTGGTCGTTTCAAACAGTAAAGATCAAGGGACAATAATAGTCTCTTACCTGCATCGAATTTGCGCTTAATGTTTCTCATTTAATAATGCTAGCCATAGTCAATGCCGACCTTAGAAGGATGAGATCATAAACACGGCTACATCTTATATTGACGACATTTTGTGAATAAGGGTGTGTTCTGCAACCCGTGTCAATGAAGATTTCGAGGTTTGGTCTAGCAAGCACTCAAGACCTCCAGAAGAGCTGAGACTGGGCTCATTTATGTTGAGATTATGTGTTCAGAAAAAGCAAGGAAAACTGTTCTGGTGGCGTTGAAGTGACCTTCAGTAGTCCCCTGAATAGGCACACTTGTTGAATTGTATTTTCAGTGTGCGGGAAATTGTTCATTTCTCGATGTGTGGTTAGTTACATATCGCAACGGCATTTGTAAAATTAAAGGCAAACACTTTGACAAATATATAGGATGACACACGCACACGAATATATATTTAAAGCATAATTGAAAAAATGAGAAATTGTTATTGTGTCAATTTTAATGTTGAGAAATGAATAAAAACAAACATTTACACACGAAAATGCAAAAACAAAAGATGTCCATGAGTATATTTAGCGTAGAAATCCTTGAAATAGACCGACATTCGGTTTGTAAATTGAATTGTTTTTTAAATACACATACACAGATAATGTGAAAAAGAATGCATTTTTATATACAGAGTAAAGAAAAATCGGTGTCATTCATTTTATTGTTTGAAAATTTGTGTCCGCGTCGGGAATTGTTTAAGTACATTTTTCAATCAAAATTTGTAACAAGTATCAAACTGAAACGCACTTTTACTAGCGTGTTTGTTATTGTTGAGAATAAAATTATTCATTGTCAAAAAAAGATTTTTAAAAAATGAAAGGCATTTTTACTAGCGTGTCTGTTATCGTTGAGAATAAAATTATTTTGTTGTCAAAAAAGAGTTTTAGCAAATGAAAGGCATTTTTCTGAGTATAGTGAACTTTTCAGCTTTTTAGGTGTTTTTTATTTTTGAAAAAAAGGACAATATTGTGAAAAAAATTGAAAGGTTATCGATTGTTGGAGGAAAGGAATTAGTGTACTTACATTATTACTAACAAAAAGAAAAGACGTTGTTTTTGTTGTTTGACCATTTTTAAAGGTTTTCCTTTGGATCATGTGATATTTGATCACATGATACTTCTCCATATAAGGGGGAGGTATTCACCAACTGGTTGTTTTTCTTTGTTCTGTGGATCTGAAGTTGTTTGGCCGCCCTTTTTTTACTTCTTCCATATCCTTCATATTGACTCGTTATTATTGAACCTTAAGTGTTTATTGACACTTCAAGGATTGTATTGGTTGGACTACCTAGTTGGCGATTGATACAATTAACTGACTGTGTTTCGTGGAAGGGGCAATTCTTTCACAAAGTAAGATAAGTGCACTTGTTCCTTCCTTGGCTAGAATGGTCAACCCTTTCGGCTTTTTTAAAAAAATTTTCGACACATTGCGCAAGAAACCTACTAACATGGAGATGAATGAAAAGGATTTATGCGAGAGAATTTCTGTTTTATGGACTAACATTTAGGCAAACCTAGAGATTGCCTGTCGCATGGAAGCCTCTGCCAAAATATTTACCTGCCTTAGGTAATCTGTCTATAAGTTCATGACGGAGGTTGACATTTGTGTCCAAAAGATCCAACTAATGTCCAAAGAGGGTGATGAGCAACCACTCCAGGAAGAAAAGCTACTGAGACACCCCAAGTTTCAGGAAGAAATAGAGCATCTTGACCTCAAGTACCTCCCAGACAACGCTGGGTTCCTGAGCTCTCCTTCCATGGAAGTGGGAAGAAACATGTCTTTCTTTGTAGTAAAGCCTCCATAGGTCCAAATTATAGGTCCAATCCTATGAGTTTTAGGAATTTTTTGTCGAGATTCGAAAATTGTGTGGCAGGAATGGCTAGCGATGCTTCTAATTAACCATTTGGCTATCTGCAACAAGAATTATGAAGTGGGTCTCTCTGTTTTGAAGAACAAATACCTTGACGAAGATGACATTACAGATCACATTACTGGATTTTTCCTGTGGAACGGAAAGATCATATACAACCCTGATTAACGTTATATCAGGGACAGCCTTGCGTCTCACAGAATTGGAGGGCTCCTTCAACTGTACATTTTCGAATGACTGTTCGTCTAGAGCTCGCCTTATGGCTAAGATTATATTCGTCAATTTCCCAAGGAGGTCAAGGGAGAATTGATCCAGATCACCGGCAAGAGAATTCCATCCTTGTCATCCATTCTGAAAACCACTTAGAATGCCGTTAAACGTCTTCTTATCAAAGGTGACAGGAATACGAACCCGTCACTTAATCTTGTACGTAGTTCTGGAGGAAGGGCGCCGTTTGAGCCAGAGCCCAGTTCCTATCAAAGAGACCTCTCCTTCCATGTCAACTGGGGCTGTCACTTTCAGAGTAGAGGATCTTCAATCCTCTCATCAGTTCTTTGTGTAACATTTAGTAAGAACAGCAAACAGGTTACTGTTAATTGGTAGTTGTCGAACATATCTTTCCAGTGAAAGGTTGAAGCCAGTTGGACATTCAGCAACGGTTGGACAAGATTTTGAAATTAACCTGGCCACAATCCTGGAAGTTTACAGAGGTTGTGTTGGAGGCCAACGTTGGTTCTCATTGCCCGATCTCTCTCCCATTGATATCGATGTGTCAGTGCGTATTGAGAACCTAGATTGTATTTTGGATGAGTTTGAACGTATTGAATGTGATATCGCTGGCCGCTTCGACAGGGGTACTGGTTTTATACCAATTCATGGAATCTTGGGCCTGAATTTTATTCAATATTGGGGCCCCCTTCAACTGGTGCTTTGTTTATGGGGACTGGCATTCTTGACCTCCGTCAGAACTCGTCCCTTTTGGCGAAGTAAAGCAATTGCTTCCCTTAGGATACACTCCAAGTGGGAGCCCAGAGAGACTTGCCTTCAGCAATGTACTTGTCTTGATCGCCTAAGACCCTATTTCTAATGTGTTTTATATTGGCGTCCCGGAATACGTATGAGGACTCACTCAGTGATTTCTTCCCAGACAGTGTGGTACAGATGGGGTTAGAGAAAATGCTCGACATGGAATCATTAGGTATAAGAGCATCAGAGAGAAGATCGGTCAATTTAGACGATCCATCTAGTTTAGGGATAATAAATACTTTATTCGATTGCCCTGGGAGGATGACAAACTATCATGTGTACCCTCAAATCATGTTGTAGCCTTACGTACCTCAGAACACGTTGCACGTAGGCTAGAGAAGAAACAATTGTACCAGGACTATCTAAAGGTTTTCCAGGTGCATAAACGTGATGGCATAATTGAAGAGATCTTTGTGACGCCAGAACGATTCGACGAGTATGTTTGGATTCCACACAGACCTGGGCTGAAGTCAGACCCCATTTCCACCACTAAGATTAGACCTGTGTTTAACTGCAGCCTGAAGATAGGCGATGCCCCCTCCCTTAATGAAGCGACCTCTCAAGGGATAAACCTTACCAGCGATCTATTGGACCCGCTTCTCAGATTCCGTACTAATGATCATGTTGTATTGGCGGATATCAGGAAGGCCTTCTTGATGATCCGCCTGCAATTGGATTCTGATAAAAACAAGTTTTGTGTTTTCCTGAAGGATGGCATTCGCCTGCGCTGCTTCAGGTATAATACAATTATTTTCAGGTTTGCCTCGAGACCTTTTATTCTGAACTATATCCTCCGGCACCATGCGGCCCGTTTCCCTCTGGATGACTGTAGATATTTGATGGAAAATAACTTCCTTAGTTATAACAAGGAATGGTCCGAGAGACCTATGCAGTTTATATGAACTGACCAGAGAACGATTGCTCCAGGGAGGTTTTCAACTCAAGTCTTGTAGTCCAAACCATGAATCCATCCGAGAGAAAATGGGAGAGCATGGCACGCTGAGTAATCATAGCAGTGATTGGGAAAAGGTGGTAGGCTATCGATACCGCCCGCTCTGGGACACATTTTGTGTGACCCCAGTTGATTGTGACCCTTTTGCACCGACGAAGAGACAGATTCTTGGTCCGTTTAGTCGTCATTTGTATTGCTTTCTACGTTATTTGTTTCAACCTGCAAACTTAACGGTTTCTAACATCCAAAGAGCCATCAACAACCGCCCTCTGACTTATCGGCATCTTCCAAGATTGAGTTGGAACCAGTGACCCCCAACGTGTTTCTGCGGCCTAGTGAGAATCCGGGGCTGCTCTTAGACCTGACTGATGAAGAATTTACTTCGCAAATGTCTCTCAGCCGGGAGAGACTGCTCAGAATTATGCAAATTCGGGACTAATGCCTAGCCAAATTCAGAACATTGTGGAACAACGAGTATTTATTGAGTCCTAGAGAGAAGCCCCTGGGTCATTCGAGGGTGCCATTTCAAAACAGATTGAAGGTTGGAGACGTGGTGTTAGTCAAGAGTCCGCTTAAACCCAAACCCTTTTGGGTTCTTGGGATTATTTTGGAAACATTTAGCGGAGAGGATGGAGTGGTTAGGACGGCAAAAATCAAGCAAGGATGCAGGGGCAATACGGGTTCACTCACTAAAGAACCTTTTTCCACTGGAATTGTCGTCTGACACGGATAATCCAGTTCAAGCCATGCTTTCTCCTGTTGATGGGCCTATGCACGGTCTTAGCACTCTCCCTCCTGAGGCCGAAGCGATCTGGCCTTGTCGCATATGTAGTTCTCCACAGGGTAACGAAGCTATGATATGCTGGGATAGTTGTGATAACTGGTGCCATTTTAGGTGTGTGGGAATTGAATCCCCTCTCCTGTAAGGCAATAATGTTACTTTCCCGGTTGCGCCCCTCAAAGACGGCGCCGAGGGAGGCCTAGTCTTCTCCCATAATAGTCTAGGATGTGTGTGATAAGTTTACATGTATATATTTTTAACTATTAAACAATATATACTAATGCGTTTATTGACCGTTTGCATATTCTTGTTCCTACTTAATTGTTTTCCTCGTACTTTGGAGACTGAGTGGAAAAAAATGAAAGGGTTATCGATTGTTGGAGGAAAGTAATTTGTGTATTTACTTTATTACTAACAAAAAAGACGTTGTTATTATTGTTGTTGTTGTTTGACCATTTTTAAAGGTTTTCCCTTCTACATATAAGGGGGAGGATACTTACCAACTGGTTGTTCTTTTTCCTTTTTCTTTGGATCTGAAGTTGTTTGGGCGCCCTTTCATTACTTCTTCCATATTATTCATATTCCCTAGACAATAACTGTATAAATGTATTGTAAATTTTGTTATCAGGAATTCAAGCTATACTTAATACTTAAGTAAAAACAATTAAAACGAAAACCCCGTTAAAAAATAAAACGATAATTTAGACGAATGGTTAGCCTAAAAATAATTTAGAATAATAGAGACGGGACAAGAGAAAATTATGTAAATGGGTATTTTGAGAAGTTTTTGGATGTGATAAGCCAGAAGATAAAATTTTTCTTTTTGTTTTTTGTCCAGAACTTTTTTCGCAAACAAGTTACTTACAAGGAAAAGCACTAGGTGCACCTGCATAAAAAATCTCAAAACAATACGTTAAAAATGCAGATAGATTGGAAGATACGAGAAATCTTCAAATACATGGATGACAAAAGGAAGTCAGTACAAGGTCAAATCACTCAGAGTAATAAGAGGGAAAAAATAAAATATGCCGTAAATAGAAAGATAAGATATAACCTTATGATACTTTTTTTAGAGATGAATGTATGTGAGATATTCATGTTTTGTTAAAATATATATTGCTTTTTTTTTCGCAGTAGAAATGAAATAAGTCGGATATTGTAATGTTTTAGTGCATTTGTGATATGTTGAATTTCATCATCAAGATATGGGTTGGTATGAGGAGATATCTATTTAGTAGGGATGTGACCTGATTAACCTAAGGGAGCGTTTTGCTCCCCATTCGGGGGGGGGTCATACTTCCAAGGGGGCGAGAAGAGCCGGATAACTATGCCAAGATAGCTTTAATGTATCCTGGGCAACGGCGGATATTCCAAGACTTGAATTGAAATATATTTGCTTTATTGTTTAAAAATCTGAGATATATTATTGTTTGAGAGGTGGACAACAGGAAATGTGAGAATGTTAGAATAATCGACTGTACATGTCGACCTAGGGGATCCTTGAGACTATGGCTGTCTGAATGATGGGGTTTGACCACTGAGGTCATGGGAATTAAATGTTGATTTTGATCCCAGATTGCAAGCTAGCGACATGGCTGAATTGCACCCCCACTATCGGGTTTTCCCTAATGTGTGTTGTAATTTGATTGGTTTGGGGAATTTTCCACCCCGAACATACAGCCGACTATATAATGTTAACCCGCTCGAAGATTAGCAGATTCCCGTTTGGTTGCAACGGGCAAAGATTGTGTTGACATTCGCCATTCCTTGAAGACGTGACGAACATCCCATCCTCCGAACTTTCTGAGTGTTACCTCCGAAGAGAAGAGAGATTTGAGATTTTTAAAATGTACTATGAACTGAACAATATATTTGTACAAAGTCTGTAATATAGTTATGAAATTAGAATAGAATTCAAGCGTCTGTTGTCTTTCTTGCCTGCTTGAGTTTTGTTATTCATTTTCAGCATACCAGATTCAATGTGATTGCCTCTAGAAGAACCAGACGATACGAGCCGATTTTTTCGAAGATCATGGGTCCTTACGTAACTTCACCAGAGATGGTGTTACAGGGATGTGTCTGTTGTTTCATGTTTCTGTTTGCTTATGTAAGAATATATTTTTGTGGATTTTTCTTCACATTAGAAATTAAATAAGTAATGTTTTTAGTGCGTTTGTGATATGTTGAATTCCATCATCAAAGTATTGGGAACTATATACTCTAAAGGCACATAATAAAAAGACAATGAAAATACCAGTTTTTATTTATAATTGTGGTGCGAGTAGTAATGTAAGTAATTGTTCTTATGTGTAGCTTTTCTGTGCATTTTGAACATTAGATCATATTCTCATCGTATGATAAATACGTCTAGAAAGGGTAGGGAGTTGTCTTGTTCGGATTCATATACTTTTTTTTTTTTTTTTTTTTTTACAAAGGCATCACCACATTATCAAGGCCCAGAGGCCACTCAAGGATAAGGGTTAAAGAGTGTACAGTAGAAATTGGTCAATATAGTAATCATTAGTAATGAAAATTTGGTAAATTAAATAACTTATATGGAACGGCCTATCAAGAACTTATTTACTTTAGACTTTAACACAACCATATTGTAGTCAGCCGGAAAGCAGGAAAACGGAAGACAATTCCACAGGCGTGCAGTTCTAAGAAAGAAGCTTTGTTCATGGAATCTACGTTTAGGTTTAGGCACAGATAAAGAGTGGGGGAAATTATTGATAGTGTTTACAGCTAGACGAGTGTTTCTTGTGAAAGTTTGGCGAGGGGGGACCATAGATTGAAGCTCAGTTGAACACTTTCCATGAAAATAACGATACATCAGAGACAAACTCGCAATTATGTAAATATGTAATATTTACATAATTATAAATATTTACAATTATGTAAATTATGTAATATGTAAATTATATAGAGAGTTCAACTGAATTTAGTTTATTCTTTAGTTGTTCTTTTTACGCATTTAAAGGGAGAAAACTAACTAATAAACAAATATAAATAAAAATTAATGGTTCAGCAAATATGCATGTATATATGTATATAAATACCGTTTTAATGTGTGTTATTAAATAAAATGAAAATTATTTGAACCATGGTATTAAAAAGCGTAATTCATTTCATCATAATATAAGATCAAGGTTATATATGGATAAAAACTGGCATAAAAATAAAAAAATATATATATAATGCGTATATATTGTAGATTTTCACTCAAAAACAAAGAAGAAAATAGAAGAAATATACAAATATTTAGAAAAAATGTGAGGAAGGAATATATAAAATATAATATAGAATAATCTCTCTCTCTATATATATATGTATAAAAATGAAAATGTTTGCGTGTCTGTGTGTGTGTGTACATTTCCCTAGGCAATAAGTGTATCATTTTCCGGTCTACAGACTCGAAATTTGACATAAGGGGTATTGAGATTTGGAAAAATGTTTTTGATCGGTTTTCGGGCAGAAATTGAACTGTCAAGGGGTCAAAGTTCAAGGATTAGATTTTTAAAAACTTTACCAAACTCCTTCGCCAATTTTGGGTCTAAACATTTGAGATTTTAGATATATGTTCTTTGGACAAGGATCAAACATTATAATTCAATTTGAGCTCAAAACAATATATGCTAACGGGTCAAAATTGGCGGTCAAAGTTTTAAAAAATGACCTTCGTGGTCTCTTCCAAATTACTCAGCTAATTTTTGGTCTTAATATTTGAAATTTTACATAAAGTGTATTCACACATAGGGAAAATTTATGGCCGAAAGGATAAAGTTCAAAAGATTTTATATTTGCAATCTCTTGCAAACTATTAAGCAATTTTTAGTCTAAACATTTGTAATTTTACATAAAAGGGTACTCACACATACAGCAGGCTTTTTAATCAGTTTTTGAGGCAAACGTTCCGCTGCCAAGAGGTCATGGTTAAAATAGTTGACCTTTACAGACTCTACCAAACTCCTCCGCCAATTTCGGACCTAAACACTTGAAATTTTACAGGTAGGTTACCTAAATATGGCTCAAACATTGTAATTTGATTTGAGCTCAAAACAATAAATGTCGAAGGGACAAAATTAGGGTCAAAGTTTAAAAAATATTTTTGCCTCTACAGTCTCTACTAACTTTTCTCTATAGTAGTTAAGAAAGTTTATTATATAGAAAGGCATTACTGTACATATGCACACTTTTTAATATATACATAAAGTTATGAACAGTACATAGGGTCCAAGCAAAGCCGGGTTGAACTGCTCGTAAAATAAAAAATAAAGATTAAACAAATGCAGTACAAATTTTATAAAGTCAACAAAATACGATCCATCAAAATATCCAAGAAGGCAAATGGTAATCGATTAAGTCTTCAGTGCGGACCAGAAACCCCAAAATGATGATCTGACGTTTAAAATATAAAACTTTATGTGAAGCGTATTTGCATACATTTCTACACAACAATAAAGCAATATCTATAAAAGTGAACCTATATACTCAATAATTTTTTAATCTACATACTTGAAATTTAGTATATAGGATATTCAGATACGTAAACATTTTTTAATCGATTTTCCTCCGGAGAAAAGGACTGTAAAGAGATCAAAATTAGCAAATTGGGACGTGGGAGTCATCGGATGTTTTGTGTTTGTCAACTGTTTTATGAGTGTGCATGCACGGTTGAGAAACATGAAAGCGTCTTCATGTTAAGTATATGTAGGTTTTAAAACACATTTAGCTGGACTCATGGTTATCGTACTTGACTCACTGTATTTAGGTTTTGGTTTCGATCTCAGCTCGAGTATTTTTTTAATTACAAGAAAGTAACTTAAAAAAAACCCAAAACTCACATGAACATGTTTTTGTTTCTTTTCGATTTTTACTTCATTTCTTTAATGAATTTAACGTTTAATACGAACGGTATTTCTGTTTATGATAAGTAAGAAATCTTCAATAAACATTTCTTTAAAGAATTTAATATTATTTTCATTCTTTAAACTCTCGGGTATATAGCCGACACAGTTATATACAATTACTCAACCGAGAACCATATACGTCTATATGAAAATATATAAGATATTAAGGGATATATACTCAGGAGTCAAAATAATGAAAAGAATATGCTGTTGTCACAGCCCTAGTCATAAGACAATTACAAACAGTAAATTATAGATGCTAGAAGTCCTTGTAAGAGTGAAATAACCAGTCAAGAGGAAGCATGTTGAAATAACCAGGAAACACATAGAATCACAGATTTGAAACATAATCGTTATTTTTATTAAATGGTGTTGTTAGATTTTTAACACTCAGAATCACACGTTGTCTCTGAGAAAATCACACCAAAAAATCGATTTTAGGTTTTGGTTTCGATCTCAGCTCGAGTATTTTTTTAATTACAAGAAAGTAACTTTTAAAAAAAACCCACAAAACTCACATGAACATGTTTTTGTTTCTTTTCGATTTTTACTTCATTTCTTTAATGAATTTAACGTTTAATACGAACGGTATTTCTGTTTATGATAAGTAAGAAATCTTCAATAAACAAAATAATCTGTTTATTCGTACGCCATAAGTTGTGACAATAGAATATTGTTTTCAATCTTAGGCTCTCGGGTATATATCTGACACAGATGCAATTAATCAACCGAGAACCACATACGTCTATATAAAAATATATAAGATATTAACAGATATATACTCAGGAGTCAAAACAATGAAAAGAGTATGCTGCTGCCACAGCCCTATTCATAAGGCAATTACAAATAGACAATAATTTATAGGTAAGAGTGAAATAACCAGTCAAGAGAAAGCACGTTGAAATAACCAGGAAACACATAGAATCACAGAAGATTTGCAACATAATCGTTATTTTTATTAAATGGTGTTGTTAGATTTTTAACACTCAGAATCACACGTTGTGTCTGAGAAATCACACAAAAAAAATCGACTTTTTCAGTTTAAATGAAATGCATTTATTTATGGTTTTTCGAAAATAACGCATTGTCTCGTTTTATAAGTCTTTTAGTTTATGTCGTCTTCAATGAAGTTAAATGATAAGGTGGGCGACCCAGGGTGGTAGCCGTTGATAAATCCAATGCCTTTGACAAAGTCTGGCATAAAGTCTTCTAATAAAAAGAAAATCACATGGTATTACTGGACGGATATTAAATATGATTAGATCCTTCTTAGACAAGAGGATCATTCAGGTTGCTCTTAATAGAAGTACATCGAAACAGTGTAATATTAATGTAGGACTGCCTTTTGTCATTATTATTCCTTATATTCAATAACGACTTCTCTTATAACATTCTGTCCAAGATGGGAATATTTACCAATAGTAACCACAATCTATTAAAGGCACAAAGAAAAAACGGATATACACAAATCTTAGATAATGGAAGAATCCTTAGAAAACTACATCTAAACTGTAGTGGAGTGAGTCCGTAAATAGAGTAACATTTAATACTACTAATATTAAGCTGATTTCCTTTAACAATTACAAGAAGACTTACAACCACCAATATCCATGACTAATAACACCCTATTCTTTCTTACAAATCTTCAGGTTATCATTCCCAGGAAATAAAAACTAGAACGAATACATTAAAGACATTGCAAAATACATTAAAGACATTGTCAAAGAAAACGGGTCCCCTCTATTGTGCTAGAAGATTACCTACACCTGAGAGTATCCTGTCCCTTTACAAAGCCAACATTCGCCGAAGCATGGAACATTGTTAACACATCTGGGTTGGTGTATTTACCGTTAGTCTCTCTTTGTTTGACATGTCAAAGAAGAGTCTCAAAGCTAATAGGAACCACACTTTCTACAAAGCACACACTGTCCTATCGCCATTGAACCCTGTGCCTGTTTTACAAGGTTATGCTCTGATAAATTCTTTGTATTTGTGCCACCTCAACGTACATACCCCCAACAACCCCTCTAAAGTACACCTAATCACCTATAGAAGTTCTACAAGTTTTCGAATGCTAAAAGTTTCTACATTAAGTTTCTTCTCTCAGCTAGAGTTAGGAATTCCCTTGTATGCAGATTGTGTAGTAGATTTTGTTGGTAGATTGTAGGGTAGCATTATATGTATGAGATACTTAGGTATTCGAATGTTCCATTAAATTTCTTTCACTTAAGCACATAGTAAAGAAATTGAGAACATAGTTTTCCTCTTCCTAATTAACAATACTTAGGTATTCGAATTCTCCATTAAATTTCTTTCACTTTCACACATAGTAAAGAAATTGAGAACATAGTTTTCCTCTTCCTAATTAACAATACTTAGGTATTCGAATGTTCCATTAAATTTCTTTCACTTTCACACATAGTAAAGAAATTGAGAACATAGTTTTCCTCTTCCTAATTAACAATACTTAGGTATTCGAATGTTCCATTAAATTTCTTTCACTTTCACACATAGTAAAGAAATTGAGAACATAGTTTTCCTCTTCCTAATTAACAATACTTAGGTATTCGAATTCTCCATTAAATTTCTTTCACTTTCACACATAGTAAAGAAATTGAGAACATAGTTTTCCTCTTCCTAATTAACAATACTTAGGTATTCGAATTCTCCATTAAATTTCTTTCACTTTCACACATAGTAAAGAAATTGAGAACATAGTTTTCCTCTTCCTAATTAACAATACTTAGGTATTCGAATGCTCCAGTAAATTTCTTTCACTTAAACACATAGTAAAGAAATTGAGAACATAGTTTTCCTCTTCCTAATTAACAATACTTAGGTATTCGAATGCTCCAGTAAATTTCTTTCAATTAAACACATACTAAAGAAATTGAGAACATAGTTTTCCTCTTCCTAATTAACAATACTTAGGTATTCGAATGTTCCATTAAATTTCTTTCACTTAAACACATAGTAAAGAAATTGAGAACATAGTTTTCCTCTTCCTAATTAACAATTTTTATGTGTTGCAATATATCTTTCGTTTTGGTCTTTTGATCTTACTGGATCCCAGAACAAGGATTTATCTTGTTTGGTGGAGTATCCAGCTTCGTGTTGTTACCTGAAGTAACATCAATTAGTGAAGGTTAGTGAAGTTGTTTCTCGGATTTTGCATAGAGTTTCAAGTCGTCCATAAAGAGTAGATAGTTTACTATTTTATTTTCTTCCTTCTTCCTGCCCATGCTGAGATTGTATCCAGCATTGAATTGCTTAAGTAGCTTACTTAATGGATCTATTGTGAGGCAGAAAAGGAACTGTGAGAAGCTGTCTCCGTGGAATATTCTTCGCTTGATCTTTATGTATGCGGTCTGTAGCCTGCATTCTGTGTGCTGTAACGTAATTGATGTGCCCCATCTGGCCATTTGTTTTTTAAGGAATGATGTAATATCAGTGTGCACATTGTACAACTCCAAACAGCAAAGTATCTAGGAATGAGGTATACTGTCAAAATCTTTTGCCATCAATCCAGGCCATTGACAGATTTGTCTTCTTCTGCAGTCTTCTAATATAGTTCTGTTTACAAGGAGTTTGTCTTTTGTGGCAAGCTTTTTCCTTGTACACTCCTTTTTATTTTATTTTACTTTTGTTAGTTTGAAGAGATCAAGGGGCTCCTTCCTGGAGCTAACACTTGATTCTATTATAGTTTAAATTTATATCCGAGGGCTCTTTTAAGAATAGACACCGTTCCCTTTCTGGCTGCTATCTGTATTTCCTTAAAGCTTGGTTTTCCAGGAATTGCTTTTAAGTATTTTTGAAGGTTCTTTTTTATTAGGCCAGTTGCTCCTGTCACAACTACTCCTTTTTTGTTTTATTTTACTTCAGTCGAATCTCTCAGACATCAAGGAGACCACAACCTGGGGCTAACACTTGGCCTCTATATGAGATACATAGATATTCGAATGTTTCATTTAAGTTCTTTATCTCTCAAACACAGAGTTAGTAAAGAAGTTGAGAACATAATTTTCCTCTCCGCAATTAACCATTTTCATAAGTTGTAGTATATCTTTCATTTTGGTCTCTTGGTCTTACTGGATTCCAGGACAAAAATTTATCTAGTCTGGTGGAGTATCCAGCTTCAGGTTATTAGTTGAAGTAACATCACTTGGAGAAGGTGCACCCTTCCTCGTAAAAGCTAATATTAATTAGCCATTTTGAGGAGATCTTATTTGGGCAGCGAATCCTATGTGATTTTGAATATTTGGTCAGGGTTTACTTCTTTGGAAAAGTATCCTCATGCCAAGTTGTTCTGACAAACCCCTGTACAGAGAGACCTTAGACACTTGAGGACAGTGTCTAGTAGGCATTCAAGTTCTCTCCCTTTTTGTTTTATTTTACTTCAGTCGAAGTTCTCAGAAATCAAGGGGCCCACGACCTGGGGCTAACACTTGAAGTCTATATGAGATACATAGATATTCGAATGTTCCATTTAAGTTCTTTATCTCTCAAGCACTGAGTTAGTAAAGAATTGTGAACTTAATTTTCCTCTCCGTAATTAACCATTTTTATATGTTGTAGTATATCTTTCATGTTGGTCTCATGGTCTTACTGGATTCCAGGACAAGAATTTGTCTAGTCTGGGGGAGTATCCAGCTTCGTGCTATTACTTGAGGTAATATCACTTGGAGAAGGTGCACCATTCCTCAGAAAAGCTGTGGGGTAGCTGTAGTGAGGAGATCTTATTTGGGCAGCGAATACTATGTGATTTTGAATATTTGGTCAGGGTTTACTTATATGGAAAAAGTATCCTCATGCCAGATTGTTCTGACAACCCCCTGTACAGAGAGACCTTAGACACTCGAGGATAGTGTCTAGTAGGCATGTGTTCGCATATGTCGTACCATGTAATTTTTTCGTGTAAAAGAAAAGCCACATACTTCACAAGAATATGCTTTCTCTCTTTTTTGTTTAATTTTATTTCAGTCGAAGTTCTCAGAAATCAAGGGGTTTCTCTCCAATATGTGTTCGCATATAAATGACCAAGTCTGGTTTCATTGTAAAAGAAGAGCCACATACTTCACAGGAATATGGTTTCTCTCCAGTATGTGTTCGAATATGTTCCAACATATGTTGTTTCCATGTAAAAAAACGACCACATATTTCACAAGGATATGGTTTCTCTCCAGTATGTGTTCGCAGTTGTTGCAGCAGGTGGTGTTTCTGTGTAAGAAAAGCCACACACTTCACAAGAATATGGTTTTTCTCTTTTTTTGTTTCATTTTACTTCAGTAAAAGTTCTCAGAAATCAAGGGGTTTCTCTCCAGTATGTGTTCGCATATGAATGACCAAGTCGGGTTTCATTGTAAAAGAAGAACCACATATTTCACAGGAATATACTTTTTCTCTGGTATGTGTTCTCATATGAATGACCAAACTGTATTTTTGTGTAAAAGAAGAACCACATATGTCACAAGCAAATGGTCTCTCTCCAGTATGTGTTCGAATATGAGTAATTAAACCTTTTTTATTTGTAAAATTAGAGCCACACACTTCACAAGAATATGGTTTCTCTCCAGTATGTGTTCGCATATGAATGACTAAGTTGCCTTTTTTTGTAAAAGAATGGTCACATACTTCGCAGGAATATGGTTTCTCTCCAGTATGTGTTCGCATGTGTAGCAACATGTGTTGCTTCTGTGTAAAACAAGAACCACATACTTCACAGGAATATGGTTTCTCTCCAGTATGTGTTCGCATATGTTGCAACATGTCTTGTTTTCGTGTAAATGGAGAGCTACATACTTCACAAGAATATGGTTTCTCTCCAGTATGTGTTCGCATGTGTAGCAACATGTGTTGCTTATGTGAAAAACAAGAACCACATACATCGCAAGAATATGGTTTCTCTCCAGTATGTGTTCGCATATGAATGACCAAGCTGTGTTTATTTGTAAAAGAATAGCCACATACATTACAAGAGTATGGCTTCTCTCCAGTATGTGTTCGCATATGAATGACCAAGCTGCATTTATGTGTAAAAGAATGACCACATACTTCACAAGAATATGGTTTCTCTCCAGTATGTGTTCGCATATGTACCAACATGTTTTGCTTCCATGTAAAAGAAAACCCACATACTTTACAAGAATATGGTTTTTTCCTAGTATGATATTCACTGCTCATTTTCAAATTTGAAATATTCACGAGTTATAAGTCAAATTAGCTTCCTTCTATGTTTCCTAATTTTCTATTTCAGAATAACCAGAATGAATAAATTGTATTTCTGTTTAATTTTTATGGATTTAAAATTTTGTAGATCGTATACAATTTACATTTTTTAAATATAAATGTTAACTGCATATATTCATACATATGATTGTGTGCACAAATTATTAGGTCTATGAATTTCACATCTACAGATTATATATTTATATATATGATTGTGTGCACAAATTATTAGGTCTATGAATTTCACATCTACAGATTATATATTTATATATATATGATTGTGTGCACAAATTATTCGTCTATGAATTTCACATCTACAGATTATATGTTTATATATATGATTGTGTGCACAAATTATTAGGTCTATGAATTTCACATCTACAGATTATATATGTATATATATGATTGTGTGCACAAATTATTAGGTCTATGAATTTCATATCTACAGATTATATATGTATATATATGATTGTGTGCACAAATTAGGTCTATGAATTTCACATCTACAGATTATATATGTATATATATGATTGTGTGCACAAATTATTAGGTCTATGAATTTCACATCTACAGATTATATATTTATATATATGATTGTGTGCACAAAGTATTAGGTCTATGAATTTCACATCTACAGATTATATATTTATATATATGATTGTGTGCACAAATTATTAGGTCTATGAATTTCACATCTACAGATCAATCAAAAGCGAAAAAATCTCATAAAGCAATGATAACATATATCTTATAAGATGATATTTACAACTTGCGTGAATAACAGATTGTATATAGCTATATAAAATTTTAATATAACTAATCAAATATAATTTTATGTGATAATTCTACAAAACCGATAATTTTTCAGCACAAATTGAGTGTCTCATATACTTTTCCTTATTGGCAGTACGTTTCGTTTCAATAATTTGGATGGCTGAAATACTGCCTTTATTAAACGGCTCATGGGTGTATTAGTCATATGCATATTAGTTGTATACATTTGAGACAATTAGTCCAATAAACGTTTCATTTATTAAGCCTAAGAGAAGGTGAAATAAGTGATAACGTATATATATATATATATATATATATATATATATATATACCCAAAATGTTTGCTCCTGTGTGTGCCAGTTCACTATAAAACCAAAAGAATCCACATCAAACCAATATTGAATGTGAATTAAAACTGGACACATATGAAAGATTCTGTGAATGTTTATGCATTTTATATTTACACATTACGCATTAACATAATGTATATAGATTCTCACAATTCGTTTATATATAAATCATTTTCTGTGTATTTTTATGGATATTTCTAACAAAATAACCGTTTTTGCAGCTCATTATTAAAACTGTCAATGAGACCATTAGAAATATGCACTTGCGAGAATTATTTGAACTAATACCATAGTTAATAAGTCTAAGAATATAATACAAACTCAGTTGTCAGGGATTTTTCCACATATTTTCTTAAAATTCTATTTTATAAAAGAAAAACTCGTATAGTTCAGAAGGATATGTTTTCCGGCTGTTAACTTTGTTCAATTTGCATTGTATTGATTGCTTGATGTTCTGCAAGATGAAATAAAGACAACTTTTATTAAATAATATAATTTTATACATGTTCTTTGCAAAATACTAAGATGCTTAGGTGTATACACGGTTACTTTTTTAATGGATAAATTATAGAAAGGCATCTGCATTGTGAGCTAAAGGCACAATTAAATAATCATGCACAATTTTTAATAAGTCCTCAAATTGATTTTTGATTAAAGTAAAAATATAATCAGGATATTTGTTGCAATAGTTATCCATGCAGAAAATGAATTCTTTTCCATAAATATTAAACTAAATATCCACAAAATCTTTCTTAGTGATGTTTAAAATTTAACAATTAACTTTTTTAATTTACAAAATTTTATAATTTATAAAAAACAAATGGTTCATTTGAAAAGCAACATTGTATTTATGATCTTTATTTTTCATGTTTTGACTGTTTCTTGATGAAATAAATCCAGCAATTTTTTCAATGCTTTTGTTTAAACAATGCAAATGTTTCAATATACAATGTTTGAAAATTCTAAGTAAGTAAAGAATATATAAATCACCAATTTATCTGATATGACATAAGATAAGCAAAACCATTCATCTTTTTCACAGTATCCTCCCCAGGAAATAAGGTACTTATACAGTGAAGTACCCATATAAAAACAAAGAAATTCTTATCTGTGACATACATAAGTTATTAAAATCGAAAATCATGTAATATATTCGAGTAGTATAACATTTATATAAAAGACCCAGTGCTTCCTCACGATAGCATCCTGATGGAAAAACAAACACACTCTTACCTGTGACATACCGAAAATTTAGCACGACATAAACTTTTTTTAAATATGTGTTGTACATAACCCGCCCTAGGTAAGGAATGTTTTTTTCCACATACGCGCTGTAAATTTCCTGTCCACTGAAGGTACAATTCTTCCATACATATGTCCTAGGGTGGGTAAGATATTCCTTTGCTTAAGATGGCAAATAATACATAGACATCGAAACTTCCTCTATCCTAAAATAACAGGCATATTAAAAAATTTCTCATTGTCTTATACGGTCCCAAGCAACGCCGGGTGGCCTTGCTAGTATTATATGTTATTCAGTTGCGAAAATTCAATTTTTGATGAAAATAAGTTTTCGTGTAATTTCAATTGAAAATAAATCATTCGCAACACTAGTGACTCGTTTTTTTAATTATGAACGTATAGATTAAATACTGCAAGTTTATACAGTGCTCACTACAACAATTGTAAGAAACAAACCTATTGGCATAGAGCACTTTGTGTCATGTATTATGGCTATGGTATCTGTAACATATATAGGATGTTTTGTCTTTCTCTACCTCTAATTACAGAGAAATCCAATTCAGTGAATAAAAAGTTTCAGGATCCAAGCACCAAGCAAGTTGAACAATCATCTCTATCAACAAAGAACCGTCTAATCAAAGAACCGTCTAATTAAAGCAATACATTATTATTGAATGGCTTTTACCATAAACTAAGCTTTGACCTCCTGTAATGGCTACTCACACTGATAGCTGTCCTCAAGCGGCACAAAGCAAAAGTTTGCTGTGTTATTGACTAATAGGAGCTCATCTTTACTGTTGATGCATAAAATTTTGATACTGATTTTAGCATAAAAAGAACAAAAAGCAGCTAAGGTTGATCAAATATCGTGCTTCACGATCTTTGCTCTATCTTACTACAGAAATAATTAAAATGTAACATTTTTACAAAAAGAAATAATTACCTGTTATTTTAAAAAATATTTGAACCTTAAGCGGCATGTTTTCTTTAAAGGTCGCAAAGCTATGCTTGATAATTTCGACAATAAAGGCAGTTCACATTTTTTGAAATCTGAAAAAAAAATAATCGAATTTGATTTAAAACAATAAAGATACGTGAAGCATTCTACTTTCTCATTTCATTCTAAACATTTAAATAAACAACACTAAACATTTTATAAAAATAAATGCATTAAAAATTATTTGAATATTAAGAAGTTCAGAAAGTCTGTGAAAATAATAAATCAAATAATTTTAATATAAGATGTAAGGGATTATGTAAAAAATATATTCATAAAATGTCTAGCATAAAGATCTTATACAAATTAATTACTACAGTATTACGAAAAATATTTCATACAATCAAATTATTCTTAAACAAAAGAATGATCCTGGGTGTTGTTGCATATATAAACAAAATGACAAATAATATATATATATATATATATATATATATATATATATATATATATATATATATATATATATATATAAACAAGATGACATAAATACAAGTGATCACCAAACATTTATTTTTTTAGATTTTTTATAAATGATGCAATTGAGTTTTAAATGAATCTTTACTTGTTCTTCCATGTTCTATTCTTGACATGTGGGGAAAACAAATGCACAGATATCAAACATAATAACCTCATATTTTTAGTGGAATGAGCAGATAAATGGATCATATTTATTGCTACAAAGAGAAAACTACGTTTCCTAAAAAGTTATGAGAAATTTTTTTCTCAGAAGCTATTACCATTGCTGAATCGGAAAAGTTTGACGAGTCGCACAACAAAGTTCACACTACACAGATTGTATCAAGAAATCTTACGAGCTGCACAGCAAACTTCATTATACACAGGTTGTATCAAGAAATCTTACGAGCTGCACAGCAAACTTCATTATACACAGGTTGTATCAAGAAATCTTACGAGCTGCACAGCAAACTTCATTATACACAGGTTGTATCAAGAAATCTTACGAGCTGCACAGCAAACTTCATTATACACAGGTTGTATCAAGAAATCTCACGAGCTGCACAGCAAAGTTCATTATACACAGGTTGTATCAAGAAATCTGAGGAGTTACACAACAAAGTTCACTATATGCAGGGTGAACGCTTTCTGTCTACTCCCCCACCAACCTGCTTTTATGTTACCCGGGAACACCTCAAAATCCCATGTGAGGCGCGATTTTTTGAGAACTATTCAAGACCCCGGACATTAAAAGGCCATGGTCGCCATCTTGTATCTTTTCCTTTTTACTTCTAAGCCTGCCCAAAAGACTAAAGCACATTTTTGCGGTAAGTCTCCTCTATTTTCCTCACAAGCAACATAGCTGAATGTTCACAATTCAAACTATTTACAATCTCATTTAACATAAAATACAATCAATTGAACATGAAATAAAATCAATTTAACATAAAATAAAATGAATTATATATGAAATAAAATCAATTAAACATGAAATAAAATCAATTTAACATGAAATAAAACCTATTTAAAATGAAATAAAATTAATTTAACATGGAATAAAATCAATTTAACATGAAATTAACCAATTTTACATGAAATAAAATCAATTAACATGAAATAAAATCAATTAACATGAAATAAAATAAATTTTACATGAAATAAAATTAATTTAACATGAAATAAAATCAATTTTTCATAAAAAAATCAATTATATATAAAATAAAATCAATTAGATATGAAATAAAATTAATTTAACATGAAATAAAATCAATTAACATGAAATAAAATCAATTAAACATGAAATGAAATCAATTTAACATGAAATAAAATTAATTTAACATGAAATAAAATCAATTAACATGAAATAAAATCAATTTAACATGAAATAAAATCAATTTAACATGAAATGAAATTAATTTAACATGAAATAAAATCAATTTAACATGAAATAAAATCAATTTAACATGAAATAAAATCAATTTAACATGAGATAAAATCAATTTAACATGAAATAAAATCAAGTTAACATGAAAAAAAATTAATTTAACATGAAAAAAAATTAATTTAACATGAAATAAAATTAATTTAACATGAAATAAAATTAATTTAACATGAAATAAAATCAATTTAACATGAAATAAAATCAATTATATATAAAATAAAATCAATTATATATGAAATAAAATCAATTAACATGAAATAAAATCAATTTAACATGAAATAAAATCAATTACATATGAAATAAAATCAATTAACATGAAATAAAATCAATTTAACATAAAATAAAATTAATAAAACATGAAATAAAATTAATTTAACATGAAATAAAATAAATTTAACATGAAATAAAATCAATTAACATGAAATAAAATCAATTAACATGAAATAAAATCAATAAAACATGAAATAAACTTAATTTAACATGAAATAAACTTAATTTAACATGAAATAAACTTAATTTAACATGAAATAAACTTAATTTAACATGAAATAAAATTAATTTAACATGAAATAAAATTAATTTAACATGAAATAAAATTAATTTAACATGAAATAAAATTAATTTAACATGAAATAAAATTAATTTAACATGAAATAAAATTAATTTAACATGAAATAAAATTAATTTAACATGAAATAAAATTAATTTAACATGAAATAAAATTAATTTAACATGAAATAAAATCAATTTTACATGAAATAAAATCAATTAAACATGAAATACAATCAATTAAACATGAAATAGAATCAATTAAGCATGAAATAAAATCAATTTAACATGAAATAAAATCAATTTAACATGAAATACAATCAATTAAACGTGAAATAAAATCAATTAAACATGAAATAAAATCAATTAAACATGAAATAAAATAAATTTAACATCTGCAAGAAGCGTGGCTGCTTCAAGTTCTCTTTAGATTTCTTGTCTGAAAACATCAGCAAAACAGTAAATGAACTGTTTTCTGTTAGAAGTTTAGGACAATCTAAAGCAAGATGGTTTATTGTTATCATCATTAATTGTGTAGATGACATCTTCAAATAATTAAAACTAATGGAAGTGAAACAACAGGTTTATTCAAAGGAACCAGTGAATGCAAAGATATTCTTCATCATTTCCTTGGATCTATTCACAAGATGATGATTTGATCAGAAGTGACACATTTTTACTATCAACTTGAGCAATACGTTTGCAACATTCCATTCTGTAGTAATGAGCAAGATAGTGACACTTATCCCTGAGTGGCTTCCGGGCCATGATAAGTGGCGATCACTGTGTATAAAAAAAAATGAGCAAGATAGTGACATCCCTGAGTGGCTTCCGGGCCTTGATAAGTGGGTAAAAAAAATGAGCAAGATAGTGACACTTGCAATAACCCTAATCCCTGAGTAGCTTCCGGGCCTTGATCACTGTGTAAAAAAAAATGAGCAAGATAGTAACACGTTTGCAGGAGAATTGTTTTCAGTGATTTATTAGAGGGCAGAAAAGATATGACCCAATCTAAGAAAGGAATAAAGAGGAGGTAAAAGAAGTTATGGAACATATTACCAATAAGTTATTAAAAGATTGTTAGTAGAAAATGACGAACAAGAATCTCCTTCAGTAGCCTCAGTATTTAAAGTTGTTCATCTTGGTATTTGTTCCCGAGAGAAATTATGTATCCTTATGTCATTTAAAGATTAAAAATAAGAAAAATGGGATGAATGTTTTCTCATAAGAATTAAATTGTACAATATTAATATCATCAGATTCTTCTTAAACAAAAGAAAAATCAGGTTGTCCCTAGTAATTCTCCATCCATGCAAAATGATATAAATACAGGTGTGCTTTAGAGTTCGACCCTTACATTTTATTATTCCTGATATTCATTAGGAACTTGATAACATTGTGTCGGAGATTGATATATTTTCTGCGGACACCATACTCCTTATAGACATAAGAGGGAAAGTAATTTGCACATATGTACGCAATGTACAAAAGCGTAGACTTTTACTATCAGTCTATAATGGAATGAGGTATGAATAAATGGTAACATTGATTGCTGCTAAGACTAAGCTTCTTTCCTTTAACAATTATAAGAAACGTTCTCATCTACAGATTGTTATGATTAATACTATGCTACCTGAAGAGTTTTTGTCCAAATAATCAGCATAGCGTCAAGATGAATAGAAAAATATCATAGCAATCATTAGTAGAGATTTGGTAAATTGGATAGCGTAAGGGGATGGCTCATCAAGAACTTGTTCATATTGGACTTGAAGATGGCCATATTGTAGTCAGTTGGACAGCAGGAAAATGGAACAGAATTCCACAGACGTGCAGTTCTAAGAAAAAGCTTTGTTCATGGAATTTACGTGTATGTTTAGACACAGATAGAGTGAGTGAAATTATTGATATTGGTTTGAGCATGAAAGTCAGGAAAGTGGAGACCATAGATTGGAGCTCAGACGAGCACTTGCAGTGAAAATAATAATAAAGCAGAGACAGGTTCTCAATGTCTCTTGCAGGAAAAAGGTTTAGGGAAGAGGAACGGGGCATCCCCTACTAATCTTCGAAATTATTTGGAACACTCTCAAGGCAGGATGAGCTGTTCTAGTCGCTTCTGACATGATGTGGCAACAGTACTCAATCCTAGTATGTACTTGACTCTTATAGAGAATTTCATCAGCAGTGAGATATTTACTGGATCGGTAGAATTATTACACCATTTTTCCAGCGACCTTGGCAACAATTTTGATATGGATGTTCCATCTCAGATCAGGAGTAAAGGTCAGACCCAGAAACTCATCAAAACATGGAGCCTCAAGACGAGAGCCATTCATTTCAATTGATGACAGACAGAAATCAGACCATTAATGAGGTAGAGATAGAAGCTTTGTTTTAGATGTATTAAAATTAACCAACTACTTCTTTCTCCATTACACCACGAGCTCAACATCAGAGGAGAGAGAATCAAAGAGAACTTGGCCGTATACGGCCTTTGATATATTGTCATAGATAGTATTTTGTCAACAAATATCTACTAATTATCTTAAGATGTGATTTGGGAGATCATGGATGTAGATCAAGAACAGAGGTGGGCCTATAATAGACTCTTGAGGGACTCCAGTACTTATACTCTGATCTTCTGATTTCTCCCCATTAAATTATAAACCTTAGAAAGAAATTATTTAATAACTGATAAGATATTTCCAGCTATACTGCAGCCGGGATTTTGTGAGTAGACCTTTATGCTATACCCTATCAAAAGCCTTTGATATGTCAAGAGCAATTGTCTTAAAAAGGAAGTCTCTGTTTAGAGATCTGGTATTCCTATCAAATAACACTTTTTGAACATCTGCTGTAGATCTAGCAAAATGTAAACCATATTGCATGTCACTGAAGAGGTTATTTTTGCTGGGGTGGTTGACTATTTCTCTATTTAACATAGATTCTAGCAACTTACAGGAGACTGATTGGTGTGTACTGAAAGAGAGATACTCGATCACCTGAATTTTTAAATATGGGACATACTGATGAGGTTTTCCTTAATACAATGCTTAAAATCCTTTGTAAGTATAGGAGCTAGTTCTGGTTGAAGCTTTTTAGCTCAATAATTTGAATGCAGCCAAGTTGCTTTACTGGAATCAAGATTTTTGATTAGCTTGGCAACATCATGCACAGACATTTGTATGGCGCATAGCATGTGTTTAAACACGGGAGAAAACATGGGGGCTGGGAAGCACTGATAGCATAGAATAGAATGATCTGCAAACTTCTTGGTAAAGAGTTTGGCCATTGCTGACGAGAATACCTCACTTCCATTGATGATGGTTGGGATAGAGCATATGCTTCTGTTCAGGACCTTTTTGGTTATTTGCTAAACTGGTGGGAACCAAACCTCTGCTCAACTACTTTTTGCTGACAACTTATCTTTTTACTATAATACTTTCTTTTTGTTATATTTTCTTACCTCAAACTACTAGATTTCGGAATTCTCTCCATCTTTGCTGTTTGACTGTTACTAACACACAGAAATTTAAATGTAATGCAAGTCCTTTTCTCTTCCTTACAACCTTTATCTCACAGAAGAGATGTTGCGAGTTTGTCTCTGATGTATCGTTATTTTCATGGAAAGTGTTCGAATGAGCTTCAATCTATGGTCCCCCCTCGCCAAACTTTCACAAGAAACACTCGTCTAGCTGTAAACACTATCAATAATTCCCCCCACTCTTTATCTGTGCCTAAACCTAAACGTAGATTCCATGAACAAAGCTTTTTTCTTAGAACTGCACGCCTGTGGAATTGTCTTCCGTTTTCCTGCTTTCCGGCTGACTACAATATGGTTGTCTTCAAGTCTAACGTAAATAAGTTCTTGATGAGCCGTTCCATATAAGTTATCAACTTTACCAAATTTTCATTACTAATGATTACTATAATGTCCAATTTCTACTGTACACTCTTTAACCCTTATCCTTGAGTGGCCTCTTGGCCTTGATAATGTGGTGATGCCTATGTAAAAAAAACAAGATATCTTGCTGCTTAACTCGCTATAGTGTCCCTGTAGACATAATGTTAAATAGTTACCCCCACATTAAAGTGGCAATATGCCTTGTTTGAGGTGAATAAGAGTAAAAAAAGTGAATGAATTACGTAGAGTACAATGTGATGGCAAGGGAATAAAGTCACAATATTAGAAACAGTTTAACAAGTGCTTGTGTTGCAAGTGATGCTAGACATCTCTCCATCTATTCAGTGCAGTGTTACATTAATATTCCTCAGCTTGAGCCACAACCATATTCATCACAAGAGCAAAGTGATAAAGCAGTTTGTCAAAGTTTTCTTTCTACCACTGCCATTCTTTATCCAATTTTGTAATGATAGTTTGGTCATGTGAATGAATTAACTGACGGATGTCTTCACAAGCTTGGTTTTAAGGGGCCGAGGATTTTTTTAAATCTTTCTTTATATTTATTGTATTTTATATTTAAAGCAAAACATTTACATTTCATTGGCGATCCATTATTTTTAAGGTTTTTTTTTACTCATTTTCAGCCCACACAGGGAAGAAGCCATTTGAGTAGAAACTTTTTAACATTTAACAGTGAAAGGGTGTAATTTTGTTGCTAAGCAGGTTTGTTGGTTAAGGTTAAGGTTAGTGGTAGATGCAAACCAGTTCAGATATGGCAACAATACTCCATACATGGCGATGGTAGCCTTATATCGGTACAGGATACTCTCAGGTGTAAGCAGCTTTATAGCACGATAAAGCTTAGTTTTAAGGTGCCAACAACTTTTGTTCTTTCCGTATATTTTTTGTATTTTATATTTAAAGCAATACATTTACATTTGATTAGCGATCACAGATGTGAAAATGCCAAGAACAGATTACATATAATTGAGTCAAACTTTTTTTAATTGTTTTTTAAGTGACATATTTACATTTAAATTTAAAATGTATGTCAGGTCGACTGGTGAGCAAAAATGATCATGATAATTCATCCTTTGGTCACAGCATGTGGGATGTAGTGAGAAAAGAGTTATTGACTATTGTGTTGGAATAGTATCTAGAAGTTATCTGATAACTGTACAGGAAGTACCAGTGAGTTATCTGTTCCTCAAGAGTATATAAGAAGAGATAGAAAAAGCAGTTTTTGTTTTGAGTTGATCTTAACAATGAATTGTAGAACGACATCTTCCATATTTACATGAATTTAATGATTGTTTGTAAAATATATGAGAAATATTAAAAAAAATAAATTGTCATCTACAATGTTTTATCTCCATCAAAAGTAAAATTAATGCGCGTTTAGTACTTAAAATTAGGCACTTCCTATTTATTTTTTGTAAAATATATGAGAAATATTTAAAAAAATAAATTGTCATCTACGATGTTTTATCTTCATCAAAAGTAAAATTAATTTCCTATTTATTTTTTGTAAAATATATGAGAAATATTTTAAAAAATAAATTGTCATCTACGATGTTTTATCTTCATCAAAAGTAAAATTAATTTCCTATTTATTTTTTGTAAAATATATGAGAAATATTTAAAAAAAAATAAATTATCATCTACGATGTTTTATCTTCATCAAAAGTAAAATTAATTTCCTATTTATTTTTTGTAAAATATATGAGAAATATTTAAAAAAAATAAATTATCATCTACGATGTTTTATCTTCATCAAAAGTAAAATTAATTTCCTATTTATTTTTTGTAAAATATATGAGAAATATTTTAAAAAATAAATTGTCATCTACGATGTTTTATCTTCATCAAAAGTAAAATTAATTTCCTATTTATTTTTTGTAAAATATATGAGAAATATTTTAAAAAATAAATTGTCATCTACGATGTTTTATCTTCATCAAAAGTAAAATTAATTTCCTATTTATTTTTTGTAAAATATATGAGAAATATTTTAAAAAATAAATTGTCATCTACGATGTTTTATCTTCATCAAAAGTAAAATTAATTTCCTATTTATTTTTTGTAAAATATATGAGAAATATTTTAAAAAATAAATTGTCATCTACGATGTTTTATCTTCATCAAAAGTAAAATTAATTTCCTATTTATTTTTTGTAAAATATATGAGAAATATTTTAAAAAATAAATTGTCATCTACGATGTTTTATCTTCATCAAAAGTAAAATTAATTTCCTATTTATTTTTTGTAAAATATATGAGAAATATTTTAAAAAATAAATTGTCATCTACGATGTTTTATCTTCATCAAAAGTAAAATTAATTTCCTATTTATTTTTTGTAAAATATATGAGAAATATTTAAAAAAAATAAATTATCATCTACGATGTTTTATCTTCATCAAAAGTAAAATTAATTTCCTATTTATTTTTTGTAAAATATATGAGAAATATTTTAAAAAATAAATTGTCATCTACGATGTTTTATCTTCATCAAAAGTAAAATTAATTTCCTATTTATTTTTTGTAAAATATATGAGAAATATTTAAAAAAAAATAAATTATCATCTACGATGTTTTATCTTCATCAAAAGTAAAATTAATTTCCTATTTATTTTTTGTAAAATATATGAGAAATATTTTAAAAAATAAATTGTCATCTACGATGTTTTATCTTCATCAAAAGTAAAATTAATTTCCTATTTATTTTTTGTAAAACATATGAGAAATATTTAAAAAATAAATTATCATCTACAATGTTTTATCTTCATCAAAAGTAAAATTAATTTCCTATTTATTTTTTGTCAGTATCAGTATTACTCTCCTACTTTTTTTCCAAAATATCTTCTTGTGATGTTTTTAGTAGCGGGGTTTTAAGGTTTCATTATAACTGAATCATACCGAAAAACGTTTTTTCTTTTTTCCATTCATTGTATTTTGGGCCGTTAGGGATTGTTACAGTACGTAATAATATGTTATGCAATTGCGATGTTTTCAATATAAAAATAATTTTCAAAGCACTTGAAAAAAAAGAAGAAGAAAAATTAAAAAAAAAACAAACAATAAAAACCCGACTAGAATGTTTTCTATAGTACCATTCTTCGTTTCTATGCAATCATGGAATGTTGACTCATTTCTCTATTAAAACAAAGGCAATCATAATGGTTTCGACGCGCCCCTGTATTAAAACAAAGGCAATCATAATGTAATAAAAAAGAGCTTCAAAAGCAATTAAATTAATAAATACTTACTTTTTGTTTGGCAATCTGTTTTTAACAAAGAAACGATTATAAGATGAGTTAATTTAAACGAGACGAGTTTGACGGGTGGAAGTCAACATTTTAAGATGGCGACCGGAAAAGCAAGTTCGCAGAAAATTAAAATATTTTTTTTATTGTGATCAGTTTTTAATGTGAGGGAAAAGGTGCACTCTGGATAGAAAGAAAAATAATTGTCTCCGTTCTTATTCACTAACCGGGGATAAAAAAGTTAAGTGCAGCATCATAACAGATACTACACTTTGATCTTGACCCGAAAGTCAATAACATTTTTTTCTATTTATTTATTTGAAAATTTTTACCCGATTTCCAGCTTAACATTTTCTTTTAAAATGACGATCTTTTTGGTTTTCGGATATGCTGAAAACGAACATCGCCTTTAAATTTTATAAATAAGCAAGTTCGCAGAAAATTGAAATAATTATTTTCATTTTTTGTGATTTCAAGTATTGTTTTTATTTTTATTTATTTATTTTTTCTAATTACAAATTCTATTGAATTAAAAATTATGATTTTATGGTAAAATCCATTGAAAGCGGTCGGTGGTTCTGGTTCAGTGGTTCACTGGTTCTATGAGAAAATAAAGCTGTGTACGCATTATAAATGTTTCTTTTCTGTGCCGTGCCGTATGTTATACATTAGTACATTAGGGGTCATTTCGAGTTAAAAGTTTATTTACTGCACTCATCTGGACTGGAGAAAATCATTATTTAAATGTGTATGTGTCGTCTAAATAACTAACGATAATTCTCTGATATGGCCGACCAGACGGGTGATCAAAAAGTCAGATCGAGCGTACCGGAAAACGAAATGAGATCAACTTGACAATTGGCCTTTTTTTTTTTTTTTTTTTTTTTTTTTGGCTTGAACTTCGCGCTTTTCAGATTAATTTGTTATGTTTTATTTTCTTGGTGGATATTTTTTTTTTTTTTGCCCGTTTTTTTAGTCTGATTTCGTTTTCCGGTACGCGGTACGCTCGATCTGACTTTTTGATCACCCGTCTGGTCGGCCATATCAGAGAATTATCGTTAGTTATTTAGACGAGACATACACATTTAAATCATGATTTTCTCTAGTCCAGATGAGTGCAGTAAATAAACTTTTAACTCGAAATGGCCCCTAATGATCCTAATGTACTAATGTATAACATAAGACACAGAAAAGAAACATTTATAATGCGTACACAGCTTTATTTTCTCATAGAACCACCGACCGCTTTCAATGGATTTTACCGATTTTATTGCTAAAATTAATTCATGGGTTGCTAAAAAATCACCTATTTTTTTTTTGTGAAAAAAAATAATTTGAATATGAGTGGGGAAAATTTAGGAAAACTCGTCCATTTTTGTTAGGTAGGAAAACTGGTCCATTATTGAATAAATATCGATTGAAAGCACATTTTATGACCCCCATAATATTTTAAAAAAATCATTTTTACTTGTTTACTCCTGTTAAACAAAAAAGTAGACTTGATCACGGAGTCACGAAGTAAAGACACGAAAAACGAAACCATGTAATAATTTTAACTGAACAAGAAGAACGACCATACAAGAAAGTAAATATTGCATCCGTTAATGTTAGGTACGTGCAAAATAAATGCCGATGCTCAAAATGAATATAGGAAAACTCGCCCCTTCTGCTAGGTATAAAAATTGTTCTTGTATGGAATAAATATCGATTGAAAACACATTTTAAGACCGTTCTTGAAGAAGATATTATCTTTAAAAGAGAATACACATCCCATAATATTTAAAAAAATATTTTTACTTGTTTACTGTTGTTTTAAAAAAATTAAATTAATTTTTCTAAGTATCCGTTTTCTACCTAGCTTTGTAAGTTTTTAGTGGTTCAACTTTTTTAAAGAATTTATTTATTTAATAAATAAATACATAAATAAAGTAATGTCGAGTGTTACTTTTGAACAAAAAATGTCCGACATGAAAGGATCACGTCTCAGGAGTCTTGATAATCGTTCAAAAATAGAAAATTAAAGAAAATGCTGAGGTAAATATCATTTTAAAACGCCCCCCCCCTGCAAACGAAAATAAAATTGTATACTTTTAAAGGTAATGTCCTAGATCACTGCTCGGAAAAAAATCAAGCTACCGGTTGATTATGTAACGAAACTGAACGGAAGACACGAAAACCGAAACCATATATTTATTTTAAAAAATGCTTTAGGTTGTGTAGTACTTACCAACAAAACAAACGCCCACGTGTTTGCGCCTTGTGTAGGCATGTGTGACTACAAAACTTGGGTTTTTATAAGTGGAAGTCTCGAGGTTGTCAGGAATCTCCGGGCGCATGCGCAAGAAGAAGGATTGAGAGAATGGTAAAAAAGGCAGGTTGAGTGAGAAGGTTGTTGTTGTTATCATTGGACGTTACAGTGACACGTGCGTTAGCAGTTGATTAAGAAGTTGTTTTTTATATATAAGTCATGCACCTCGGTGAAGGTGAAGGTCATATAAGTCGTGCACCTCGGTGAAGGTGAAGGTCATAAGCTATTTCGGCTATTTCGTTTCGTCTCTTTTCCTGGACAATTATGGCTGGGGCAAAGTTTGATTTAAAACTGATACCCAAATTCGACGGATCCACTTCTGTTGTTGACTGGGTCGAAAAGGTTGAGCTGAAGTTACAGTGACACGTGCGTTAGCAGTTGATTAAGAAGTTGCTTTTTATATATAAGTCGTGCAGTCGTGCACCTCAGTGAAGGTGAAGGTCATATAAGTCGTGCACCTCGGTGAAGGTGAAGGTCATAAGCTATTTCGTTTCGTCTCTTTTCGGGGACAACTATCGCTGGGACAAAGTTTGATTTAAAACTGATACCCAAATTCGACGGATCCACTTCTGTTGTTGACTGGGTCGAAAGGGTTGAGCTGACCTGCAACCTCTGTGAAGTAAAGGGGGTGCATACCGTGATTCCCCTGAGATTGGCTGGAAACGCCCTGAGTGTGTATCATCAACTTAGTGCCGTGGAGAAGGCTGATGTTACCTCTATAAAAAATGCTTTATACAAGGCATTTGCCATGGATCCCTGCACGGCCTACGAAACATTTGCCTCTAGGAAGCTCATGCCAGGAGAAACCGTGGACGTCTTCTTCGCGGAGCTGAAGAAACTTGCAATTCTATTTGGCAATAGAGTGTCAGAGCAGACACTGGCGTATGCGTTTGTGGCCGGCCTTCCCACCCATGTTAAGCAACTGTTGAGGGCTTCCACCAGCGTATCTGTAACGCTATGGAACATTTGTTGGAACGCGCTCAAGCCATTATCAGAGATGAGGAGGACCTGAGGGAACCGGTGGTAATGATGGCGCAGGCAGCCAAGACTAATGCTGAGAAGAGTCCCAGTTTGAGACCCACGACCAATGGGAGATGTTTCTGCTGCGGCCAGCGAGGCCATTTCACAAAAAGTTGTACTAATAAGGGGCGGGGGCGCACGTGCTGTTTTCAATGTGGTAGTTATGGACATTTATCCCAAAATTGTGTGGGAAATGCATCAGGGGGAAGGACGTCAGCGCCGCCCTGTTCCCCGGACAAGATTTAATTGAGGCGCAACCGACAATAAATGTGTACGTGGACCAAGTGCCTTGTTCAGCTCTTCTTGACTCCGGGTGCTCACGCACCATCCTGAGTGCCAAGTTGTGTCGAAACTGGACAAAGCAGAACATCAAAGTAACCACAATAGGTGGCAATACGCAAGCTTGCTGTGGAGCCGGAACTGTCAAAGTCCACACAGACTCTGGTGTGGCCGCAGACATTAATGTGCTGGTGATGCGAGGGGATTTGCTGGGATTCGATGTACTTTTGGGATATGATGCTATTAAGGCACTGGGGGGAGTTGTTATCGGAGAGATGGGACAGTGCAGTTTTTGGAAACCCCAGTGTGTGCTGCAGTTCACATTGATCGGCCTGATTTTAAGGTGGACTATGACCATCACCAAAAAGCATGGACTGCATCGTGGAAGTGGACAGAAGGAAGGGAACCAACCGAACTCAAGAATAGCATTGCAGAGTACTTGATACCCGACGAGGCCCATAATGAATACGAGAAGGAGCTTGAGGCATGGATCCAGGATGGATGGCTGATCCCCTACCCCAACAAGCTGGGATCACCCAAGGGTCTGATTCCCTTAATGGCGGTAGTCCAGCATAACAAATCAAAAGTTCGACCGGTGCTGGACTATCGTGAACTCAATAGATACATTGAGACATACACTGCCGATGCTGACGTGTGCGCCAGCAAGCTGAGAGAATGGCACCAGAAGGGCTCCAATGTGTCTATAGTAGACTTGCAGAAGGCTTATTTGCAGGTGCGAGTGGATGAGACATCGTGGCCGTTCCAGACAGTGTGGTTCCGGGTTCAGAGATACTGCCTTACTCGACTTGGCTTTGGGCTGAATGTGGCACTGCAAATCATGAAGACCATTGCAAATGCAGTGTTGTCCCAAGAAAAGACCACTGAGGACGCAACATCGGCCTATATTGACGATGTGTACGTCAATGAAGATATCCAATCTGTGTCACACATCAGAGAAAAGTTATTTAATTCGGGTTGGAGTGTAAGGATCCCGAACATCTGAGGGATGGAGCACGGATATCAGGATTGGACGTCTGCGGGAAAGATGGTACTTTACGATGGAGGTGTGGCAGTGAGATTCCAAACATCCCTGATGTTATTACGCTGCGAACTATTTTTTCCTTGTGTGGGAAACTTATTGGTCACTTACCAGCGTGTAGATGGTTCCGAGCAGCTGTGGGTGTCATCAAACGCAGGGCAAGTTTAGTAACTACAGGATGGGATGATGTATCTGATGATGCTCTTCTAACTGATGACGACGGAAACTCTAGAGAGAATTGACAAGGAGGACCCTGCCCGTGGAGAATGGTGTGTTGATGGGGACACTGTGAATGTGTGGGTTGATGTAAGTTCTTTGGCATTGGGAGTGTTATTGGAGCAACGTGGAAACGTAATTGAAGACGCGTGCTGGCCGCGACCCGTGAATGATACTCAACATATCAACCTGGCGGAACTGTATGCTGTTATGAAGGGTTTAAATCTGGCACTGCAATGGCAGTCAAAGAAGTTGCACTTGTACACGGATTCTCTCTGCGTCTACCACTGGGTGTCCAACACTCTTTTCGGGACGAACTAGAGTCCGCACTAAGGCAGCCAGTGAGATGTTAATCCAGCGAGGCTACCATGAAGAGTCTGGTATCGGAGTATGACCTGTCGGTGAGTGTATCACACTGTAATCGTGCAGACCAACTAACCCGTGTGCCTCACAAATGGTATGAAGCTGTGAAGACAGGCGTGGAGTTCACTACTCGATCTTGCGCAGTTGGCGCGATTAGCTCATGCAAAATACAAAGAATTCATGTATCCAGGTATCAAAAGAACTCTGCATTTTGCGAGGCGTGTGGATCCGGCAGTTACAAGGGCAGATGTCAGGCAGATCATCAAGCACTGCCAGTCTATCGATCCTGCACCTGAACAATGGCAGAAGGGGCGATTGGAAGCTGAGAATGTGTGGCAACGAGTAGTGATGGATATTACCCATTACAGTGGTAAGCCCTTTCTAACCCTTATCGACTGTGGACCCACTCGTTTTGCGGTGTGGCGTCAAATGACCAGGCAGGACTCAGCGAATGTTTTCCGCCAACTGTCATCTATCTTTTCTGAGCGAGGTGCACCGGAAGTGATATTGACGGACAATGATGCTGCTTTTTGTAGCCACCAAGTTCGGCAGTTGTTGAATGAGTGGGGTGTCCGACTACGACTGTGATATGCTCATGTGCCATCAGGGAATGGCATTGTTGAGAGGAGCCATCGCAGCATAAAGAGAATTGCTGCCAGAAAGCAATGCACCATTACGGAGGCCACGTATTGGTATAACGTCACACCAAAGGATGGGAAGACACTAACAACAGCACCGGCCAATGCCATACACACATACCGTGTTAGGATAAAGGGCATTGACACTGTCCAGCCAATCGACGAGTTGAGTCATGACAAATACAAGGTAGGGGATCCAGTTTGGGTAAGACCCCCTGGAAACTGGTGCACCACCAAGTTCAAGTGAGGACGAATATCTGGAGTGGTCAGCCAGCAATCGGTCCTTGTTGATGGAACCCCACGCCATGTGTGCGATCTTCGCGCAACTAGTGAAGTAAATCCCACAACTACAGAGAGCGATGAATCATCAGATGATTAGCTGCTGATAAGTGAGGTCACCGAGCAAGAGAGTGGTAGTTGTAGTTCGTCTGATCAGGCAGGATCAGAACCAGAACCAGAACCAGAACCAGAACCACACCCAGAACCAGAACCAGAACCTGAATCCGAGATTGTAAATACCACCCTTCGCAGAAGCCAACGAACTAAGAGGCCATCCCCGGAGTGCACTCTATGTGATCATCAGATCAGGGGGTGTATAGTACTTACCAACAAAAAAAACGCCCACGTGTTTGCGCCTTGTGTAGGCATGCGCGACAACAAAACTTGGGTTTTTATAAGTGGAAGTCTCGAGGTTGTCAGGAATCTCTGGGCGCATGCACAAGAGGAGGGATTGAGAGAGTGGTATGAAAGGCAGGTCGAGTGAGAAGGTTGTTATTGCTGTCATTGGACGTTACAGTGATGCGTGCGTTAGCAGTTGATTAAGAAGTTGTTTTTATATATAAGTCGTGCACCTCGGTGAAGGTGAAGGTCATATAAGTCATGCACCTCGGTGAAGGTGAAGGTCATAGGGTTAACACTTTTTTTTTATTACGAGAAAAAGAAAGATAACACTTCTTGTATTATCAAATAATAAAATAAATATTTTATTTAGAAAAAACAAAAGACCCTTTTGCAGTATGCGGACGGTGGTCATCTTTTCTTGATGCGTTTTACTAAACTGTCGCCAGGCGGCACGTCTCGATTATAAATCATTTAAAATATTAATTTATTGTTGATCCTTCAAAGTTGCTTTAATAAAAAAAAATGTTTCATTTAAATTATTTGTTTGAAAACAAAAAGCGATTATATTTAATAAAAAACCTAATGTTGTTTTCATTACAAAATTGTTTTATTAAAATTATACTCTTTACGCAAACTTTTAAATAAATGTTTTTACAATTATATATTGATACATTTTTATGCAATTAATGTTTTGGTTTTCAAATATTTTTCTGTTAAGAAAATAAAAATCTTGTGGCGGTAGTGCACTTATTGATCCGCGGTATTTTTTAAATAGTATTTTCAAGTTTAAATAAAGTTTTCCGATATCTGTTTTTATTAAATTGTTAGATGAAAGAACAGAATAGGTACAAAACATCCTCCCGTGCTCATGTTAAGAATGCCCCTCTAAATAATAAGGTTATTATTTCAGCACGGATCAATAAGTGCATGGGTACCAATCTTGGGTAAATGTGTAGTTTAGCGGCGTAAATTATTTAACAAACACACATTTATAAAAACTTTTTATCTTTATATAAAACACATTATTAGACCCAAAAGTTGAAATAAAACCCGAAAAAAATTAATTTTTATTATTTTTTCTTGATATTTTATTAGACTAAATTCACAACATTCGAAGTCGTTGTATTGCTTTTAAAATTTGGCCTTTCTAAGGTTTGACAGATTGGCCTTTTTAAGGTTAAATTTGGCCCCTTTTTTACGCACTTTCATTAGAAAAAATATGGCACCCCAAAACATGGTTCATCAAAGAAGGTAATAAAGGTCAAAATTAAAAAGGCCAATCTGTCAAACCTTAGAAAGGCCACATTTTAAATACCTTGATTGTTGTACATTTAGTCTAATAAAAAATGTTGACAAAAAGAAAATCAAAATGAAATTTTTTCGGGGTTTATTTCGGCCTTAGATTCTAATAATGTGTTTTATTTAAAAATAAATAGCTTTTATAATTTGTTTGTCTGTCAAATAATTTACGCCGCTAAACTACACACTCGCCCCAATCATGTTTGTTACAAGAATTGTTTAAACTAAATTCATTCTTCTGGATTTGCTTTCTTTCATAAGTGTTTTCTTTTTTTGGTACTTGTACAGTTTAATCAGCGCGTTGAAGTCTTTGAAAATTTTGAACACGCCAGAGGAGATAACTCAGTTTAAAGTACCGACACTCCCTTCCCATCTTTAATACTAGCTTTTCTTCCTGAACCTTTTGCTCGGTATTATAACAAATGTTTTTTTTTCGTTTAAAAAAAAACAAAACAAAAAAAAACTAATGAAATTAAGTGAATTTTTTTTCCAGGAAACGGATACGTACACTATAACTTTTTTCGATATTTCCATTTTTTAATGTCTTGATTAAACTGTACAAATGCCCTTTCTTTTTTTGTTTCATAATAAAACAAAAAATGTTAAAACTAAATTATTTCTTCTAAATTTGCTTTCTTTCATAATACATAAGTGTTTCTTTCTTTTCTTTTGTTTCGTAATAAAACAAAAAAACATGTTTAAACAAAAGTATTTTTTAAAATAAATGATGTCATTTTTCTTCTGAATCAAATATTTGCTTTCTTCGATAATACATAAGTGTAAAAATAATATTAAAAATTATTATGGCGATGCATAGGAGCCGCCTTTAAAAACAATATATCTTTCAAGAACAGTCATAAAATGTGTTTTAAATCGATATTTATTTCAAAATGGACGAGTTTTCCCTACATAGTAAAAAATGGACGAGTTTTCCGGACACGGTTTTTCCGATGGCGAGTTTTCCGGGCACTGTTGCCAGCAATCTATCATTCGACAACTTCATGCGGTGACAGGTACATACACCATAAAGATTTTTCTTGTTATCTTCGGTTTGTATTACTACACACATAGATTCGAAAAACTTGTCAAAAAACAAATATATGACAAATAAATTTTATCAAAGGCAAGATAAGTTACTTTTCTACCTAACTGGACACTTTTTAGTGTTTTTATTTATGCAAAGTATTTATCCGGCTAAAAAAAAAAAAAACATACAGTGATTACCGATGTATTTGAAAAAAGCAAATAGCGACGAACTCTGTGTTTAATACATAAGTTTATGAAAATAAGTAAAAACTAAAAAACTATACAAAATACTGTTAGCAACCCACTCAATATATGTTGCTGTAACATAGGCTGATAGATATTCGGTGGGCTTGAAAGCATCTTTCTTTTAGGATTCGGCTGTTTGATGTAACTGGAGCGGATTCTGCCTTCCGTCCAGTTCAAGTCCTTTGCTGAAACTGAGAAGCAACACACAAAATACAAAAAGCGCGTTAAAAGTGAAACGATACATTGCAAACAGAATCGACTGATATGATTGGTCCAAAACAAATACAATGGGAGGCATGATGTAATTGTCAACTTTCTAACAGTAGATTGTTAGCATTTAGTAAGAAAGTAAAGCTGAACGATGGAGCAATCGTGATAGCGACTTTATTTAGGAGAGTGCCAGGAGGGAAATGGTAACATCCGGTCGCAGGCAAATATGCGATACTATAATTGTTTATCTCAGAGAGAATATATATCGAAACGTGTTTATTATGAGGGAACATATATATCGGAGAGTGTATATTGCTGTTGACAGATGATGGTCTTATTTTTCCTCTTCAACTTCAAGACGGCTCGACACTGACTAAATCACTCTGAGTCTCTAACTCTCTCCCTGGCCCCTTCTAATTCTTCTCTCTCTCCTCCTCTGACTTGAACCCTCTCAATATATTAGGAATTCCCTTTTCTTTATGATGTCGAAGGCGTGGTCAACAATGTGATTCCTACACGTATTCAAATTACACATGCCTTAATCCCGTTTGGTAAAAATAAATTCCTAAATGGTTTCATTTATAACCTTTTTATTTCATCATTATTCTAACTTGTATTGTCAATTCTTTTACTGACATTGTTAATATCCAGTTATTTCTAAAAGAATAAACGCTGCATTCCTAAATTGAATATCTCTATTATCTTTTAACTCCTGCTTACTGAGTTCGATTTTATCCTTTTCCAAATATCATTTTCAAACGTATCTATTTAATTACTGGGGCCTGTCCATTTTTATATAAGAAAAATAACTCCAAGATTTCATTAAAATCAGTTGGCTAAATATTGTGACAAATATCTGATTAGGAAATGTACGATCATTTTGTATTAAATTTATATGCTTAACTGATCCCCCATATAAAAATCTAAAATATTTGTATGTTTTTTACAACCGAATATTTCAGGTACTCGTCCCAACAAAATAAAATCACATTATTTTTGTATAGGTTAATTCTGTATTTTACTGATATAATAATATCGACATTTTTTTAAATTAAAATACAAAATCATCTCATACCCCGCCCACTTTTTACATCGTTTTTCTTTTGTTGACAAAATTAAATGGAATAAAAAAAAACACGAAAGTGGGGTTTCTATTACAAAAATACGAAAACAATTTTCAAAAAACAAATATATAACAAATAAACGCAATCAAACGTCAGAAAATTTATTTTCCTACATCAACTGAATAAGGTTTTAATGTTTTTATTTAATGAAATATGTTTATTCGGTTCGAAAAACAAGTAATATTAAGAACAAAAAAAAAAATTGGAAATAAAACAAAATAGTGGGAGAAACCCACCCAATAAATGTCACAGTAATATTTATACTGAAAATAGAGCACCCTTACAAATTTAGAATATTATAGATATATATAGATATATATATGTATATGTATATGTATATATATGTATATGTATATATAATATATATATATATATATATATATATATATATATATATATATATATATATATTTAAAGTGATGGTTGTGTAGTTCCAACGAGAGAAAAAAAAATGTATATTTAAAAGAGTGTAGCCATCAACAATTGTGTTTTTCTTTTTAAAGGTTTTCATCATACTTTTATTTTAAAATATTTTCATAACGCGTTTTGAGCTTAGGGTGTGCTCTCTTCAGATGTTTTCGTAAAAAGTTTTTCTTTAAAATGGGAGTTTGAAAAGTTATTTTTACCTCAGCTGATACTAAATGTGTTTTTCAGAGTGATGTGTGGTCTCAGACGTTCTGTCTCCAACCGTAAGTGTTCAAAGTGTCCGGTCAAAGTTAGATTCAAAGAGGGTGCTTTTGGTCCATTTGGTGAAGGTTTTTATGTTTTTTTAGGGTTTTTTAAAGACTTTATTTCCCCATGTATAGCACACACTCACACACAATCACACACGCATACATATACATACATGTACATGTACACATGCACACGCACACGCACGCAGGCACACACACATACACACACGCACATACATAGAAATATATGTAGGAGCATACATATATACATACTCACCTACACACTCACACACGTATTCACACACATCCACCACTAACACGTCAGGCACATATTGGTTAATTATTTTTTTTTAATTTTTTTTTTTTTTGTTCCAACCAAAACACGCATGTATATATGCGCTTAATCATTCAGACATAAGTACACGCACACACACAAGTAAGATGGAGAATAGGTAGGGGAAGATACATATACATACATATACACGCACATACACACATATATATATGCATACATGCATGTGCATACACACTCACAAACATCCACATACTATGTAGGCACACACACACACACACACACACACACACACACACACACACACATATATATATATATATATATATATATATATATATATATATATATATATCGTGCCGCCAAAAAGAAATCCGCACTTGTCATTTTTACAAAAACCACAAACCTTATTGAATCGCCTTTTATTCCTCTATAATTTAACTTGTTCATGTTTGATTTTTAATTGAAGTATCCTACTGTTCACGTCAATTTAAATAAATAACTTCAAATCGAGAAGGCAAACAGAAGAAACTCCACACAACGGAAATTTTTTTATTTAAATGTAACGTTAGAACATTAACGTAACACAAATACAACAGGAACACAATGAACTAGTTATTACTTAGTAGCATCGCTCTTCTTCAATTTAACTGCAAATTTAGGGGGATTTTGAAATTGTCTGCAGAAATACTCCAGTGAAAGCGCATCCCACTTGTCTTTAATTTTTATCCAAAGTTTTTCCAGATTTTAAAATTGTATTTTTGCGTAATTGCTGCTTGATGTAATGCCAAACCTTTTTGATAGGATTGAGGTCTGGAGATTGTGCAGGCCAATCCAAACACGGAATATCATGTTCTTTAAGGAACATCTTGACAATGCCAGTTGTATGAATGGGATCATTATCTATTGATACTAATAACGTATCACACCAAAACTGAACCCCCACCACCCTGCAGTGTTGAAACTCTGCACATAGGATTAAATTCTTCGCTCTTCCTTTAACGGACGTACTGCCTACCATCACTAACCTATTGAACTTGCTTTTGTCATTAAAAATCCCTTTCATCCAATATGAAAAGTCATTATTGTAATTGCATCTGACAAAGACCAGACAGTGCTCTCTGCTCATTACATAAATCATTGGCTTGCGTTTTGAAATATATTCTCGCAAATTAACTTCTTCCAAGCTGTTCTTAACTGTAGAAAGACAGCATTTTTGGCATCACGAAGACTGCCGGTGATTTGGTGCTTGGCATAGTAATCCATAGCGTTTGTTCATCACATTTCAAGCTGTGGCTGATTTATTGATTGGATAAATCAGAAAAGTGGAGATTATTGAGTTTTTAGTTAAATCATGAAGACAACGAAACATTAACATTTAATAAACAACTTTATTTGCCATCCTCGTTAGTAGCATGTACAAGAGAGAAACAGGTTAGTTGCTGGAAGTGTTCTTGTGTAAAGATAGATTTAATATCATGGCGGCTGGTTGGAGAAGAGAATAATCCAGTCCACATATGTTTGTAGCCAGTAGTCGTCGGGATGAAGGAGGCTGGTGAAAGGAGAAAGAAAGGGGAAAGTATTCAGTGTGTTTACGTGTTGTCGTGGATGTGTGTGTGTGTTAAAGTGCGTATATATATATATATATATATATATATATATATATATATATATATATATATATACGCACGTGGAAACAAATGCGAGTTTGAAGGTCGCCATGTTAGCTTGCTGTATTCACATTACGCCTTCGATGAAAGCCCCAGGCTAATATCTGATGCCAGGCTAATTTCTGATGCCAGGCTAATTTCTGATGCCAGGCTAATTTCTTATGCTTAAGCTATGGAGTAAGAGGGATAAGGTTTGTGATTTTGCCTTTTATGTACTGGGTCACGTGATTGAGAGGTGGTTTGTGATTGGAGAAGCCAGGGAGAAAATGGATTTCAAATCTTGAGCCGCTAAAATTAACTCCTGCCTGCGATTGTAGCAATTTTAGCTGCTACAAGCTCCTGATTATCACTAAGAGAGACTCGAGGTATATGGATTAAATGTCCGTTGTATACCCTAGAAATAACAACAATTACGATTAGAGATCCTAAAATATGGATATTTTACAATTACTGATGCAAAAAGGTGAATATTTTTAACTAGTTTTCAGCTCATTTGTTGCTGCGGAGTTTTTTTTGTCTTTCCGATTTGAAGCTACTTTTTAAATTCACATGAACACTATATCAATTAAATGTCAAATATGGACAGGTAAAATTATAGAGGAATAAAAGGCGAATCAAATTAGGTATATGTTCGTTAAAAAGTTACACTCAATTCAAATTAAATTTGCCCTTTTTGAAAAAAATGTAAATGCGGACTTTCTTGCTTTGAACTTTTATAAGAAAATTATAACCTTTCTAATAAAAATGTGTTTATTAACTGTGTTTTTTGTTAAAAATATTTATGAACATTTTTTTGTTTTATTTTTTTAAAGATTTTGTTGATAAAATATTTATGAACTGTTTTTTTTTCCAATAGTCAAACGAAATGAGATTTTTAATAGTCATCTGCCAAAATCCCTCCATCGACTTTTACCAAAAATGTTTTGTTTTTTCAAATATTTTTTTTTCGAAAAAAAAAACAATCTTGTTTATTTCTTATTTGTCGTGTTATTTGACCAAGAAGAAATTGGAGGTTTTTATTTATTATTTCGTTATTTATTACATTTTCAGTGAATTTTATTCAAATAGAAGAATTAACAATTTTATTTTAGTAAAAAGAATAACAAAACATTTTAGTAAGAATGATAACGAAATTGTAATTCGTTCTTACTAAAATAATAACAAGGGGAAATACATCTTTTCTATTAATAATAAAAATAGAGTTTGTTTCATTTGTTTTCGTGTTTTCGATTCGATTTTTAAGTTTGATTAACGCAGACGATTTTTTTAGCTGTGATTTGGCAAGGATATTTTTATATCCACGTTTACCTAACTTTTCTTATGGAAGTTGTATTGTACTTTATCATTTATAAAAATTACCAACACCTGATGTATGGAAAACAGTTCATAATATATATTTCATTATAAAAGTTCTATTTTTGTTTGATAAAAAAGTAAACGGTTTATAAACATATTATTGGGGAAAACAGTTCATAAATTAAAAAAGAAAAAAACAAACAAACCACAATCCATAACATATTTTTATTATAAAAGTATAATTAAACATTTGAAAATTAAAAAATAATAATAAATGCCTAATAAGCATACTATTATGAAGGTTAAAATTTGCTTTAAAAATAATAATAAATGTCTAATAAGCTTATTATAATGAAGATTATAATTTGCTTTAAAAAATAATAATACATGCCTAATAAGCATATTATTATGAAGGTTATAATTTGCTTTAAAAAATAATAATAAATGCCTAATAAGCATATTATTATGAAGGTTATAATTTGCTTTAAAAAATAATAATAAATGCCTAACAAGCATATTATTATGAAGGTGATAATTTGCTTTAAAAAATAATAATAAATGCCTAATAAGCATATTATTATGAAGGTTATAATTTGCTTTAAAAATAATAATAAATGCCTAATAAGCATATTATTATGAAGGTGATAATTTGCTTTAAAAAATAATAATAAATGCCTAATAAGCATATTATTATGAAGGTTATAATTTGCTTTAAAAAATAATAATAAATGCCTAATAAGCATATTATTATGAAGGTTATAATTTGCTTTAAAAAATAATAATACATGCCTAATAAGCATATTATTATGAAGGTTATAATTTGCTTTAAAAAATAATAATAAATGCCTAACAAGCATATTATTATGAAGGTTATAATTTGCTTTAAAAAATAATAATACATGCCTAATAAGCATATTATTATGAAGGTTATAATTTGCTTTAAAAAATAATAATAAATGCCTAATAAGCATATTATTATGAAGGTTATAATTTGCTTTAAAAAATAATAATAAATGCCTAACAAGCATATTATTATGAAGGTTATAATTTGCTTTAAAAAATAATAATAAATGCCTAATAAGCATATTATTATGAAGGTTATAATTTGCTTAAAAAAATAATAATAAATGCCTAATAAGCATATTATTATGAAGGTTATAATTTGCTTTAAAAAATAATAATAAATGCCTAATAAGCATATTATTATGAAGGTTATAATTTGCTTTAAAAAATAATAATAAATGCCTAACAAGCATATTATTATGAAGGTTATAATTTGCTTTAAAAAATAATAATAAATGCCTAATAAGCATATTATTATGAAGGTTATAATTTGCTTTAAAAAATAATAATAAATGCCAAATAAGCATATTATTATGAAGGTTATAATTTGCTTTAAAAATAATAATAAATGCCTAACAAGCATATTATTATGAAGGTTATAATTTGCTTTAAAAAATAATAATAAATGCCTAATAAGCATATTATTATGAAGGTTATAATTTGCTTTAAAAAATAATAATAAATGCCTAATAAGCATATTATTATGAAGGTTATAATTTGCTTTAAAAAATAATAATAAATGCCTAATAAGCATATTATTATGAAGGTGATAATTTGCTTTAAAAAATAATAATAAATGCCTAACAAGCATATTATTATGAAGGTGATAATTTGCTTTAAAAAATAATAATAAATGCCTAATAAGCATATTATTATGAAGGTTATAATTGGCTTAAAAAAATAATAATACATGCCTAACAAGCATATAATTATGAAGGTTATAATTGGCTTTAAAAATAATAATAAATGCCTAATAAGCATAATCTTATGATGGTTATAATTTGCTTACAAAAAATAATAATAATAAATTCCTAATAAGCATATTATAATGAAGGTTAGAATTGTCTTAAAAAAATAATAATTAAATGCCTAATAAACATATTATTAATAAGGTTATAATTGGCTTAAAAAATAAGAATAAATGCCTAATAAGTATATTATTATGAAGGTTATAATTTGCTTAAAAAATAAGAATAAATGCCTAATAAGTATATTATTATGAAGGTTATAATTTGCTTAAAAAATAAGAATAAATGCCTAATAAGTATATTATTATGAAGGTTATAATTGGCTTAAAAAATAAGAATAAATGCCTAATAAGTATATTATTATGAAGGTTATAATTTGCTTAAAATAATAATAATAATAATAATAATAATAATAATAATAATAATAATAATAATAATAATAATAATAATAATAATAAATGCCTAATATGCTAGCATATAATTTGCTTAAAAAAAAGGTACATTATACAGTTTTGGTCACCCTCACTTAAAAATTGCCCGACGTTATTTACGCCAAATAGTTTGTAAACACGAATGCGGAACGTAAAATTAACCAAATAAATAAATAAACAAAAGGGAAATCAATTATATGGAATTGACTGTCAAAGGAAATAAGCGATGACAGTCAATTCCTTATAACTGATTTCTCTTTTATTTATTTGTTTATTTATTTATTTGGTTAATGGCTTCTTGGGTAAGTGAATATGCGAAAAAAAAATAATGAAATCAAAACAAAATTTTAACAAATATATATATTTTTAAATTTTATTTTTATTTCTTTATTTTATTCTGCGAAATGTAAAGAAAAAAATAAATAAATAAAAAATTATAATAAAATTTCAGAATTATTTTAATTTTCTGCGAACTTGCTTTTCCGGTCGCCATCTTTAAATGTTGACTTCCACCCGTCAAACTCGTCTCGTTTAAATTAACTCATCTTATAATCGTTTCTTTGTTAAAAACAGATTGCCAAACAAAAAGTAAGTATTTATTAATTTAATTGCTTTTGAAGCTCTTTTTTTTATTATTACATTATGATTCCCTTTGTTTTACTACAGGGGCGCGTCGAAACCATTATGATTGCCTTTGTTTTAATAGAGAAATGAGTCAACATTCCATGATTGCATAGAAACGAAGAATGGTACTATAGAAATCATTCTAATCGGGTTTTTATTCTTTTGATTTTTTTTCAAGTGATTTATTTTTATTTTCGTTCTTTTTTTTTTCAAGTGCATTGAAAATTATTTTTATATTAAAAAACATCACAATTACCATACCATATTATTACGTACTCTAACATTGTAAGTATTATTCTGCTAAAATGAAACGGTAAAATCCAGCTACTAAAAACATCACAAGAAGACATTAACACATATTTAGGAAATTTTCAATGTTAAAGGAAATATTTAGTTTTTTTTTTTTTTTTTTTTTTTTGGTAAATATGAAGAATTACTTCACCCTCGAAAATTCCTTTAAGATTACCACTCTTGAAGGTTTTTGGGGTCGCTGAAAACGAAAATAGCGGTTAAAATTACGGCAAACAAGTAGCTTCCAAAAATATGAAGAAATGTTAATTTTTAAAAAGTGGGGGATAACTTTTCTATATTAATTTAACGTAAAATGAGCACCCACTTGTGGCCACGATTTTTTTTTTTTTTCAGGGGTGAGAACTTTCTTTCCACCCTTTGAAAATCCTTTTAAATTGTCACTAACTTTAAAAATTCCAGGAAACAAGTAGCTTCCAAGATATGAAGAAATGCACTCACTTTATGGTCACCTTTTTTTTTGGAGGGGGGGGGCTGCCGGTTTGTTTTTTGTCGTTTTTTTTGGAGGGGGATATTCAATTTTGTTTAAAAAATTTTTTTTTATTACATTTTCACCCTAAACAAGGCACATTGCCACTTTGGTGTAGGGGGCTACTATCAGGGGCAACAACTACTGGGGAACTATGTTGGGATTTGAGCAGCAAGATGTCGGTTCACATTACACTTGAACTTCTGCGTGTCAGTACAGTTGGGGAAGCAGTGGCCTGGAATGGAATTCATGAGTTTAGTGGTTCTTGGGAAGAAACTACTGGAGTAGAAAGTTTTTTACATCTAGGGATCTCTACTGTGTAGGGGTGGGATTTAGCTGCCTGTCAGGTTTGTCGAGGGTGTCTACATTGTGGAGGCACAAGTGTCTGCAGTTCGCCAGAGCATTTACCATTAAAATACTTGTAGAACAGGCAGAGGGGTGCAGCATTACGTCGATAGGGCAGAGGCTGAAGCTTAGATGCCAGTTCAGGGCCTATCAGATTTGCGACTCTCTTTTGAACCTTGTCTAGGAGCGAGAGACTAGTAGCAGATGCACCAGCCCAAATGTGACAGCAATACTCCATACATGGGCGAATGGTGGCCTTATAGAGGTACAGGATACTTTTGGGTGTTACTAGTTTTCTAGCATGGTAGAGAGGGCCTACCTTCTTCACAGCAGCCCTGGCAATGCTTTCAATGTAATTGTTCCAACACATGTTTCCTGTGAACGTTAGGCCAAGCAGTTTGAAAGATGTACTCTCAGATAAAGAGTCACTGGCCATTGCTATTGGTGGGAGAGAAGGTTTCTTGTAATTATTGAATGAAACCAGGTTAGTCTTGGCAGCTTTGAATGTGACCATCCATTTTTGTCCCCATTCCACTACAGAATGGAGGTCATCCTCTAGTGTTTTTGCCATTTCTTTAGATATATGTTCATTTGTTTTCCTGTCATGCCTGTTATAGAGTGTGGTGTCATCAGCATATATACCCATCTCAGAGGCAATTTTGTCGGGGAGGTCATTAATGAATATTAGGAACAATAGAGGTCCAAGGATAGACCCTTGAGGCACTCCTGCATTTATATCCTATTGTTTAGATGTATGACCGTCGAGGACAACCTGGATTTTTCTCTTATCTAAGAAGGATTTTATTATGTTAAGTATTCTACCAGTGATACCATATGATCTAATTTTCCTGAGGAGACCCTCCTACCACACCCTGTCAAAAGCCTTAGCTATATCTAGAGCTACCACTCTACCCTTACCCGCTTTGTCCAGTGAATGTTATATACGTATTATATTATAGAACTTGTATAGTTTTTTAACAAATACTTATGCAATTTAATTAACTGTTTTAACGTAAATAATGCGCCAACATTAAGCAGGCAGAAGAACTGTATAATATTTTACAGAAATTCTGTTTACATTTAATGGGAGGCAGTGGAGGGACGGGATGTTGTGGCGGCCGCAGCATTGCTAGAAAGACCTTATCCATCCTTGATAGTAATTTTCTAAGGTTTTGTATACTGTGTACATATGTGTAAATTAGTTTTCCTCTTATGTCTATAAATATTATCGACATGAGAGGAAATTATAGTGTCTTCAACAAATATATCAATCTCTGAGACAATTTTATCAATTTCCTAATGAATATCTGGAATAATAAAAGTCTAAGGGTCAAATTCTGAAGCACACCTGCATTTATATCATATTGTGTAGACATACCTACCGGCAACGACCTGAATTTTCTCTTGTTTAATTCCCGATTTACAAACCTGACACACTTATGGAGTAGATAGGCTCTGCCTACTGCCGGCTTTCACACTTCTTTGTCTATTAGCCAAGCTAGAGGAACAATACCAGGGACTCACCAGAGCCATCCTGTGCTTGGTCTTGTTTCAGGACCAGGACATTGAAGGCCATTCCGCTATTCCCTAGTTTAAATTCCTCTTTTTTCTCTCAGAAACTGAGAAAATTGTGTTTGCTTTTATGCCATTTGGGCTCACTAGACTTATTTGGGCCGGTCTTGTCTGAGAGGTTGTGAGTAACTGATTGACCGTTTGTCTGGCTGCTGTTTCTGACTGATAGTACAGAAACCCTCTTTAGTAATACTTAGACCGGCTGCTCTATCATCAGCTGTATAATATCAGAATAGTTGTAGTGCCATGTCACACATGGAAAGGGACCCTGTTGCTATATCTAGTGGGCTTTCACGAGACCACATCTCCTAAACAGGACTTGGCTAATGGACCACTGTGTGTGTATACTTGGCATCAAAACAGACCCATTTTTCTCAACACTCTTTCCCTAACCTGACATTAAACAAAAACGTAATTAAATGAGAACCCAAACAAATATCACGATAAAACAAAACAACCAACCAAACAAAACCAATTTGCATTCAACTTTGAGGCTCGCTTTCACAAATATCCATGGGCATATATTAAAAGTTGTACATATGCATATATTAAAAGAGGTAATATAGTACCTTTTATTAAATCCCCCGGATATCTTAGCATTAAGTGAAACAAACTTACATTCTTCAATCCCCTCTACTTTAACATACCAGGATACCTCTCTCTTTGCCGTAAGGACTCAGATAGATGTATGCACGGGCTTGGAGTCTATATTTGTAGCAGCCTCCCTTAAACTAGAGAAAAATCTTGAATGTGATGACCAGGCTTTTATGTGCTTTCAACAGACATTTCTCACTGCATTAGTTACTTATATTTTCTCTACCATTTTTCCTCAAGTCAGGATTGTATCCTAATCGATCATGTCCCTGATAGAATAGATGCAGCGTTCTCCTTGGGTTGTAATGTTCTACAGCTCATTCCCTCACGCAGAGGGTAATGTTTCCAACTTGTCTACCAGATCATGAACCTCAGCCGGCTTCATTTCTAGACCTATTCCTCACCATGATACCTGAGGATTGTGTGACTAATGTCTACAGTCCACTTGGAAACACACCCCAGCTAGTGGTATCTATTGACATCATATTTAAATCTCAACCTCACGGTGAGGAATCATTGCTCAAAACAATAAGGTACTACAACAGGGCTAACTGGAAAACCATTAGAGATCACATCCGAGATGCCCTATGGACGAACATCTCTCTTCCTGCTGATTAGGAATGAGATAACTGAATGGTGCAAAGCCGGCATTGACGCACATGTTCTCACACGGAAGTATTATAGCAAGCCCAACTCACCCTCATGGTTTACTACAGATTGTACAGCTGTTATTGCACAAAGGTGTGTGGGCTTGATCTGATCCCTGCTATACTAATTAAGAAATATTTAACTGAGCTAGCCCCCCCCCGTACTTTCCAAGCTCTATAATAAATGTCTTGCTGGATCTTGCTTTTCTAATAGCTGGAAGATGGTCTCTGTGGAACCAGTGTACAGAAATTCTGTTGAAAGTACAGACCTTCTCAATTATCACCCCAATTAGTCTTTTCCCCCTCTTCACTAAAATCTTTGAAACCTTAATTAATCAAGCACTAGTTCACCATCTCGCAAAAGCAAATCTTCTGACAAACAATATGGATTCAGGCAATGGCCTTCTATTGCATATATGTTAAAATTCATCTGTGAATGCATTTTCCATGTACTTGATAAAGCAGGTGAAGCCACAGCTGTAGCCCTTAAGGCCTTTGACAAAGTTTGGCACAAAGGGCTGCTAATGAAAATTAAATTGTATGTTATAACTGGACGTATACTAAATATAATTAGCTCTATCTTAGACAATAGAAGAATGCAGATTGTCATTGACAGACGTACATCCAAGCAGCATAACATTAATGCAGGAGTGCCTCAGGAGTCAATCCTTGGACTATTATTATTCCTGATATTCATAAATGACCTCCCTGATAATACTGTGCCTGAGATGGGTATATTTGCTGATGATACAATAACCTATGACATGCATGAGGGAAGAATGGATGTACATAAGTCTAAGACAATGACAGAATCGTTAGAAAATAACCTCCAGACCATTATGGAATGGGGACGCAAATGGATGATAACATTTGATGCTAGTAAAAGTAATCTGGTCTCTTTTAACAATTACAAGACGCCTTTCCAACCACCTTTATCGATAACAAGTAACACCCTACCTGAGAATTCTACCTTCAAACTCCCTGGCCTAACATTTGCAGGCAATATGAACGGAACGAATATATAGAGGACATTGCAAAGACTGCTGCAAATATGGTGGGTTCCCTCTATTGAACTAGAAGACTACTCATATCTGAAAGTATTCTGTACCTGTATTAAGTCACCATTCGCCTGTGCGAGGAGTATTGTTGCCACATCTGGATTGGTGCATCTACGACTAGCCTCTCTCTCTTGGATAGGGTTCAAAGAAGAGTTGTCAATCTAATCGGTCCCACTTTATCAACTAAGCTTTAACTCCTGTCCCATCGCTGCAATGTTGCATCAACCTTAATTTTTTTAATAGTACAGGTGGGAGGAGATCAGATCCACATGCTTTTGAGGTGTCCAGTTTTTTTAATGATATTATGCATCTGAGAAGGGGTGATTTTCAGATCATCTAGTGTAGTGTCAGTCCACAAAGGAAAATAAGGGAGGGAGTGGTTTGTTGAGTCCAATTTAGAGTTTAAGGTCATGATTTTTGGATAATACGAGGAATAGTTGATTGCCCATTATTTACAACACTGTTGTAGATTTTCCTAATTTTTGCACTTCGGTTCATTTTCTTGTGGTTTCAGTACATTCTCTCTTAGCTGTCGCTACTTCTGTCTTACAATTACTTCTAGTTTCTATAAAAAATTTTCTGTTTGTACTGGACTTATATCGGATAAATCTGCAATATGCATGCTGCCTCTGAGCAATGGCAACTGCTCAAGTAGAAGTAAACCATTGGGGAGAGTGGGGTTTACTATAAAACCTCCACATGGGAACATGAGCCTCTATTACTGCTTTGAACAATTCAGTGGTCTTATTTGCACAATGTTCTGCAGAAAGAGAAAAGGCATTCCCCATGGGCCATCTCTGATGAGATTCCTGATGATGTTCAAGTATTCCTTACACAATAACGGAGAACTGTGGTTGGAAATAGATCGAGAAGTGAGGCTTATTGATCTTGCTGGTCTGGGAAACATGCCGTAAATTATGGTGATTTATATATTCTTCAATTTCTTAGAATTTTCAAACATTTTATATTGAAACATTTATTTGCATTGTTCAATCAAAAGCATTGGAAATAATTGCTGGATTTATTTCATGCATCGAGAAACATTAGTCAAATGTGTTGCAAAATAAAGACCATAAATACAATATTGTTGCTTCTTTAAAAGAATCCTTTCTTTTGTAAACTATAAAAATTTTTAAATAGAAAAAAAACTTATGAAATATTGAAAATTAAAAATTAATTTGAGGACTTCTTAAAAACTTGTGCATAATTGTTTAATTGTGCCTGAAGCTCACAAGGCAGACATCTATCTCTTTATCCATTTTAAAAGTAACCTAAACATCTTAGTATTTGGGAAAGAACATGTACAAAATTATATTTTTTACTGAAATTTGTTTTTATTTCTATTTTACAGAATATCCAGCAATCAATACAATGAAAATTTCTAAATGTTGAAAGCTGGAAAGCAAGAGACATTATATCCTTTTGAACTATACGAGTTTTTCTTTTATGAAAGAGAATTTTATGAAAATACATGGAAAAAATTCTAACAACTGAGTATGTATTTCTTCTATATTTACGCTTATTAAATATAGTACAGTTAAAATTATATATAACTGAATTGTGAGAATCTGTGTACATTATGTTAATATGTAAATAATTGAATATCATAAAATACATAAACATTCACTGGATCTATTCTATATGTTCAGTATTCATCAATTCACATCCAATATTGATTTGATTTGGATTTATTTTAATTTTATATTGAGCTGGCACAGAGAGGAGCATATATATATATATATATATAGATATAGATATATATATATATAACCTCACACATTGAAAAACACGTTTCCATTGAAATGAATCTACAAACACTTACTGAATCCTTAATTCAATCCTATTCAATATTCATTGATCTGTATTGATTTTAAGTCTAACATATTGTAAAACATTTTCATATGAAATGTATTTCATGATTATATAAAAACAAGCATTTTAATGATAACTATATATTTTTCCTACTCTTATGCTTAATAAATGGAACACTCGTTGGAATAATTGTCCGAAATGTATACAACTAATGTACTTTTGGCTGCATATGACTAATACACTCATGAGCCTTTTAATAAATACAATATTTCAGGCATCCAAATTATTGAAAAGAAACATACAGTAAAATTTATATGAGGCACCCAATTTGGGCTGCACAATGGTTTTGTAGAATTATCAATTAAAAAAAGCACATAAAATGATATTTAAGTAAAGTGTAAATATCTCATAAGATAAACAATTAGTGATTTATCAGATATTTTCCATTTTGATTGAACTTTTTGTTTATTTTTAATATTTATGAAAAAGAAATAATTTTCTGCATGGACAATTATTGCAACAAATATTTTGATTACAATTTTAGTTCAACCAAAAATGAATCTGAAGACTTTTAAAATAATTGCGCATGATTGTTTAATTGTGCCTTTAGATAAAAATGCAGATGTTTTTTTAACATTACAAAAAATGAGAATGCAACGATAGTTGTAGAGGCAATTTTTATTAAACGAAAGCTGTTAAAAAATAATTGCGTATGATTGTTTAATTGTGCCTTTAGATAAAAATGCAGATGTTTATGTCTAATTTATCCATTTTAAAAATAATCGTGTATACACCTTAACATGTTAGTATTTTGCAAAGAACATGTATAAAATTATATTATTTACTGAAACTTCTCTTTATTTCATTTTTCAGAATATCCAGCAATCAATACAATGCAAATTGCACAAAGTTAAAAGCCGGAAAATAAGAGAAATCATTTCTAAACTACACAAAGAGAATTTCATGAAAATACATGGAAAAAACCTTATATGTACCATCACACATTGAAAAACATGTTTCCATTGAAACAAATGTACAAACATTTACTGAATCTTTAAAATATCTATTCAATAATTGTTCCAAATTCATACAACTAATGTAGTTTTGATTGCATATGACTAATGCACTCATGAGCCTTTTAATAAATGCAATATTTCAGGCATCCAAATTATTGAAAAGAAACATACAGCTTAAAGGAACATTCATATGACACCCCTAATTTGGGGGACAAAATAGTCGATTTGTAAAATTATCAGTTAAAAATACACAAAAAATATATCTGAAGTTTTAGATATCTATATTGTGTTATTTACGTAAAGTGTAAATATCATCTCATTGGATAAACAATCGCTGCTTATTCATCAGATGTTTTCCATTTTGATTGAACTGTAGATGTAAATTCATTGACCTAATCATCTGCACACACAATTCTTATATTATCAATTATATTAATAAACATAAAATATGTATTTTCATTTTGACATGAGAAAAATATAAATTGTAACTGATCTGTTAAACTTTAAATCGATAAAACTCAAACAAAAATCATTCTTATTCATTCTGTTTATTTTAAAACAGAAAAATAGAATATAAAGGAACTAATAAATCTACAAATCATAAATATTTGAACTTGGAAAATGAATACTAAATCAGATACTAAAGAAAAACCTAATTCTTGTAAAGTATGTGGCACTTCCTTTTCAAGAAAACAATATTTAGAAATACATATGCGAAGACATACTGGAGAAAAAACATATTCTTGTAAAATATGCAGTTCTTCTTTTGTATGGAAAAAACACATGTTAGAACATATGCGAATACATGCTGGAGAGAAACCATATTCTTGTGAAGTATGTGGCTCTTCTTTTACAACAAACTCCAAGTTGGCCATTCACATGCGAACACATACTGGAGAGAAACCATATTCTTGTGAAGTGTGTGGCTCTTTGATAGATAAAAAAAATCAAACCAATCATATGCAAACAGATACTAAAGAAAAACCTAATTCTTGTAAAGAATGTGGCTCTTCTCTTTCACGAAAACAATATTTAGCAATACATATGCGAACACATACTGGAGGGAAACCATATTCTTGTGAAGTATGTGGCCGTTCTTTCCCACATAAACGCAGTTTAGTAATTCATATGCGCACACATACTGGAGAGAAACCATATTCTTGTGAACTATGTGGCTCTTCTTTTACACAGAAACAACACCTTTTGGTACATAGGCGAACACATACAGGAGAGAAACCATATTCTTGTGAAGTATGTGGCTCTTCTTTTACACAGAAAAATACTATGTTGATACATATGCGAACACACACTGGAGAGAAACCATATGCTTGTGAAGTATGTGGCTTTTCTTTTACAAGGAAACACGACTTGGTCATTCACATGCGAACACACACTGGAGAGAAACCATATTCTTGTGAAGTATGTGGCTCTTCTTTTACACAAAAAAATACTATGTTGAAACATCTGCAAACACATACTGGAGAGAAACCATATTCATGTGAAGTATGCGGCCGTTCTTTTACAGAGAAGCAGCACGTGTTGCGACATATGCGAACACATACTGGAGAGAAACCATATTCTTGTGAAATATGTGATCGTCCTTTTACCCATAAACACAACATGGTACATCATATGCGAACACATACTGGAGAGAAACCATATTCTTGTGAAGTATGTGGTTCTTCTTTTAATCACAAACGCCACATGTGTGAACATATGCGAACACACACTGGAGAGAAACCATATTTTTGTGAAGTATGTGGCTCTTCTTTTACAAGGAAACATGAATTGGTCATTCACGTCCGAACACATAGTGGAGAAAAACCATATTCTTGTGAAGTATGTGGCTCTTCTTTTACAAGGAAACACGAATTGGTCATTCATGTACGAACACATACTGGAGAGAAATTATTTTTTTGTGAAGTATGTGACTCTTCTTTTATATGGAAAAAGAGTTTGATCATTCATATGCGAACACATGAAAATTAAAGACCATCATGAGAATCGAGCAAGTATTACAACATCTATAACACAACTTGCCACTCATTTTGGAAAGGACTGCCTCACAAATTTATGTAGAGAACCCAAATAAGCCTGCCACTGACATAGCCCACAAAAGTCGGAAAAATAAACTAGCCAGTTCCATAGTGTTAAAACGGAGGGCAAGATACCTACAGAGTGAACTATCCCAAGGTTTCCTGGACTGGCTCAAAAGAGGATCCATCCATTACGACCAAGAGAGGTTGATATTGGCTGCACAAGACCAGGGCCGCATGACAAACGCCTTTAAAAAGATGAGTGGTCTAAGCAATAATAATAAATGCTGGCTCTGCAACACTGGGTTTGAGAGGGTGGGGACCTGATTTCTAGTTGCAAACTCATACTTGGAGATGATTATACAGATCGCCATAACGGAGGTGGTAAAAAGCTTCATTGGAAGATATGTAAGAAACTAAACGTTCAGTGTAGTAAAATATCCTGAGAACATATACCCGAACGAACAGTTGGGAATGACAACTACACCATTCACTATGACTACATAATCCCTACTGGTACATATCTAGAAAACGTAGCTGTTAAACCAGATATAGTGATTCGGGACAGAGCAAACAAAAAAGCGACCATAATAGAGGTCAGTGTACCCAGTGATACAGTGTACCTAATGCTTAACAGAGCTGAGACAGAAAAGATAACGTATTAAGGACTTATGTATGATATGAAACAATAAAGGATAAAAAGAGCCCCTCAACTCGTTCATGCACCAGACAGGAAGAGGAAAGCAATGGTGCAGACCTTCACTTCTAAAGTTACAAATTGCAATACCAGAGGAAAACCAGAATCAGCCATGAGGCTTTGACAAAAAGACCCTGACCCCCTACCAGCAAGCAAAAGAAAACAATTTTAATATTAAAGAAAATGTTTGTAAATGTTTATATATTTTTTTAAATCTTAAAAAGTTTTGTAAATATATTTTAAAAACATCTTGCTCATGAACATTCGACCATATCTGTATCAACACGTGATAATGTAAGGAATATAAAAATATAAAAAAATCTTTATGATGTATGTACCCGCTGAATATTCCAAAACTCACTCAACTTGATCAGGTAGATCTATTTTTAACTAAGAACATCTAATTTATAAGGAAGTGAGAACAGTGTTTCTTGATTCGCCATATTTAATAAACGGAGACACTGTTGTATACGTCGTTCAACACATGGCAATATGACAACGTTCTGAGTAATGTGGAGATGAACTAAATAGTCTTAGCATTGGAAGATGAGATTATTTGTCCTTGGAAGAAAAAATCATGATGTCTTTACAACAGGTAAAACGAAGAAGATAGACATCCGAGAATGTTTACAGAAGTTTTATTTTAAGAACGCCATTACTAGAACACCCCGACCCTGGACTAGCCGGAAGCACCGAAAACAGAAAGCTCCCATTAACTGTCCTTAGACACCTCAATTCGAACTACGCGATTTTAAAATCGCATAATATCATAAAAGTCATAAGATTACTTACTTTTTTACCGATTTTTTTTTTCAATGATGTATTTGATTTAAAGAAAAAATAATAATTTCCGATTTGACAAATAAAAATTAATTTTCAGGTTTACTAAGTAAATTATCGATCAAATTGATAAACGGCTTCTTTTAAACGAACAAAAAGTATTTTAAGACAAATTTTTTCCCTTGATGCTCGACATTTTAAAATGGGGGGGGCGTGAATTAATTCGACCCCCTATCTTTCCAAGCTGATAACTACTCGAAAAATGTAATTCAAACCTTATTTTTTTTTTCAATTTAATTGAAAAAAAAAATAGGGTTTGAATTACATTTTGACCAAGGTTTCATTTAAAAAAAAAACAATGTGGTTTAAAAAATAAGGTTTTAAACTTCGGACTTTATAGGTAAATTTCTAAAAATCACTATTTTTTTGTTTTAAATTTGAATATATTATTTATTGATCAATTTGTAATATAGAACCAATAGAAACATTTTGATAGTTTTTAAAAGTTTAAACATTGAAAAATACTGAATTCGTAAAATTAAAATCATTTCATTACTGTTTTATAAAAATAAAATAATATTTCTATTACCTTTTATACAACTGTAATAGTTTAGTTTGGAAGTATAATCCATAAAGAAAATAAAGAACTCACTTTTAAAAGAGAAATTACGAGTTGTTTATAGTTTATTCAAAGTTTCGTGTTGGGGGTGTCAAAAATTCTGATACACCTATTGAGTCAATGTCTAAATTAGTTTGTCGGCGATCATTATTTTTTTTTTTTACAATAAATATTATTAAATTTAAAATATGAATATATCTTAAAAAGTTTTTAAACATATTTTAAAAACATCTTGCTCATGAACATTCGACCATATCTGTATCAACACGTGATAATGTAAGGAATATAAAAATATAAAAAAATCTTTATGATGTATGTACCCACGGAACGAATGTGTCATATTCCAAAACTCACACAACTTGATCAGGTAGATCTATTTTTAACTAAGAACATCTAATTTATAAGGAAGTGAGAACAGTGTTTCTTGATCCGCCATATTTAAGAAAGGGAAACATTGTTGTATATGTCGTCCAACACGTGGCAATATGACGACGTTGTGATAAACAAGGTTTATCTCTTTCTGAGTAATGTGGAGATGAAGTAAATAGTCTTAGCATTGGAAGATGAGATTATTTGTCCTTGGAAGAAAAAATCATGATGTCTTTACAACAGGTAAAACGAAGAAGATAGACATCCGAGAATGTTTACAGAAGTTTTATTTCAAGAATGCCATTACCAGAACACCCCGACCCTGGACTAGCCGGAAGCCCCGAAAACAGAAAGCTCCCATTAACTGTCCTTATACACCTCAATTCGAACTACGCGATATTAAAATCGCATAATATCATTAATGTCATAAGATTACTTTTTTGCCAATTTTTATTTTTTTTCAAATGATGTATTCGATTTAAAGAAAAAATAATAATTTCTGATTTGACATAAAAATTAATTTTACTTGAAAAATGTAATTCAAACCCTATTTTTTTTCAATTAAAGGAGCAAGGTTTCATTTAAAAAAAAAAAAACAATGTGGTTTAAAAAATAAGGTTTTAAACTTCGGACTTTATAGGTAAATTTCTAAAAATCACTATTTTTTCTTTTAAATTTGAATATATTATTTATTGATAAATTTGTCATATAGAACCAATAGAAACATTTTGATAGTTTTTAAAAGTTTAAAAATTGAAAAATACTGAACTCGTAAAATTAAAATCATTTCATTACTGTTTTATAAAAATAAAATAATAATATTTCTATTACCTTTTATACAACTGTAATAGTTTATTTTGGAAGTATAATCCATAAAGAAAATAAACAACCCACTTTTAAAAGAGAAATTACGAGTTGTTTATAGTTTATTCAAAGTTTCGTGTTGGGGGTGACAAAAATTCTGATACACCTATTGAGTCAATGTCTAAATTAGTTTATCGGCGATCATTATTTTTTTACAATAAATATTATTAAATTTAAAATCAATTGAAGTAGAAAATTTCCATTTTGTTTATATTTTTAATTTTGGTAACTTTGAAGAATTACTCCACCCTCGAAAATTCCTTTAAAATTACCACTCTTATAGGTTTTTGGAGGTCGCTGGAAATGAAAATAACATTTAAAACTATGGTAAATGAGTAGTTTCCAAAATATGAAGAAATGTTAGATTAAAAGAAGTGGGGGATCACTTTTCTATAATAATTAAACGTAAAATGATCACCCACTTTGTGGTAATGGTTTTTTCTTAGGCGGGGGGGGGGGCTTTCTTTCCTCCCTTGGAAAATCCTTTAAAATTACCCCTAACGTTTCAAATTCCAAGAAACAAGTAGTTTCCAAGATATGAAGAAATGCACTCACTTTATGGTCACTTTTTTTTTTGGAGAGAACTGCCGGTTTGTTTTTCCTTCTTTTTTGAGAGATATTCAATTATAGAACTTGTATAGTTTTTAACAGGTGCTTATGCAGTTTAATTAACACGCCAACATTAACCGAGCAGAATAACTTTAATATTTTACAAAAATTCTGTTTACATTTGGTGGAAGGCAGAGGATGGGCAGGCAGTGTTGTGGCGTCCACAACAACTCCCGCCCATCCATCGCATCCCACTTTAACCATTAATTAAACTGCATAAGCACATTATCGGTTAATTCAGCTGCATAAGCACCTGTTAAACTGTTAAAGGATTTTCCAAGGTTGGAAAGAAAGCCCCCCCCCAAAAAAAAATCGTGGCCACAAAGTGGGGCTCATTTTACGTTAAATTTTTATAGAAAAGTGATCGCCCACTTTTATAACTAACAATTTTTCATATCTTGGAAACTACTCGTTTGCCGTAATTGTAAACGTTATTTTCGGTTTTAGCCACCCTAAAAACCGTTAAAAGTGGTAATTTTAAAAGAATTTTCGATGGTGGAGTAATTCTTCATATTTACCTTAATTTTTATTTAATCTTTTACTATTTTTTTAAATTTTTATTTTCTTTAAAGTAAAATTAGAATTTAACTTTTAGATAAACACAACGTCAGGCCAAATTCGGTAGTCATTTTGTTTTGATTTAGCTTATTCACATGTTGACAGCTGTCAATTTTGTTTTTCTCAATATTATATGCATAATGCTGAATCGATTTTAAATGGAAACGATTCCCGAGTTCGTAATATTTAACAAGACAACAGCATTAACCCATTTGTAGCCAATAAAGAACATTTTTTTTCCATTGCCCAGCTTGGGTGGAGGGAGGCTGTAGTCGATCAGGTGGAGGGTTAGATGTTTGTTTGAAGTTTATATCTTCACTATGTAACAAACATAATTGGACAAATGATAAATTCTGCAGGGTTGAACATTAAATGAGAAAAATGGTGATGTTGAGACACAACGGCCTAGAAAGTTTAACAGGTGCTTATTTTTCTTGTCTTGCAAACTTTCTAAGATGAAATTCGTCACCTCCTCCCTCGATGACTATTCGAACAGGCAACACACTGTCCACTCATGCTATATTCAAGTAAACTAGCGATAAAAATAAACCGGGAATTATTCTCTCCTACATCAGATGAAGTAAGGACTTTATTTACAAAAATTTTTTTTTTAATAAAATTAACATATCTACACACTTGAATGTAACGACTATTATTCTATAAATAGATAGGCACACGTGCACAAAACATCCGGAAATAGAAATTCCCTTCCTCTCCAACAAGACATGGCCATATTCCCATTCGGCCAAGCAAAAATTGACGCCGAACCACTGTGCCAAAAATGGACGTTAAGTACTGAATTTAAAATTCATCTTAACTCCTAACAAATGTATATCATGTTTCCTCGTTTAATTTTGTTTTTATTATGTATATTTATTTTTCTTTATTTTTCTTGTCTTGCAAACCTTCTAAGATGAAATTTGTCACCCCCTCCCCCGACGACTACTCGAATAGGCAAAACACTGCTCACTCATGCTATATTCAAGTAAACTAGCGATAAAAAACGTGAATTATTCTCTCCTATATTAGATGAAGTTAGGACTTTATTTAAGTAATATACTTAATATCTTCTATTACAATAAGCTTGCTTGTATTGAAAATGTTGCTTCCTTGCTAGCTAATCAAACCATCGAATATAGTTAGTGTTACTTTCAATTATATTTGAAACTAAAATACACAGTGACATTAGCTACATCACTAGGAGTATTATTGAATAGATATAATTCTTTGAGCTTGTCCAAATTGACTGCTGGATTGCTACGTATACCCAATATGTACTTTGCTTCCAAGACGACTGTCTATGTCTGATTTGCATGTTAAATTTAAAAAAAAAAATTTTCTTTAACTAAACTTTACTTGCCACTCAAAATTCTAATAATTCTACTGTATTCTGTACGTTTAATCCTCTCCTGAAAACTAACAATCTGCTCTACTCCCCAAGCTGCCACTAACACTCATACATTACACCCGACTTGGATGGGAGTCCTTAGCTTTCAGCCCTTAACCTTCGCATGCTGATCGATTGGAAGTCATGATCACTAAACATCTATACATTTCTACCCCTTAGGCATGCATTAGTTTATTCTTATCCAGGTAGATACGTATTAACTACAGTCTGTACTTAGATTTGCAGCTGCTTGTATTACATAGCAAAGATGTCTCTTCCTTAGCTTTGCAATGCTAAATACAAAAACTGAACCGATACTCTATAATACGAAATACAACTTTCTGATTTTTTTAAACGAAAGCTGCAGATAGCTTCATTAGAAATGGAAACATACTTAATACCTGCAATCTCCATATATTCTCATCTACTGGAAATCTTCCCATATAGCTATTTGCTGTACTATACATACTGTATACGACATACATATAATTTACTCCCAATTATACCTGTACTGTAATGTACCTCATATAAAAAATGACGTTACTTGTATCTATTGAATATACAACTTAACCCTCCTCCCATCTAAAATATCCAGAGCTTGTACAATTTCTTTCTAGTAATTCGTAATATCATGCCATTCAGTAACGCCTTATCCTATTCCTAAGCCAACATAAAAATAAGAAAAGGAAAAATTTTTATATAAAGCTAAAGGAAAGACCATTAAACCACGTTAACTCCTTCCAACATTTACTGTTTGCAAATTCAGCTGCTTCCACTGCATGAACTCCTATTCACCCCCTCCTCCAGTAACAAACAATGAAATAGCAATGTCCCATAATCACTTTGAGGAGTATAATTTTTCAGTAGATGTATATCCTTTATAAACTAACCCAGTAACATCAACTAGCAATGCGGGGTCGCAGAAATACCTGAATTAGGACCCAGGTGCGGGGAAAACCCTCTCGGTTCTGATGGACCCATAGATCTTTCCAGGTAATCCGTCTAGGAGAAGGAAAACTCTGAAGCTAAACCTAAGGGGAGGAAGGCCTCTACAGCCTTGGATGACAACAAATTACCGGTCTGCAAACCAAAACTGCTTAAAGAGTAGATAAGCACCGTCTATTGTCCAGATTCCATACTCCTTCTTTGCCTATTAGCCAGGCGTAGAAGCCAAATCACAGGGAGTCGACAGAAACACTCGGTGGTCGATCTTGTTTCATGACTAGGGTAATGAACGCCGTTTTCCCCACTTCCGACACATCCCACCCATTAAAGTGGGCACTTGGGAGTGCTTGAATGCCATAATGTCAGTACAAGTAGATTGGGTTGACTAGCGTCTGATATGTTGAGGGTACCAGATAGACAGTTCCTGGCTGCTGTTCTTGACTGGTAGTACAGGGGACCTAACTCTTTGGTAGCACTTGGAGCGGCTGCTCCATCAACAGTTGTACAATATCGGGTTGTTTGTAGTGCCATGTCGCGCATGGAAAGGGACACTGCACTCATCCCCGGTGGGCTATCCCGAGGCCACAATCCTAGTAGATAGAAGGACAACTGATGGTCTGCTTGTGTTGCATGTCTGGTATTCTGCATAACCACTTGTTCAGCACCCCTTACCTAAACTGAAATTCTTAAAAAATGATGACAGTACAATCAAAATTATGCTAAAACCAGGCCTAAACTCAAACAAAACCAACCTGTCTTCTCGCTTAAGGCTTGCATTTACAAACATCCGTGAACTTAGAACTGATTTAAGTGATGTTGAAGCATTTCTCCTAACAAACACACCGGGTATCTTAGCACTAAGTGAGACTAACCTACACCACTCCATTCCCTCTAACTACTTTAACATGCCTGGATATCTCCCACTCTGACGTAAGGACTCTGACAGACATATGCACGGGCTTGGAGTATATATTCGGAACACCCTCCCCTTGACTAGAGAAACTAAATTAGAATCGGACGATCAAGCTTTTATGTATATTATTATATTATATATTTAAAGCCTTTTTAACATGCAACATAACATTATCTACTTTTATTTTATCTATTTTATTTAAACTAAACTAGAATCGGACGATCCAACCTTCATGTGTTTCACACTTAACATACGACATAACATTAGCTACCTTTTTTCCTCTACCGCTCTCCCTCGACCCAGGACGGTACCTTAATAAACAAAATCTCTGACAGCATAGATACAGCACTTTCCCTCAACACTAGTGCACAAGTGAATGTATTTGGTGACTTCAATGTCCACCACAGCAACTGGCTTGGATTTTCTAGTCACACGGACGGACGCAGCTGGTATCACAACACATAACTTCTGCATATCTCATTCCATATCACAGATGGTTACGTTTCCAACTCGTTTCCCAGACAAGCAATAACAACACGCCTCATTCTAGATCTGTTTCTGACCACAGTTCCCGATGATTGTGTAACTAATGCCCACAGGGAACGCCAATCATGCAGTGGTAATGGTTGAAATAGCCAAAACCGAAGAGCCGCTGCTCAAAACAACGAGATATTATAAAAAGGCTGACTGAGAAGCCATCAGGGATCTCATCACGGACACCCCATGGCAAAATATCTTTTCACTTCTTGCTAACATTGCGCAAATGAGGCGACTGAATGCTTCAAAACGGCAATTGAAGCATATGTTCCCACGCAAAAATTTTATAGCAAGCCCAAATCTCCCCAATGGTTTACTTCTACTAGTGTATTCTCTCGCTCCTAGACAAGGTTCAGAAGAGAGTCCCGAATCTGGTAGGTCGTTAACTGTCATCTAAGCTTCAGCCTCTGTCCCATCAATGAAATGTTGCGCCCCTCTGCCTGTTCTACAAGTACTTTAACGGTGAATGCTCTGATGAACTGCAAGCACTTCTGCCCCCTCAATGTAAATACCCCCACAAACTCGACAAGCAGCTAAATCTCACCCCTTCACAGTATAGATCCCTAGATGTAAGAGAGCCTTCTACTCCAGTAGTTTCTTCCCCAGAACAGCTAGACTTTGAAATTTCCTACCGAGTCGCTGCTTCCCCAACTGTACTGACATGCAGAAGTTCAAGTGCAACGTGATCCAACATCTTGCTGCCCAACTCCCTACACAGTACACCTGATGCCTATGTCCCTGATAGTAGCCTCCTACAACAAAGTGGCAATCTGCCTTGTTTGGGGTGAAAAAAAAAGAAATGGCCACTAAGTTGGAGTTTTATGTAAAATTTGAAACAGAATAAAATTGAAACGAAATAACAAATGAAAATATTAAGTAATTTTTAAAAATGTATTTTATTCAAAAGAAAATTTTAATTTTAATACAAATAACTGAATTCTAATCTCGACGAATTTAGTTTGCCCACATCTCTCTCTCTCCATAAACTCATATGAATAAAAAGAAAAACTCTTGTTTGCGATTGAAAACTTTGAAAAATAAAAATAAAAACAAGATTTTAATTAAAATTGTCTGCACTTGCACTTTACGTTTTTAGTTTCGATTTGAAGAGAGCAGAACAGGGGGAAACAATGCAATTTTATAACTTGGAGAAACAATCGAAGTATCGAAAATGTCAACAAGACAATAACACAAAAATAATATATTAATTATCTGAACATTTATTGAATAAAAATACACGTTTTATATGTTTAGAATATTTGTTTTTAGTTATTTTTTATACAGCTTTGTCCCAGTACCCACTGTCGTCTAATTTCCTGCTCTAGTGCGTACTGAGGTCCAACTTCTTGTAGCCATCAGGCTACCCGTTCCACTGCAGCTATATTCAAGTACCCACTGTCGTCTGGGTGCCTGTTCCAGTGCCTACTGGAATCCAGCAGCCTTGTCCCAGTACCCACTGTTGCAAGGCCATATAAAGCATGTTCACGACTTAGTAATAAGAAAAACCATTATACCATATATATATATATATATATATATATATATATATATATATATATATATATATATATATATATATATATATATATATATATAAACTACATTATTTATTTAAAACAAAATAAGGCAAAGCAAAGTTCATACATTGGTGCAATAATTTGGCACGTAAGTGTCGTGATAATACATACTTTGGAAGCATTGATAAACAGACTCGAAGGTGGTGTAAAATGCGTTCTTTATTGTCTAGTAGTAAACGTTGCACTGAGAAACAATGGCGGACGAGATTCATACGTCACGGGCCAAGGGGCATAACTCTAGGCGACTAATAGTCTCTTAGCCTATATTATGACATCCCTTCCCTTCCATATATATGTATATAGTCCAAGGGCGATATTTAGCCTTTATCTGATTAAGGGATAACATAGTCTCTAATATATTATTTAGCTTGTCTCCATTGTTCTAGGGTAATGGTATTGTCTCTTTTTTTAGGATAGTGTAACCTATAAGTTCAGTTTCTGAGGAGCATTCACTCGTCTCTGAGATCTTCTTAATTCGGGGGTGAGTTTCTCAGTTCGGGTGTGAGGCGTGCCGCTGGAGTGTTGTTCGGTGGTCGGCTGTTCGATTTGTTTAGGGGGGGGCCTTCCTTCTGGGTGGGATCCGGTGGAGAGTCGCTGGGGCGAGGTTGGTCGGATCTATTTGCGGTTGTTGATCTCCTCCCAGCTGGTCTGAGGAACTGCCTGTTCCTTCTATAGGTGTTACCGTTCTCAGATTCAACTATGTAGGATCTGAGTGTCACGCTGGAGCGCTGAATTTTTCCAGGCTCCCATATCTTTGCTTTTTCCTGCTGGACATAGACATTCTGTCCTGCATGTAGGTGGGAGTGGTGTCTGTTATGTTTCCTGTCATAGCAGACCTTAGACTGATCTTTCTGTTTCTGTATGGCTGTCCTAGTCTGCTCATCGCCAAGTTGTTGCTTGGATACTAGGGGTGTCCGTATTTTTCGTCCGTTGAGTAACTCTGCCGGGGACTTAATGTCTGATGACAGTGGCGTGGCTCTGTATGCCATCATTGCTAGGTAGCTGTCTTGACCAGTTTCCCCTGCCTTCGTCAAAATTTTCTTGCATGTTCCCACCATTCTTTCGGCGAATCCGTTAGACTTGGGGTAATGTGGGGACGATGTCCTGTGTTGGAAGCTGTACGTCCTGGCGAAATCCTTGAAATCTTTACTTGTAAATTGTGGACCATTGTCCGAGTACAAGATTTCCGGCACTCCTTGTTCCTCAAATATCGTCTTAATACTTCTAATAACGGATATTGATGAGGCGGACGGAAGGCGTCGTACGAAGGGGGTTTGGCTGTACTGATCTGCCACAAGCAGATATTCTTTCCCTGCCAATGTGAACAAGTCTGTGCTGACGTACTGCCAGGGGTACGTAGGGGTTTCGTGCTGGAGTATTGATTCGGGCGGGATACTGGCTTGGTATTTCTGGCATGTGTGGCACTCTCGGACTATATCTTCTATGTCCTTATTTAACCCTATCCAGTACACCGCTGAACGCGCTCGTAACCTCGTTCTCTCTACTCCTTGGTGTGAAGCATGCAGCTCTTCCAGTATGCCTCTTTGCAACGAGGCTGGGATAATGATTCTCTGGCTCTTGAGTAGAATTCCATCCTGGACCCCAATCTCATCTCTGAAATTCCAGAATGGCAGGAGAATTCCTGGGCAGTCAGCCCGGTTGGAAGGCCAGCCGGTCAATACCATGCTTACAAGTTGCTTTAGGAGTGGATCCTGGGATGTTTCCACTCTTATATCTTCAACTCTCGTCGGCGCAAAGTTGAGGTATGAGATCATGCTATGGACGTTGAGATCGATCCCTTCAATGTGCCCACTGGGTCTGGGTGCTACTCGTGACAAGCAGTCTGCAATTGGAACTGTTTTTCCTGGGGTATATTTTACAGTAAAATCATATCCCTCGACCTTCAATAACATTCTAGCCAGTCTTGGGGGTGCTTGTGCTAGATTTTTCAATGCTATCGACTCCAATGGCTTGTGATCCGTATGAATTGTCGTTTTGTGGCCCCAAACGTAACTGTGAAATTTCTCCAGGCCAAAGACGATAGCCAACATCTCCCTCTCTATGTTTGAGTAGCGTGTTTCTGGTCCGGAAAGTGCTTTGCTCGCGAATGCTACTGGTCTGTCGTTTTGTAGCAGAGCCGCGCCTATACCCATTGAAGACGCATCTACCTGTAGCACTATTGGTTCTTTAGGGTCGAAGTATCGGAGTGTCGTATGATTTCCGATCTCTTTTTTGATTTCTTCGAATGCCTGTTGCTCCTGTGAAGACCATGTGAAGTCATTCTTCTTCGATGTTAACTCACGAAGATTTTAATAAAAATTGTCTGCACTTGCACTTTACGTTTTTAGTTTCGATTTGAAGAGAGCAGAACAGGGGGAAACAATGCAATTTTATAACTTGGAGAAACAATCGAAGTATCGAAAATGTCAACAAGACAATAACACAAAATAATACATTAATTATCTGAACATTTATTGAATAAAAATACACGTTTTATATGTTTAGAATATTTGTTTTTAGTTATTTTTTATACAGCTTTGTCCCAGTACCCACTGTCGTCTAATTTCCTGCTCTAGTGCGTACTGAGGTCCAACTTCTTGTAGCCATCAGGCTACCCGTTCCACTGCAGCTATATTCAAGTACCCACTGTCGTCTGGGTGCCTGTTCCAGTGCCTACTGGAATCCAGCAGCCTTGTCCCAGTACCCACTGTTGCAAGGCCATATAAAGCATGTTCACGACTTAGTAATAAGAAAAACCATTATACCATATATATATATATATATATATATATATATATATATATATATATATATATATAAACTACATTATTTATTTAAAACAAAATAAGGCAAAGCAAAGTTCATACATTGGTGCAATAATTTGGCACGTAAGTGTCGTGATAATACATACTTTGGAAGCATTGATAAACAGACTCGAAGGTGGTGTAAAATGCGTTCTTTATTGTCTAGTAGTAAACGTTGCACTGAGAAACAATGGCGGACGAGATTCATACGTCACGGGCCAAGGGGCATAACTCTAGGCGACTAATAGTCTCTTAGCCTATATTATGACAGTAAGGACGTGTGATTGTGGCTTGTACGTGTTGAACTCTGTGGAAGTGTGCACAAAGGTGATAGTTCATATTTTACACAAGCAACATATAGCTTAATTATAACAGTCTTGGATTGTTCATACTGTATTAGCTCTACGTGTAAGCATCTTAAAGGTAACGGTGTCTATACAAAAATATGCAAGCCACATTTCTGTCTGCTGCTCTTTGAGTGCATGCTTATGAAGCGTGTGGGTGTCGTGGCGTGTATCAGAACACCAATTACCACTCCAACTGAAGCACACAATGGCGGTGCGTTAGCAAAGTCGGCCACATGACCAACATAACGTTATGTGCATCGATGTTTGTGGGTGTACGTGGGTGTTCGTTATGTTTATTTTCCTTTCCTTTTAACCAAAAACGGAATAAAAAAAAACTTTACTTTTCCCACATAATCAATATACACGCGAAATTATTTTGATTTTGACAATTTCTGTAAAAAAGATAATTTTAATCACTTGTTATTGCTTTTTTTTTACTAAGAGCAACACTTTTTCATAAAGACAGTGCTTCTTTAACCAAAAAAGCTTTTAACGCAGATTGGAAGCAGAATTTTTCTCTTCTTGCCGATCTGCAAAGACTTGCATGGCCAGCGTTTGCTTTGGGGTTTTATTCGGGGAAGCATTCCTCTTGATTCCTTGGTCTGTTGCCCTGTTGGGTCAACTGTCTCTTTTTGGGATGTTTGCAGGTTTGTTTTCTTCCTTGGTTCAACTAAAGCAGCTGACTCATCTGCATTAGGGGTGATTAGAGTAATATTTAGCGGAATTCCGAGCAAGGCTACATTGTTGAATCTGAACCGGGAGGAATACTGAGAAGAGGAGGATAACTGGTCCAGAGGGGCTTCAACCAATCTGGTGCAGATCAGTGTCCACAACTTCACTACCACCATGTGATCCAGGCTCTACTACAGCGCCCAGATGTTGGGACATGCCAGAATTCATTGCCAGTGCTGACCCTCCGCACTATATCAATAGAGGAGTTTGCTGCACTAGACAACTTCTCCAATTCTTTTGACACTGATGTCCCCTTGGTGATAGAAGTAGACCAGCTGGGAGTGATGATCCGGCTTGATGGAATCAATGGAACAAGAGAATTAAGTGCCAGGTCGCCCGCCCATAGGAGGAAAGAATTCCTAGGGTTAGGATTGAAACCAACTGTCACTATTGATTTTTCCATCTTGAGAACCACCTAACTCAGATCAAGCATCAACGAGAGCAGTGCCAGGCAACTGGAAATAAGCCGTAGAGATCATCACTTTACTGGACTCTGACCTCGGCCATTCACTGAATTAAGACGTGCAGTGCAGCAGCAGCGGAAACAACAGTGGCAGTGATAGCAGAAAACCATCAGCAAAGAAAAAGCTCAGAGCAAGAATACTCGTCTAAGGAAAAAGATGGGGACCGATCAACCAGACCAGTGGAGTGGTGCAGTTGGCATCATACCCACTAAGAAGAAAAGATCATCTCTGATGAAGAAGCTGGTAGATTAGACATCATTGCCGAAGAGTTTACAAGCGCTGGACGCGACATGTTCCACAATTCCGCTGGGGCAGAGAGCACTACTACCGAAGTTGCTGAAATCGTCAATAACAATAGCAACACCTATATCCTCGGCAGCAGAAAGGGAGTGGGGACCCCAACCACCTGAAGACTACCCTCAGCTATTCCACACGACTTACAAGGAGTTGACTGCTGGTAACGTTATTAAAGCAGTACTATGAGCTGTGGATAGACTAGCGAGAATAATCATATCGCTAGTGACCACAAACTTGAAAAATAAAAATTTAACAGTAGTATTCAAAGAAGTCATGGCGGAGGTGCTGGGGGATCTTTAAATTCCAACAACTTATATATATCGTTGGAGCTTTGTCATATGGGACCTTCTGCTGCTGACCGATGATGATGTGGAAAAGATGTTCAGGTCCGACTAGAAGTGGAAAAATTTTCGCTTCAGGCCAAAATATATGAGCAGGAGACGAACGAACATTTTTCTCATTGCGTCCCTTGTTAGATAGATTCCAAACAGCTTGGTGCTGTCATGAGTTAGTATTGGGACGTTGAAGCAATTTTTCCAGTTCGTGGTCCCCGTAATCTATGATAGGGTACCACATTATTAAGATGTGCTTGGAGGGTTTCCAAAAAATCCAGTCCTGCTCAGGTATGACACCTGGACAATGAGTGGCATCGTCAAGTTCTGAAAACCCAATTGTTGGCACTGCTAACAACAAGGGCATATGGCGATGGATTGGCCTAAGAAAACCCTCAGCCCACAACATCAAAAGATGCCGGAAAAAAGAAAAGTGTGGTACCAGCAGCTCCTAAGAGGCTAGTTGAAGGGGGCACTATAGCAGCAACAAAAAGCACAGATGGCTGGAGCAACGTTATGAAGAAATCAAGAACAAAAACTGCGAAGATCCTCTCCACACAAGAACAGCCCCTTATTCCCCAGCTAGTGCTTACTCATTCTTCCGGGAAAAGCCGTCGACCTCATGCAGCTGCAAAGCTGCCTCTGAATCTCTGACACGGAGAGAAAAGATCAGAAAATTCCCCTTCTTATTTGGAGATTGGATATGCGATTTTATGCCCTTCACGCTTATAGCTCCATCACACATACGGGTCTGCTGAGACCTCCAAAGCAATTGCAGAAAGTTGATGGGAAAAGGACTACTAACCCCAAAAATTTCACAGACAGAGTAAGACGTACTAAGGCCCTATAGAGTATGATCGATTATGGTCTTATTGTACTATGTTGGTATATATTATATTATAGTCTTATTGTATTATGTTGGTAAATATTACATTATGGTCTTATTGTATAATGTTGGTATATATTATATTATGGTCTTATTGTATTATGTTGGTATATATTATATTATGATCTTATTGTATTATGTTGGTATATATTATATTATGGTCTTATTGTATTATGTTGATATATATTATATTACGGTCTTATTGTATTATGTTGGTATATATTATATTATGGTCTTATTGTATTATGTTGGTAAATATTATATTATAGTAGGGTCTTATTGTATTATGTTGGTATATATTATATTATAGTCTTATTGTATTATGTTGATATATATTATATTATAGTCTTATTGTATTATGTTGGAAAATATTATATTATGGTCTTATTGTATTATGTGGTGTATATTATATTATGGTCTTATTGTATTATGTTGATATATATTATATTATAGAATGGTCTTATTGTATTATGTTGGTAAATATTACATTATGGTCTTATTGTATTATGTTGGTATATATTATATTATGGTCTTATTGTATTATGTTGGTATATATTATATTATGGTCTTATTGTATTATGTTGGTATATATTATATTATGGTTTTATTGTATTATGTTGATATATATTATATTATACCTATTTACTATGCCTCCCTACGGGACAGAGTTAGACACCAGGGTCGTTTTTTAACGTGGAGAAAAGGTACAAAAATAAAAATTGTCTCAATCGTGAAGGATTTCTCCTCCACTGAAAGAGAACAAGAAATAGAAGTGCAGCATCTGAAGAACAGATACTACATTTTGATCTTAGCCAGTCTTATTGTATTATGTTGGTATATATTATATTATGATTTTATTGTATTATGTTGATATATATTATATTATAGTCTTATTGTATTATGTTGATATATATTATATTATAGTCTTATTGTATTATGTTGGTATATATTACATTATCGTCTTATTGTATTATGTTGGTATATATTATATTATGGTCTTATTGTATTATGTTGGTATATATTATATTATGGTTTTATTGTATTATGTTCGTATATATTATATTATGGGTTTATTGTATTATGTTGTTAAATATTATATTATGGTCTTATTGTATTATGTTGATATATATTATATTATGGTCTTATTGTATTATGTTGGTATATATTATATTATGGTCTTATTGTATTATGTTGGTATATATTATATTAGTGTCTTATTGTATTATGTTGATATATATATTATATTATGGTCTTATTGTATTATGTGTGTAAATATTATATTATGGTCTTATTGTATTATGTTGGTATATATTATATTATGGTCTTATTATATTATGTTGGTATATATTATATTATGGTCTTATTGTATTATGTTGATATATATTATATTATATTATGGTCTTATTGTATTATGTTGGTATATATTATATTATGGTCTTATTGTATTATGTTGATATATATTATATTATAGTTTTATTGTATATAGTTGGAAAATATTACATTATGGTCTTATTGTATTATGTTGGTATATATTATATTATGGTTTTATTGTATTATGTTGATATATATTATATTATGGTCTTATTGTATTATGTTGGTAAATATTACATTATGGTCTTATTGTATTATGTTTGTATATATTATATTATGGTCTTATTGTATTATGTTGGTATATATTATATTATGGTCCTATTGTATTATGTTGATATATATTATATTATGGTTTTATTATATTATGTTGGTAAATATTACATTATGGTCTTATTGAATTATGTTGGTATATATTATATTGTGGTTTTATTGTATTATGTTGGTAAACATTACATTATGGTCTTATTGTATTATGTTGGTATATATTATATTATGGTTTTATTGTATTCTGTTGGTATATTTTACATTATGGTTTTATTGTATTATGTTGGTAAATATTACATTATGGTCTTATTGTATTATGTTGGTATATATTATATTATGGTTTTATAGTATTATGTTGATATATATTATATTATTGTATGGTCTTATTGTATTATGTTGGTATATATAATATTATCGTCTTATTGTATTATGTTGGTATATATAATATTATCGTCTTATTGTATTATGTTGATATATATTATATTATGGTCTTATTGTATTATGTTGATATATATTATATTATGGTCTTATTGTATTATGTTGGTATATATTATATTATGGTCTTATTGTATTATGTTGATATATATTATATTATGATCTTATTGTATTATGTTGATATATATTATATTATGGTCTTATTGTATTATGTTGGTATATATTATATTATGATCTTATTGTATTATGTTGATATATATTATATTATGGTCTTATTGTATTATGTTGGTATATATTATATTATGGTCTTATTGTATTATGTTGATATATATCATATTTTAGTCTTATTGTATTATGTTGGTAAATATTATATTATGGTCTTATTGTATTATGTTGATATATATTATATTCTGGTCTTATTGTATTTTGTTAATATATATTATTTTATAGTCTTATTGTATTATGTTGGTAAATATTACATTATGGTCTTATTGTATTATGTTGATATATATTTTAGTATGGTCTTATTGTATTATGTTGGTAAATATTATATTATTGTCTTATTATATTATGTTGATATATATTATATTATACTCTTATTGTATTATGTTGGTAAATATTACATTATCGTCTTATTGTATTATATTGGTATATATTATATTATGGTCTTATTATATTATGTCGATATATATTATATTATAGTCTTATTGTATTATGTTGGTAAATATTACATTATCGTCTTATTGTATTATGTTGATATATATTTTATTATGGTCTTATTATATTATTTTTATATATATTATATTATGGTCTTATTATATTATGTTGATATATATTATATCATAGTCTTATTGTATTATGTTGGTAAATATTACATTATCGTCTTATTGTATTATGTTGGTGTATATTATTTTATGGTCTTATTATATTATGTTGATATATATTATATTATGTTCTTATTATATTATGTTGATATATATTATATTATGGTCTTATTGTATTATGTTGATATATATTATATTATGGTTTTATTGTATTATGTTGGTATATATTATATTATGGTTTTATTGTATTATGTTGTTAAATATTATATTATGGTCTTATTGTATTATGTTGATATATATTATATTATGGTCTTATTGTATTATGTTGGTATATATTATATTATGGTCTTATTGTATTATGTTGGTATATATTATATTAGTGTCTTATTGTATTATGTTGATATATATATTATATTATGGTCTTATTGTATTATGTGTGTAAATATTATATTATGGTCTTATTGTATTATGTTGGTATATATTATATTATGGTCTTATTATATTATGTTGGTATATATTATATTATGGTCTTATTGTATTATGTTGATATATATTATATTATATTATGGTCTTATTGTATTATGTTGGTATATATTATATTATGGTCTTATTGTATTATGTTGATATATATTATATTATAGTTTTATTGTATATAGTTGGAAAATATTACATTATGGTCTTATTGTATTATGTTGGTATATATTATATTATGGTTTTATTGTATTATGTTGATATATATTATATTATGGTCTTATTGTATTATGTTGGTAAATATTACATTATGGTCTTATTGTATTATGTTTGTATATATTATATTATGGTCTTATTGTATTATGTTGGTATATATTATATTATGGTCCTATTGTATTATGTTGATATATATTATATTATGGTTTTATTGTATTATGTTGGTAAATATTACATTATGGTCTTATTGAATTATGTTGGTATATATTATATTATGGTTTTATTGTATTATGTTGGTAAACATTACATTATGGTCTTATTGTATTATGTTGGTATATATTATATCATGGTTTTATTGTATTCTGTTGGTATATTTTACATTATGGTTTTATTGTATTATGTTGGTAAATATTACATTATGGTCTTATTGTATTATGTTGGTATATATTATATTATGGTTTTATAGTATTATGTTGATATATATTATATTATTGTATGGTCTTATTGTATTATGTTGGTATATATAATATTATCGTCTTATTGTATTATGTTGGTATATATAATATTATCGTCTTATTGTATTATGTTGATATATATTATATTATGGTCTTATTGTATTATGTTGATATATATTATATTATGGTCTTATTGTATTATGTTGGTATATATTATATTATGGTTTTATTGTATTATGTTGATATATATTATATTATGATCTTATTGTATTATGTTGATATATATTATATTATGGTCTTATTGTATTATGTTGGTATATATTATATTATGATCTTATTGTATTATGTTGATATATATTATATTATGGTCTTATTGTATTATGTTGGTATATATTATATTATGGTCTTATTGTATTATGTTGATATATATCATATTTTAGTCTTATTGTATTATGTTGGTAAATATTATATTATGGTCTTATTGTATTATGTTGATATATATTATATTCTGGTCTTATTGTATTTTGTTAATATATATTATTTTATAGTCTTATTGTATTATGTTGGTAAATATTACATTATGGTCTTATTGTATTATGTTGATATATATTTTAGTATGGTCTTATTGTATTATGTTGATATATATTTTATTATGGTCTTATTGTATTATGTTGGTAAATATTATATTATTGTCTTATTATATTATGTTGATATATATTATATTATAGTCTTATTGTATTATGTTGGTAAATATTACATTATCGTCTTATTGTATTATATTGGTATATATTATATTATGGTCTTATTATATTATGTCGATATATATTATATTATAGTCTTATTGTATTATGTTGGTAAATATTACATTATCGTCTTATTGTATTATGTTGATATATATTTTATTATGGTCTTATTATATTATTTTTATATATATTATATTATGGTCTTATTATATTATGTTGATATATATTATATGATAGTCTTATTGTATTATGTTGGTAAATATTACATTATCGTCTTATTGTATTATGTTGGTGTATATTATTTTATGGTCTTATTATACTATGTTGATATATATTATATTATGTTCTTATTATATTATGTTTATATATATTATATTATGGTCTTATTGTATTATGTTGATATATATTATATTATGGTCTTATTGTATTATGTTTATATATATCATATTATGGTCTTATTATATTATGTTGATATATATTATATTATGGTCTTATTATAATATGTTGATATATATTATATTATGGTCTTATTATATTATGTTGATATATATTATATTATGGTCTTATTGTATTATGTTGATATATATTATATTATTGTCCTATTGTATTATGTTGATATATATCATATTATAGTATTATTGTATTATGTTGGTAAATATTACATTATGGTCTTATTGTATTATTTTGGTATATATTATATTATGGTCTTATTGTATTATGTTGATATATATTATATTATGGTCTTATTGTATTATGTTGATATATATTATATTATGGTTTTATTATATTATGTTGATATATATTATATTATGGTCTTATTGTATTATGTTGATATATATTATATTATAGTCTTATTGTATTATGTTGGTAAATATTACATTATCGTCCTATTGTATTATGTTGATATATATTATATTATGGTCTGATTATATTATGTTGGTATATATCATATTATTGTCTTATTGTATTATGTTGATAAATATTATATTATGGTCTTATTGTATTATGTTGGTATATGTTATATTATGGTCTTATTGTATTATGTTGGTATATATTATATTATGGTCTTATTGTCTTATGTTGGTAAATATTATATTATGGTCTTATTGTATTATGTTGGTAAATATTATATTATGGTCTTATTGTATTATGTTGATAAATATTATATCATGGTCTTATTGTATTATGTTGTTTGATATTATATTATGATCTTATTGTATTATGTTGGTATATATTATATTATGGTCTTATTGTATTATGTTGGTAAATATTATATTATGGTCTTATTGCATTATGTTGGTATATATTATATTACGGTATTATTGTATTATATTGGTATATATTATATTATGGTCTTATTGTATTATGTTGGTATATATTAAATTATGTACGTCCACATCTGAATATTCTTTCAGCTCCCTAATGAGGGGTGGGTGTTTTGAAGATCTGCCATTGGTTGTGGCGGAGTTTGTTTGTTCCATGCGATCCGTTGCTATGCTGGCTGCTGATCCTCCATTGAATTCTTGGGATATCACGATTGAGGATGAAGATGCTTCTTGGTTCAGCCTTGCTGCTAGACCATTTGATTGAGGGTATCTAGGAGATAATATATAGTTTTCAAATTCCCATTCACCTGCAAATTGCTTGAACAGACTAGAGCTATAGTGAGGACCATTGTCGCTTATGACTCTCACTGGAACCCCTTGTTCTCTAAATATTTGTTTGATTACTTCCTGACTTCTTTTTATTAGAGAGGGAGCATTTAATGGAAATAACATACTATGACTTGTTACCTCCATTTGAGGATGGTACCCATCCTGGGGTAGAATTTGAGGTTCTTAAAACGCAGGTGATAAGGTGATGTAGTTCAAAAGCTAGTACATTTTTGTTGTGCTTAAGAATATAAATTTTGACTAAAGATTTATTTTTACACGTTTGATCAAAATATTAACCTCCTCATATTTTGTGAAAGTCATAAGTCATTGGAATTGGCATGATAGATATTGATGAACACTATTGCAATATTTTCATGTAATAAAATAAAAGTCTTAATTGTACGTATAAAAGTTTATGTGTATTTTTCTCACTCTGTATTGTGCCGCTGTTTCATGATTGTCTGTTGATGGCCCCCCATATATATATATATATATATATATATATATATATATATATATATATATATATATATATATATATATATATATATATATATATGAGTTAAAAGAAAAACACAACATAAACTAAGCCTAATCTGAATCCAAAGGAGAGCTAATAAAATTAACATATAGAGATACTGAATATCAAGTAAAATATGAAATATCTAAAAAAATATTATAGAATAATAAAATAAAAATAAAGATAAAAAATTGCAATCGAAACTATAGAAAGGCAACAAAGTCAAGTCAATAAATTTATACAAAAAGACAAGTGGTAATCAAGTAAGTTTCAGCACAGATAAAATAAAACCCAGGATGACGATCTGATGTATAAAATCATCAAATAGAATTTTATAGAAAAAAATCCGGCCATGTAAAGCGTATTTGCACGCATTTGTGGACAACAATATGAAGATAAAAATGACAGAATACAGAATATTCAAATATAATAGCACGACTTAAATATAAACTATTTAAGAATCCAGGTAATGCATTTGCAGTTTGAACAACACTGCAACAAAGTGCAGTATGCAACATTTAATAAACATGTATTTCAAATAACAGCAAAATCTTACGAATTTGAACACGTTTGTAGACAAAGGGACATAAAATGTTTTACTTTATCCTTCTGAAAAAACTATTTTCTCTCTTTTTTATACATTTCTACCTTATATATTTTATTTGCTAGCTTGCTTTGTCAATTATATAAAGATGGTCAAATGGAAATATATATATAATCAATTTTGTGTTGTATTGCATAACTGTCGTCATCAAGTAGAAAGAAATGGTTTCACTGTGAATCACACTAAAATTCTGTGTACAGAAGACAATTGCCATTGTTGAGGTAACTTCTATTTAATGTATTAGTCATGAAGACTTTCCTTCGTATCACACTTTCAAATTCTGTGTAGAGAATTCCATTGTTATTGGCGGAACAACTTCTTTTGAGTATATTGATCATAAAGGCATATATCTTCCTATATATATGTGTTTTTATACTTGAATGACATGAATATGATTTTTCACACACGATACTAGAAACAAGTTTCTCTTCAGTGTGTATTCTCATATATAAATTAGGCGAAGAATAGTTTGGAGAGACGATGACGTTTTATCACAAAATTTGTGATACAAATCTTGAAATTTAATCCCTTTATGTAATACATGAGACTGGTATTTGGTGATATTATTCCTTTGTCGCACAATGGATATTGTTAGTGTTAACTTTTCTTATAGTTTTAATTATTACAGATTAGAATGCAATTGCTTTACCACACATTTTACACAAATAACAACTCCATTTCAAAATAAAACGGCACCTTTCCTGGTGTTAATATTCCAGTAAACTTCTACTTCTTAAACATTAACTTAGTAAAAAGTTAATAAAATATTTATATTATGATCTTATTGTATTATGTTGGTAAATATTACATTATGGTCTTATTGTATTATGTTGGTATATACTATGTTATGATCTTATTCTATTATGTTGGTAAATATTACATTATGGTCTTATTGTATTATGTTGGTATATATTATATTATGATCTTATTGTATTATGTTGGTAAATATTACATTATGGTCTTATTGTATTATGTTGGTATATATTATATTATGATCTTATTGTATTTTATGGTAAATATTACATTATGGTCTTATTGTATTATGTTGATTGATATTATATTATGATCTTATTGTATTATGTTGGTAAATATTACATTATGGTCTTATTGTATTATGTTGGTAAATATTACATTATGGTCTTATTGTATTATGTTGGTAAATATTATATTATGATCTTATTGTATTATGTTGGTAAATATTACATTATGGTCTAATTTTATTATGTTAGTATATATTATATTATGATCTTATTGTATTATGTTGGTAAATATTACATTATGGTCTTATTGTATTGTGTTGGTATATATTATATTATGATCTTATTGTATTATGTTGGTAAATATTACATTATTGTCTTATTGTATTATGTTAGTATATATTATATTATGATCTTATTGTATTGTGTTGGTATATATTATATTATGATCTTATTGTATTATGTTGGCATATATTATATTATGGTCTTATTGTATTATGTTGGTAAATATTACATTATGGTCTGATTGTATTACGTTAGTGTATATTATATTATGATCTTATTGTATTATGTTGGTATATATTATATTATGATCTTATTGTATTATGTTGGTATATATTATATTATGATCTTATTGTATTATGTTGGTATATATTATATTATCGTCTTATTTTATTATGTTGGTATATATTATATTATGATCTTATTGTATTATGTTGGTATATATTATATTATGATCTTATTGTATTATATTGGTAAATATTACATTATGGTCTTATTGTATTGTGTTGGTATATATTATATTATGTACGTCCGCATCTGAATATTCTTTTAGCTCCCTGATAAGGGGTGGGTGTTTTGAAGATCTGCCATTGGTTGTGGCGGAGTTTGTTTGTTCCATGCGATCCGTTGCTAGTCTGGCTGCTGATCCTCCATTGAATTCTTGGGATATCACGATTTAGGATGAAGATGCGTCTTGGTTCAGCCTTGCTGCGGATTTATCATTCCTCGGATCCTTGTGTTGGTCGTGTTGAGACTTTTGGTATGATTGCCTTTGATACAGGCGAGTCGCTGGCTTTTCTTTATGGGTCGAATTGTTGGGACACTTTACTGCTAAGTTTCCCACGAGCTCTCAGTTTAATAGTAATTCGCTAGGTGATGGAATTACATGGTCGATAGGGGTTGACCGTAAATATTGCAATACCATGTCTAAGTCGCGACTATTTGAGACAGCCTTCCTAATTGCAGATTTTATGGATTGCATACAGCGCTCTGCTAGACCATTTGATTGAGGGTATCTAGGAGATAATATATAGTTTTCAAATTCCCATTCACCTGCAAATTGCTTGAACAGACTAGAGCTATAGTGAGGACCATTGTCGCTTATGACTCTCACTGGAACCCCTTGTTCTCTAAATATTTGTTTGATTACTTCCTGACTTCTTTTTATTAGAGAGGGAGCATTTAAGGGAAATAACATACTATGACTTGTTACCTCCATTTGAGGATGGTACCCATCCTGGGGTAGAATTTGAGGTCCTTAAAACGCAGGTGATAAGGTGATGTAGTTCAAAAGCTAGTACATTTTTGTTGTGCTTAAGAATATAAATTTTGACTAAAGATTTATTTTTACACGTTTGATCAAAATATTAACCTCCTCATATTTTGTGAAAGTCATAAGTCATTGGAATTGGCATGATAGATATTGATGAACACTATTGCAATATTTTCATGTAATAAAATAAAAGTCTTAATTGTACGTATAAAAGTTTATGTGTATTTTTCTCACTCTGTATTGTGCCGCTGTTTCATGATTGTCTGTTGATGGCCCCCCCATATATATATATATATATATATATATATATATATATATATATGAGTTAAAAGAAAAACACAACATAAACTAAGCCTAATCTCAATCCAAAGGAGAGCTAATAAAATTAACATATAGAGATACTGAATATCAAGTAAAGTATGAAATATCTAAAAAATATTATAGAATAATAAAATAAAAATAAAGATAAAAAATTGCAGTCAAACTATAGAAAGGCAACAAAGTCAAGTCAATAAATTTATCCAAAAAGACAAGTGGTAATCAAGTAAGTTTCAGCACAGATAAAATAAAACCCAGGATGACGATCTGATGTATAAAATCATCAAATAGAATTTTATAGAAAAAAATCCGGCCATTTAAAGCGTATTTGCATGCATTTGTGGACAACAATATGAAGATAAAAATGACCGAATACAGAATATTCAAATATAATAGCACGACTTAAATATAAATTATTTTAGAATCCAGGTAATGCAATTGCAGTTTGAACAACACTGCAACAAAGTGCAGTATGCAACATTTAATAAACATGTATTTCGAATAACAGCAAAATCTTACAAATTTGAACACGTTTGTAGTCAAAGGGACATAAAATGTTTTACCTTATCCAACAAAACTATTTTCTCTCTTTTTTAAATATTTCTACCTTATATATTTTATTTGCTAGATTGCTTTGTCAATTATTTAAAGATGGTCAAATGGAAATATATATATATATATACTCAATTTTGTGTTGTATTGCATAATTGTCGTCATCAAGTAGAAAGAAATGGTTTCACTGTGAATCACACTAAAATTCTGTGTACAGAAGACAATTGCCATTGTTGAGGTAACTTCTATTTAATGTATTAATCATGAAGACTTTCCTTCGTATCACACTTTCAAATTCTGTGTAGAGAATTCCATTGTTATTGGCGGAACAACTTCTTTTGAGTATATTGATCATAAAGGCATATATCTTCCTATATATATGTGTTTTTATACTTGAATGACATGAATATGATTTTTCACACACGATACTAGAAACAAGTTTCTCTTCAGTGTGTATTCTCATATATAAATTAGGCGAAGAATAGTTTGGAGAGACGATGACGTTTTATCAAAAAATTTGTGATACAAATCTTGAAATTTAATCCCTTTATGTCATACATGAGACTGGTATTTGGTGATATTATTCCTTTGTCGCACAATGGATATTGTTAGTGTTAACTTTTCTCATAGTTTTAATTATTACAGATTAGAATGCAATTGCTTTACCACACATTTTACACAAATAACAACTCCATTTCAAAATAAAACGGCACCTTTCCTGGTGTTAATATTCCAGTAAACTTCTACTTCTTAAACATTAACTTAGTAAAAAGCTAGTAAAATATTTTTCTCTCCCTAGTTAAACATTTAAATATGTTATAGTATACATGTATTGTAGTCAATTTATCTTACTAGATTCTACGAAAAGAATTTCTATCTAGTCTGGTGGAGTATCCTCTATAATACTGATACTTAAGATAATACAACTTGGAGCAAATGTGTCATTCATGTATCACCGCATCAGATTGATTTGTAGACGTATATATATATATATATATATATATATATATATATATATATATATATATATATGCGCATAAATAATATTAGAGACAAATTAGACTTAGTCGAACTTTCCATAAAGTTTACCTATGAAACAGAAAACAATAACTCATTACCTTTTCTTGACATACTTATTATAAAATCGAATAATACGTATATACAAAATTCACAGGAATTATATTTTCCCACACTTTACCTGAAAAAGTTTTTCTCTACGAATTGAAAATGCTTTATTACGGTGTGTTCTTATCCTGTGTTTCATAGCATCAGATTGTTGTGTAGATGCTTTGCCACATACTTCACATACTGTGATCTTAATTTGCAAATATTTTGCCACACACTTCACAAGAATTATATTTTTCTCACACACTTTACATGAAAAAGTTTCTCCCCGTGTGTTGCAAATGCTTTATCACAGTGTGTGTGTTCTTTATGTGTTTCATAGCATCAGATTGTTGTGTAAATGGATTGCCAAGTATTTCCCATACTATATTATGATTTGCAAAGGATTTATCATACGCTTTATTCCACATTCTTCACATGAATAAATGTTGTGTCAAGTTTGTAATCGTGTGTGTAATGTACTATCGCTTCCCCGGGGAGAGTTACTCGGTTGAGGAACGTTCTCGGAACGAACCAGCTCCCCGGGTGGTAGACACGATAACCAACGACATCTAACGATAGGCACATGTTGGAAACATCAATAAAAACGGTCGATATGTTGTCGACTATAACTGGCTGGCATGCGTCGCTTCTTACATGGGTCGCGTTGTTACAGGCTATGTCGCATCCGCCGACTCCAGAATGCATGCATCAACTGTTTAAAACAATAGAATTGTTTAATTCTCTTTTTCTTCATTGAAAGAGAGAGGAGAGTGAAAGAGAGAGAGAGAAAAGGACAAAAAGAGAGAAGATATATTCATAGTTTAAACATTGTTTTGTTTTTGTATCCATGAATTCTTTCGGGTTTGACCTTTCAAATTCTAAGGTCTTATATCGTTTTGCCTTGGTTAAATATTATAAACAAACTGTCATCCTTAGCTTGAGTCATAACAGAACATTTTCAAAATCACAAACACCTGCATACAAATCTGCACCTCACAAGTACAGACCAAGTTAGACACAAGGTTCATTAATGTAAAAGCCCCCCAGCTCTCCCAAAGGAGACGCTTTCCATTGTTCCACATGTCTATGATAGCATTATCGTGATTTTCAAACATTTAGTGACATAAAATAAAATAAGTTTTTTCTCTAGTGTGAGTTTGCATGTTTTTGTTAACATTGCAATTGTTTGAAAATGGAATGAAGCATCCCTGTCTATATACTTATGTCTATATACTGTGGTTACGTTCGCTTAGAATCTTCCCTGCTCTCATATGTTGATTCAATTCTTTTTTTTGTTTGTTTGTTTCTATCTTTATTTGTATATTTCTTTCTTTCACTCTTGATCTGTGTTGCTGGTTCATCATATACCTCGGCAGTATTCATCAGTATGACAACCGCCTGTGTTCTAATGTGTATGTTTAAGTTAGCATTAATTACTAATAATTTATTGTGTTTAGATGTGTACGTTTAAGTTAGTATTAATTACTAATAATTTATTGTGTTTTCATGTGTATTTTTAAGTCAGCATTAATTACTAATAATTTATCACATTTTATCAGAAAAAAGTTACTCGTCACTGTGAATAGTTCGCATGTGTTTCACAGCATGAGATTGTTTTGTAAATGTTTGGCCACATTCTTCACAAGAATAAGGTTTCCCCTTAGTGTGTGTTCGCATGTGTGATGTTACCTCAGTATTGGTTACAAATGTTTTGCCACAAATTTTACAAGAAAAACGTTTCTCTCCTGTGTGTATTCTTCGCATGTGTCTCATAGCATTCGATGAATTAGGAAATGCTTTTCCACACACTTCACAAGAATAAGCTTTCTCTCCAGTGTGTGTTCTCATGTGCGATTTTAACTCGGTAATAGTTGCAAATGCTTTATTACACCCACAAGTAAACGGTTTCTCTCCAGTGTGTTTTCGTCGCATGTGTACTATAACATCAGAGTGTTGTCTAAATATTTTACAACACACTTTACATGAATAAGGTTTTTCTCCAGTGTGTATTCTAACGTGTTGTTTTAAATCATCATTGGTGACGAAAGCTTTTTCACACACTTTACAAGAAAAATGTTTCTCTCCAGTGTGTGTTCTTTGCATGTGTATCCTAGCATGAGATTTGCTTGTAAATGCTTTGCCACACACTTCACAAGAAAAACGTTTTTCTTTCGTGTGTGTTCGCATGTGTGATGCTACCTTAGCATTGGTTGCAAATGTTTTATCACACATCTTACACGAAAAAGATTTCTTTTCAATGTGTATTTTTCGCATGTGTATTGTAACACTAGATTTGTGTGTAAATGTTTTGCCACACACTTCACATGAATAAGGTTTTTCCTTAGTGTGTGTTCTCATATGTTCTTTTACCTCAGCGTTGGTTACAAATGCTTTGCCACACACTTGACAATTGAAACGTTTCTCTCCAGTGTGTATTCTTCGCATGTGTTTCATAGCATTAGATCTTTGGGCAAAGGCTTTACCACACACATCACAAGAATAAGGTTTGTTTCCAGTGTGTGTTCTCATGTGTGATTTTATTTCAGTATTAGTTGTAAATGCTTTGCCACACACTTCACATACGTGAGGTTTTTCTCCCGTGTGTGTTCTCATATGAAATTTCAACTCAGTACTGGTTGCAAATGTTTTGTCACACACTTTACAAGAAAACGGTTTCTCTCCAGTGTGTTCTCTTCGCATATGTATCACAGCACTCGAGTGTTGTATAAATGCTTTATCACATACGCCACATGAATAAGGTTTTTCTCCAGTGTGTGTTCTAACATGTAGTTTTAAATCATCATTGGTTGAGAAAGCTTTATCACAAACGTTACAAGAAAAAGGTTTTTCTCCAGTGTGTATTCTTCGCATGTGTATCACACCATGAGATTTGCTTGTAAATGTTTTGCCACAGACTTTACAAGAATAGCGTTTCCCATCTGTGTTTGTTCTCATCTGCTCCATATCTATATAATTATTTAAAGATTCCATAAAATCAGTTTCACGAGAATGAAGTTTATATCCTGTGTTACCAAGTGGCTTCCTAAACAATTACAAATGCTGGACCACAGGCTTTACAAAAAAAAAAAAAACGTTTTTCTCCATCCACATGAATATTCTTTAATGAAAAAGAAATGACCAACTCAGTTCAGAAGAATAAAATATTTTAAATGTATTTTCTCCACTGTAAATTTTACCTGCCAAAAAATAAAATTATACAAATATTATTTAAAAAAATACTCATATGCATTAAATCATAATAATAATAATAATAATAATAATAATAATAATAATAATAATAACATAAAATGTTTTTCAAATACTTTGCCACACACTTTACAAGAATAGTCTCTTTCTTTATTTAGAATTGTTTAAAGATGCTTTTTCGCACTCTCATTTGTTCAGCAGTTTTTAAGAGAAATATTGAAAACTATTCGTATTACATTCTCAACAACTTCGTTTCTATTTCGTTTAAATTAAATGTTTTGCGATTTATAATATATAATAATGGCCTTTTTTATTTTATATTTATTTAAATTTCATCAAAATATAAACACTGAAGAGTCTAAGTTTCACAAGAATAAGTTTCTCTCCAGTGTTTTATGCAAAACTTTTTAAAGGCATAAATAGAATTTCTTGACAGAATTAACCACATACTAAACTTCTCACTGAAAATACAACATAAAAAATGTCACATTAATATCATTTGTTTTCAATGTTTTCAAATGTTTTTGTGAATAAAAATGCAACAAATGTTATGACAAGTTGTTTTTCAATAATTATGTGTACTTTAATGAAAAAGAAATGCTCAAATCAGTTCAGAAGAATAAAATATTTTTAATGTATTTTCTCCATTGTAAATTTTACCTGTCAAAAAATAAAATTATACAAATATTATTTTAAAAAAATACTCATATGCATTAAATCAAGTAAAAAATTAAAACGTTCTGATACTATTTAGTGATTATTTAATGGTTTAATAATCCAAAACTCATAATCATCACTTATTCATCAAGTGATTTATTTTCTTACGATATTATTTATCTCCACTTATTCATCAAGTGATTTATTTTCTTACGATATTATTTATTTCCACTTATTCATCAAGTGATTTACTTTCTTACGATATTATTTATTTCCACTTATTCATCAAGTGATTTATTTTCTTACGATATTATTTATCTCCACTTATTCATCAAGTGATTTATTTTCTTACGATATTATTTATCTCCACTTATTCATCAAGTGATTTATTTTCTTACGATATTATTTATCTCCACTTATTCATCAAGTGATTTATTTTCTTACGATATTATTTATTTCCACTTATTCATCAAGTGATTTACTTTCTTACGATATTATTTATTTCCACTTATTCATCAAGTGATTTACTTTCTTACGATATTATTTATTTCCACTTATTCATCAAGTGATTTATTTTCTTACGATATTATTTATTTCCACTTATTCATCAAGTGATTTACTTTCTTACGATATTATTTATTTCCACTTATTCATCAAGTGATTTACTTTCTTACGATATTATTTATTTCCACTTATTCATCAAGTGATTTATTTTCTTACGATATTATTTATTTCCACTTATTCATCAAGTGATTTATTTTCTTACGATATTATTTATCTCCACTTATTCATCAAGTGATTTATTTTCTTACGATATTATTTATTTCCACTTATTCATCAAGTGATTTATTTTCTTACGATATTATTTATTTCCACTTATTCATCAAGTGATTTATTTTCTTACGATATTATTTATCTCCACTTATTCATCAAGTGATTTATTTTCTTACGATATTATTTATTTCCACTTATTCATCAAGTGATTTATTTTCTTACGATATTATTTATTTCCACTTATTCATCAAGTGATTTATTTTCTTACGATATTATTTATTTCCACTTATTCATCAAGTGATTTATTTTCTTACGATATTATTTATTTCCACTTATTCATCAAGTGATTTATTTTCTTACGATATTATTTATTTCCACTTATTCATCAAGTGATTTATTTTCTTACGATATTATTTATTTCCACTTATTCATCAAGTGATTTACTTTCTTACGATATTATTTATTTCCACTTATTCATCAAGTGATTTATTTTCTTACGATATTATTTATTTCCACTTATTCATCAAGTGATTTATTTTCTTACGATATTATTTATCTCCACTTATTCATCAAGTGATTTATTTTCTTACGATATTATTTATTTCCACTTATTCATCAAGTGATTTATTTTCTTACGATATTATTTATTTCCACTTATTCATCAAGTGATTTATTTTCTTACGATATTATTTATCTCCACTTATTCATCAAGTGATTTATTTTCTTACGATATTATTTATTTCCACTTATTCATCAAGTGATTTATTTTCTTACGATATTATTTATTTCCACTCAAGTGATTTATTTTCTTACGATATTATTTATTTCCACTTATTCATCAAGTGATTTATTTTCTTACGATATTATTTATCTCCACTTATTCATCAAGTGATTTATTTTCTTACGATATTATTTATTTCCACTTATTCATCAAGTGATTTATTTTCTTACGATATTATTTATTTCCACTTATTCATCAAGTGATTTATTTTCTTACGATATTATTTATCTCCACTTATTCATCAAGTGATTTATTTTCTTACGATATTATTTATTTCCACTTATTCATCAAGTGATTTATTTTCTTACGATATTATTTATTTCCACTTATTCATCAAGTGATTTATTTTCTTACGATATTATTTATTTCCACTTATTCATCAAGTGATTTATTTTCTTACGATATTATTTATCTCCACTTATTGGTCAAGTGATTTATTTTCTTACGATATTATTTATTTCCACTTATTCATCAAGTGATTTATTTTCTTACGATATTATTTATTTCCACTTATTCATCAAGTGATTTACTTTCTTACGATATTATTTATTTCCACTTATTCATCAAGTGATTTACTTTCTTACGATATTATTTATTTCCACTTATTCATCAAGTGATTTATTTTCTTACGATATTATTTATTTCCACTTATTCATCAAGTGATTTATTTTCTTACGATATTATTTATTTCCACTTATTCATCAAGTGATTTATTTTCTTACGATATTATTTATTTCCACTTATTCATCAAGTGATTTACTTTCTTACGATATTATTTATTTCCACTTATTCATCAAGTGATTTACTTTCTTACGATATTATTTATTTCCACTTATTCATCAAGTGATTTATTTTCTTACGATATTATTTATTTCCACTTATTCATCAAGTGATTTATTTTCTTACGATATTATTTATTTCCACTTATTCATCAAGTGATTTATTTTCTTACGATATTATTTATCTCCACTTATTCATCAAGTGATTTATTTTCTTACGATATTATTTATTTCCACTTATTCATCAAGTGATTTATTTTCTTACGATATTATTTATTTCCACTTATTCATCAAGTGATTTATTTTCTTACGATATTATTTATTTCCACTTATTCATCAAGTGATTTATTTTCTTACGATATTATTTATTTCCACTTATTCATCAAGTGATTTATTTTCTTACGATATTATTTATTTCCACTTATTCATCAAGTGATTTATTTTCTTACGATATTATTTATTTCCACTTATTCATCAAGTGATTTATTTTCTTACGATATTATTTATTTCCACTTATTCATCAAGTGATTTATTTTCTTACGATATTATTTATTTCCACTTATTCATCAAGTGATTTATTTTCTTACGATATTATTTATTTCCACTTATTCATCAAGTGATTTATTTTCTTACGATATTATTTATTTCCACTTATTCATCAAGTGATTTACTTTCTTACGATATTATTTATTTCCACTTATTCATCAAGTGATTTACTTTCTTACGATATTATTTATTTCCACTTATTCATCAAGTGATTTATTTTCTTACGATATTATTTATTTCCACTTATTCATCAAGTGATTTACTTTCTTACGATATTATTTATTTCCACTTATTCATCAAGTGATTTACTTTCTTACGATATTATTTATTTCCACTTATTCATCAAGTGATTTATTTTCTTACGATATTATTTATTTCCACTTATTCATCAAGTGATTTATTTTCTTACGATATTATTTATTTCCACTTATTCATCAAGTGATTTATTTTCTTACGATATTATTTATTTCCACTTATTCATCAAGTGATTTATTTTCTTACGATATTATTTATTTCCACTTATTCATCAAGTGATTTATTTTCTTACGATATTATTTATTTCCACTTATTCATCAAGTGATTTATTTTCTTACGATATTATTTATCTCCACTTATTCATCAAGTGATTTATTTTCTTACGATATTATTTATTTCCACTTATTCATCAAGTGATTTATTTTCTTACGATATTATTTATTTCCACTTATTCATCAAGTGATTTATTTTCTTACGATATTATTTATTTCCACTTATTCATCAAGTGATTTATTTTCTTACGATATTATTTATTTCCACTTATTCATCAAGTGATTTATTTTCTTACGATATTATTTATTTCCACTTATTCATCAAGTGATTTATTTTCTTACGATATTATTTATTTCCACTTATTCATCAAGTGATTTACTTTCTTACGATATTATTTATTTCCACTTATTCATCAAGTGATTTATTTTCTTACGATATTATTTATTTCCACTTATTCATCAAGTGATTTATTTTCTTACGATATTATTTATTTCCACTTATTCATCAAGTGATTTATTTTCTTACGATATTATTTATTTCCACTTATTCATCAAGTGATTTATTTTCTTACGATATTATTTATTTCCACTTATTCATCAAGTGATTTACTTTCTTACGATATTATTTATTTCCACTTATTCATCAAGTGATTTATTTTCTTACGATATTATTTATTTCCACTTATTCATCAAGTGATTTACTTTCTTACGATATTATTTATTTCCACTTATTCATCAAGTGATTTATTTTCTTACGATATTATTTATTTCCACTTATTCATCAAGTGATTTATTTTCTTACGATATTATTTATTTCCACTTATTCATCAAGTGATTTATTTTCTTACGATATTATTTATTTCCACTTATTCATCAAGTGATTTACTTTCTTACGATATTATTTATTTCCACTTATTCATCAAGTGATTTACTTTCTTACGATATTATTTATTTCCACTTATTCATCAAGTGATTTATTTTCTTACGATATTATTTATTTCCACTTATTCATCAAGTGATTTACTTTCTTACGATATTATTTATTTCCACTTATTCATCAAGTGATTTACTTTCTTACGATATTATTTATTTCCACTTATTCATCAAGTGATTTATTTTCTTACGATATTATTTATTTCCACTTATTCATCAAGTGATTTATTTTCTTACGATATTATTTATTTCCACTTATTCATCAAGTGATTTATTTTCTTACGATATTATTTATTTCCACTTATTCATCAAGTGATTTATTTTCTTACGATATTATTTATTTCCACTTATTCATCAAGTGATTTATTTTCTTACGATATTATTTATTTCCACTTATTCATCAAGTGATTTATTTTCTTACGATATTATTTATTTCCACTTATTCATCAAGTGATTTATTTTCTTACGATATTATTTATTTCCACTTATTCATCAAGTGATTTATTTTCTTACGATATTATTTATTTCCACTTATTCATCAAGTGATTTACTTTCTTACGATATTATTTATTTCCACTTATTCATCAAGTGATTTATTTTCTTACGATATTATTTATTTCCACTTATTCATCAAGTGATTTATTTTCTTACGATATTATTTATTTCCACTTATTCATCAAGTGATTTATTTTCTTACGATATTATTTATTTCCACTTATTCATCAAGTGATTTATTTTCTTACGATATTATTTATTTCCACTTATTCATCAAGTGATTTATTTTCTTACGATATTATTTATTTCCACTTATTCATCAAGTGATTTATTTTCTTACGATATTATTTATTTCCACTTATTCATCAAGTGATTTATTTTCTTACGATATTATTTATTTCCACTTATTCATCAAGTGATTTATTTTCTTACGATATTATTTATTTCCACTTATTCATCAAGTGATTTATTTTCTTACGATATTATTTATTTCCACTTATTCATCAAGTGATTTACTTTCTTACGATATTATTTATTTCCACTTATTCATCAAGTGATTTATTTTCTTACGATATTATTTATTTCCACTTATTCATCAAGTGATTTACTTTCTTACGATATTATTTATTTCCACTTATTCATCAAGTGATTTACTTTCTTACGATATTATTTATTTCCACTTATTCATCAAGTGATTTATTTTCTTACGATATTATTTATTTCCACTTATTCATCAAGTGATTTATTTTCTTACGATATTATTTATTTCCACTTATTCATCAAGTGATTTATTTTCTTACGATATTATTTATTTCCACTTATTCATCAAGTGATTTATTTTCTTACGATATTATTTATTTCAACTTATTCATCAAGTGATTTATTTTCTTACGATATTATTTATTTCCACTTATTCATCAAGTGATTTATTTTCTTACGATATTATTTATCTCCACTTATTCATCAAGTGATTTATTTTCTTACGATATTATTTATTTCCACTTATTCATCAAGTGATTTATTTTCTTACGATATTATTTATTTCCACTTATTCATCAAGTGATTTATTTTCTTACGATATTATTTATTTCCACTTATTCATCAAGTGATTTATTTTCTTACGATATTATTTATTTCCACTTATTCATCAAGTGATTTATTTTCTTACGATATTATTTATTTCCACTTATTCATCAAGTGATTTATTTTCTTACGATATTATTTATTTCCACTTATTCATCAAGTGATTTACTTTCTTACGATATTATTTATTTCCACTTATTCATCAAGTGATTTATTTTCTTACGATATTATTTATTTCCACTTATTCATCAAGTGATTTATTTTCTTACGATATTATTTATTTCCACTTATTCATCAAGTGATTTATTTTCTTACGATATTATTTATTTCCACTTATTCATCAAGTGATTTATTTTCTTACGATATTATTTATTTCCACTTATTCATCAAGTGATTTACTTTCTTACGATATTATTTATTTCCACTTATTCATCAAGTGATTTATTTTCTTACGATATTATTTATTTCCACTTATTCATCAAGTGATTTACTTTCTTACGATATTATTTATTTCCACTTATTCATCAAGTGATTTACTTTCTTACGATATTATTTATTTCCACTTATTCATCAAGTGATTTACTTTCTTACGATATTATTTATTTCCACTTATTCATCAAGTGATTTATTTTCTTACGATATTATTTATTTCCACTTATTCATCAAGTGATTTACTTTCTTACGATATTATTTATTTCCACTTATTCATCAAGTGATTTACTTTCTTACGATATTATTTATTTCCACTTATTCATCAAGTGATTTATTTTCTTACGATATTATTTATTTCCACTTATTCATCAAGTGATTTATTTTCTTACGATATTATTTATTTCCACTTATTCATCAAGTGATTTATTTTCTTACGATATTATTTATTTCCACTTATTCATCAAGTGATTTACTTTCTTACGATATTATTTATTTCCACTTATTCATCAAGTGATTTATTTTCTTACGATATTATTTATTTCCACTTATTCATCAAGTGATTTATTTTCTTACGATATTATTTATTTCCACTTATTCATCAAGTGATTTATTTTCTTACGATATTATTTATTTCCACTTATTCATCAAGTGATTTATTTTCTTACGATATTATTTATTTCCACTTATTCATCAAGTGATTTATTTTCTTACGATATTATTTATTTCCACTTATTCATCAAGTGATTTATTTTCTTACGATATTATTTATTTCCACTTATTCATCAAGTGATTTATTTTCTTACGATATTATTTATTTCCACTTATTCATCAAGTGATTTATTTTCTTACGATATTATTTATTTCCACTTATTCATCAAGTGATTTATTTTCTTACGATATTATTTATTTCCACTTATTCATCAAGTGATTTACTTTCTTACGATATTATTTATTTCCACTTATTCATCAAGTGATTTATTTTCTTACGATATTATTTATTTCCACTTATTCATCAAGTGATTTACTTTCTTACGATATTATTTATTTCCACTTATTCATCAAGTGATTTATTTTCTTACGATATTATTTATTTCCACTTATTCATCAAGTGATTTACTTTCTTACGATATTATTTATTTCCACTTATTCATCAAGTGATTTACTTTCTTACGATATTATTTATTTCCACTTATTCATCAAGTGATTTATTTTCTTACGATATTATTTATTTCCACTTATTCATCAAGTGATTTATTTTCTTACGATATTATTTATTTCCACTTATTCATCAAGTGATTTATTTTCTTACGATATTATTTATTTCCACTTATTCATCAAGTGATTTACTTTCTTACGATATTATTTATTTCCACTTATTCATCAAGTGATTTATTTTCTTACGATATTATTTATTTCCACTTATTCATCAAGTGATTTACTTTCTTACGATATTATTTATTTCCACTTATTCATCAAGTGATTTACTTTCTTACGATATGATTTATTTCCACTTATTCATCAAGTGATTTATTTTCTTACGATATTATTTATTTCCACTTATTCATCAAGTGATTTATTTTCTTACGATATTATTTATTTCCACTTATTCATCAAGTGATTTATTTTCTTACGATATTATTTATTTCCACTTATTCATCAAGTGATTTACTTTCTTACGATATTATTTATTTCCACTTATTCATCAAGTGATTTATTTTCTTACGATATTATTTATTTCCACTTATTCATCAAGTGATTTATTTTCTTACGATATTATTTATTTCCACTTATTCATCAAGTGATTTATTTTCTTACGATATTATTTATTTCCACTTATTCATCAAGTGATTTATTTTCTTACGATATTATTTATTTCCACTTATTCATCAAGTGATTTATTTTCTTACGATATTATTTATTTCCACTTATTCATCAAGTGATTTATTTTCTTACGATATTATTTATTTCCACTTATTCATCAAGTGATTTATTTTCTTACGATATTATTTATTTCCACTTATTCATCAAGTGATTTATTTTCTTACGATATTATTTATTTCCACTTATTCATCAAGTGATTTATTTTCTTACGATATTATTTATTTCCACTTATTCATCAAGTGATTTACTTTCTTACGATATTATTTATTTCCACTTATTCATCAAGTGATTTATTTTCTTACGATATTATTTATTTCCACTTATTCATCAAGTGATTTACTTTCTTACGATATTATTTATTTCCACTTATTCATCAAGTGATTTATTTTCTTACGATATTATTTATTTCCACTTATTCATCAAGTGATTTACTTTCTTACGATATTATTTATTTCCACTTATTCATCAAGTGATTTACTTTCTTACGATATTATTTATTTCCACTTATTCATCAAGTGATTTATTTTCTTACGATATTATTTATTTCCACTTATTCATCAAGTGATTTATTTTCTTACGATATTATTTATTTCCACTTATTCATCAAGTGATTTATTTTCTTACGATATTATTTATTTCCACTTATTAATCAAGTGATTTATTTTCTTACGATATTATTTATTTCCACTTATTCATCAAGTGATTTACTTTCTTACGATATTATTTATTTCCACTTATTCATCAAGTGATTTATTTTCTTACGATATTATTTATTTCCACTTATTCATCAAGTGATTTATTTTCTTACGATATTATTTATTTCCACTTATTCATCAAGTGATTTACTTTCTTACGATATTATTTATTTCCACTTATTCATCAAGTGATTTACTTTCTTACGATATTATTTATTTCCACTTATTCATCAAGTGATTTATTTTCTTACGATATTATTTATTTCCACTTATTCATCAAGTGATTTATTTTCTTACGATATTATTTATTTCCACTTATTCATCAAGTGATTTACTTTCTTACGATATTATTTATTTCCACTTATTCATCAAGTGATTTACTTTCTTACGATATTATTTATTTCCACTTATTCATCAAGTGATTTACTTTCTTACGATATTATTTATTTCCACTTATTCATCAAGTGATTTATTTTCTTACGATATTATTTATTTCCACTTATTCATCAAGTGATTTACTTTCTTACGATATTATTTATTTCCACTTATTCATCAAGTGATTTACTTTCTTACGATATTATTTATTTCCACTTATTCATCAAGTGATTTATTTTCTTACGATATTATTTATTTCCACTTATTCATCAAGTGATTTATTTTCTTACGATATTATTTATTTCCACTTATTCATCAAGTGATTTATTTTCTTACGATATTATTTATTTCCACTTATTCATCAAGTGATTTACTTTCTTACGATATTATTTATTTCCACTTATTCATCAAGTGATTTATTTTCTTACGATATTATTTATTTCCACTTATTCATCAAGTGATTTATTTTCTTACGATATTATTTATTTCCACTTATTCATCAAGTGATTTATTTTCTTACGATATTATTTATTTCCACTTATTCATCAAGTGATTTATTTTCTTACGATATTATTTATTTCCACTTATTCATCAAGTGATTTATTTTCTTACGATATTATTTATTTCCACTTATTCATCAAGTGATTTATTTTCTTACGATATTATTTATTTCCACTTATTCATCAAGTGATTTATTTTCTTACGATATTATTTATTTCCACTTATTCATCAAGTGATTTATTTTCTTACGATATTATTTATTTCCACTTATTCATCAAGTGATTTATTTTCTTACGATATTATTTATTTCCACTTATTCATCAAGTGATTTACTTTCTTACGATATTATTTATTTCCACTTATTCATCAAGTGATTTATTTTCTTACGATATTATTTATTTCCACTTATTCATCAAGTGATTTACTTTCTTACGATATTATTTATTTCCACTTATTCATCAAGTGATTTACTTTCTTACGATATTATTTATTTCCACTTATTCATCAAGTGATTTACTTTCTTACGATATTATTTATTTCCACTTATTCATCAAGTGATTTATTTTCTTACGATATTATTTATTTCCACTTATTCATCAAGTGATTTACTTTCTTACGATATTATTTATTTCCACTTATTCATCAAGTGATTTACTTTCTTACGATATTATTTATTTCCACTTATTCATCAAGTGATTTATTTTCTTACGATATTATTTATTTCCACTTATTCATCAAGTGATTTATTTTCTTACGATATTATTTATTTCCACTTATTCATCAAGTGATTTATTTTCTTACGATATTATTTATTTCCACTTATTAATCAAGTGATTTATTTTCTTACGATATTATTTATTTCCACTTATTCATCAAGTGATTTACTTTCTTACGATATTATTTATTTCCACTTATTCATCAAGTGATTTATTTTCTTACGATATTATTTATTTCCACTTATTCATCAAGTGATTTATTTTCTTACGATATTATTTATTTCCACTTATTCATCAAGTGATTTACTTTCTTACGATATTATTTATTTCCACTTATTCATCAAGTGATTTATTTTCTTACGATATTATTTATTTCCACTTATTCATCAAGTGATTTATTTTCTTACGATATTATTTATTTCCACTTATTCATCAAGTGATTTATTTTCTTACGATATTATTTATTTCCACTTATTAATCAAGTGATTTATTTTCTTACGATATTATTTATTTCCACTTATTCATCAAGTGATTTACTTTCTTACGATATTATTTATTTCCACTTATTCATCAAGTGATTTATTTTCTTACGATATTATTTATTTCCACTTATGTTCAATCAAACTGAATTTTCTCATCATGCCTTACTCAAGATGTATTATCCAGTTTGTGTTTCGTTTCTGAATATGTTTAATGTTAAAAAGTGATAATCTTATTTCAGAATAATAAAAAAAAGTTAATTATATAAGCTGTAGCTGTGCATTGTAACTGATCCCTTTAAATAAAAAATAAAATTATACAAATATTTCATGAAAATAACTGATATGCATGAAATAAAGTCAAGAACTAAAATCTGATACAATTTAATGATTATTACACAGTATAAAATAGAATTAAATTAAAAATGTATAAGGAAACAAATCGCCAACATTTACATGGCTTTTCATGTTTATAAACTTTCTTGATTGTGTTTTATTTTATATTATATTCTTATAAACACACTTCACGGCAGCTGCTAATGTGAGAGACGACTACATGACGGGAAGAGCAAATAAAAAAGCTGAAAACAAAAAACAACAACATTGTTGTTGTTCAGTGGCAGCACGTAGTTATCACACAAACAAAATGTAAACTAATCATAAATGGAAGAAGAAAATGAACGAGAAGGGCAAATAATTGTTACATTCAGAGTTATCCCCCCTTGATTGATAAATATGATCGTAACTTAATACTGGTATAATACATTTTTCTGTTCTTTATTCTTTTTTATGGATAGAAAATAATAGGGTAACGCAAGATAGTTCTCCAGGTTTAACTCTACATCTAGTCTTAATGGGACCGTCCATACATTGTTTCTACTATGTAGAGAAAGTCATCAGTCAGATCATTGTCTGCTTAATGGTAATTCCTTAGCGCTAGTCATGCTACTAATTGTTTCTTCAATGCCAAGCGTATCATGCAATGCTAAATCGCTATCATCTTTAAATCGCAGCTGATAAACTATCGAATGTTCATCCAATCGTTTTGCTTGAAATGAAATTAAATACAACTAACATCCATCATTTTTGTTAGGTGGGTGTGGGGGTACACATTGTCTTTAACATCCACTTTTATATTTATGGATTAGATAAACTTGAACATTTTGGAAGGTTTTCTTAGCGTATGCATTGGAGTTATGGTTTGGAGAGTTCCCTGGTTCTATCAAAATATGGTGGTTACACCGGAAACCATTGTTGTTAAGAGACTTGAATCTGTGGGGCAGAGTGTATCCTTATTATCTTTACGACCATAGGTGAACTATTTATTGGTCTGATGGTCAAACAAATCCTTAGAATAACGTCCATCAATGTCTCAGTTTGCTCATCTCGTATAAAGGAGTGCAACGGTGTATTAATTGACATACTCACGTAAGTTAAAAAGAGTGAAACTAAGTCTGAAATAACTCGGGAGGTTTCTACTGAACTGAGGGACAACTACGAGTATCAAACTTTTATAGAAAGCACACTGCTGAAAAGCAGATTTTTTTTCAAAACTTCAGCCAAACCCAAAGTATAAAATTATCAGCTCATAAAAACTGCATTTAGTGTCGTGGGGTAACAATCGCATCTCGTTGCAGAATAAGATCATTCAAGTAAACAACTACAAGAATATCTAGAACGAATGTATCAGTTTGGAGATGTTTTGGAGATGTCCTAAAAGTGGTGGTATCCTCCTGCACTCATAACAAGTTTACATGTCACGTGACTGCATTAAGAAGCATTATGACTGGCAACCTCAACAGGTGCATTAGCTCTGCAAGCAAGATGTTTAATAGAAACCTGAAAATGGCACACTATATACAGAAAAGATGTCAATCTAGGGCTGATTTTGGCAAAGCTTTTCATATGCTCAGAGTTAACTCAGATTTATCTCCCCTTAACATATAACTATGCTCATAACTTAATACTGGCATGACTCATTATAATTTCCTATAATTTATTTCCTTTCTTTTAAGATGAGAATTAATAGACTCTCACTTCCTCATAAAATTTGATTTTCTTTGTTAAAAAAAATCTGCATCATCTGTGTAGTGATTTTTGGAATATGATGTCACAAGTGGTACATCGTTAAGATTGTTTTTTGTTTTTATTTAAATAGGCTAAATTCAGGATTTGCACCTTTTCTTTCTAATATTGGATAAAATTAACATTCAGTATGAATCGTATTTTCTTTATTTTTCAAATATTTTTTTTTTAATTTTGTAAAACTTTTAAAAAATTAAAAACTTAAAAAAAAATGATACTTTTTCAAATAAACAGTAAAATGGTGAAAAAAAAATGAAAAAAACAATAAACAAAAAAAATGAAAAGACAAATGAGTTTTTACAAATGCAATAAAATTTCATCTACAATCGATTTGTTTAGTTTTTATATCTTTTAACTGTTTTGAATTATTTTCCTAACTCGCTGTCGGTACGTCACTAAATAAAGATGTTTTATGCAAAACTGTTTGAAAGCAGAAAAAGACTTTATTCTCAAATGCACAAACACGAACAAAATCTGAAAACAAATCAAAACGGGGAAAAAGAGCAGACAAGTTCTTTGCACTCACATTCATCTAAATAAAAATATAAAGATTAATTTAAATAAAAAATATAAAGATTAATTTAAATAAAAAATATAAAGATTAATTTAAATAAAAAATATAAAGATTAATTTAAATAAAAAATATAAAGATTAATTTAAATAAAAAATATAAAGATTAATTTAAATAAAAAATATGAAGATTAATTTAAATAAAAAATATAAAGATTAATTTAAATAAAAAATATGAAGATTAATTTAAATAAAAAATATGAAGATTAATTTAAATAAATAATATGAAGATTAATTTAAATAAAAAATATAAAGATTAATTTAAATAAAAAATATAAAGATTAATTTAAATAAAAAATATAAAGATTAATTTAAATAAAAAATATAAAGATTAATTTAAATAAAAAATATGAAGATTAATTTAAATAAAAAATATAAAGATTAATTTTAAAAAAAGGATCATAAATTGGTACGTGAAATGCGTTTTTTTAGAGTTGATTAAAAATTAATTGAAAATAAAAGGATGAAAACTTGTCAATAGCAATGTTTATTTGGGTTGTTTTGAAAATGGAATGGAAATTTTAATTTCATTCCATTTTAATCTTTTTTTTTTTTTAATCGAGCATGCATCAACAAAATCGAAAACTCATCGTTCACATTTGAAATGACAACTTTTATAGGTTTTCGGGTATGCTAACAATATTGTAGGTGTCTGTTCCGAAAGCCGTTCTTAACATGGGGAGGTTGGAGGTGTCTATTCTAAAAGCCGTTCTTCGTTGTCAGCATACATTTTGAATTTAAATGGTGAGTTGGACTGAAATAAAAAAAATACCAAAAGTTTTATCAAATTGACTTTTTTCGTTTAAAAATTAAATTATTTCGTTTTTTGTTAATAAAATTTTATTTTTTTTATAAAAGTAATATTTCGTTTACTTTTATATAAAAAGTATAATTGTTGAATTTTATTCTTTTGATTATTTTCGATTGTATTGACGCATGCGTAATGTGAAAAAAAATTAAAACGGGACGAAATTTAATTTTCCGTTCCATTTTTTAAAAACAAACCCAAAACAGAGCAACCTCGACAAGTTTTACCAAAATAAATATTAATAGATCATACAAATAAAGCCTAAAAATTGAATAGAATTAAAAACCGGGCTTTTGAAAATCTGGGTTCACCATACATCAGAAAAAAAAATCATGCTTTTTTTTTTTTTTTTTTTTTTTGGAAAAGTCCTGATTTATTACACTACTGGTCTACCATACATTCAAAGAAAAAAATGCCTGGTTTAGTAGTGGCAGCGATAAGCCATAATATAAAAATACCGACGCTTTTATTCATTTCTACTTTAAAATTTGTTACAATGTGTTTTTTTTTTTAATTTGAATTCCTTTAAAAAATGTCTAAATTCTATTAAAACATATTTTTATATAATAAATGTTATTTTTAGATTATAAAATAAAATATTCAAATTCCAAACATTGTGATTTTTTTCGATAAATTTATAACCAATTCTTTTTACGTTACAAATCATAAAGTCATAAAATTTCTTACTTTTTTGTCCAGTTTTTTCTTCTTTCCAATGATGTGTTATAAAGAAAGACATTCTCGATGTGTAATTTTTTGTTTATTTCTTAATCAGTTTAGTCGTAGATATGTGTAAAAAAAAAAATTATTTCTTAATCAGTTTAGTTGTAGATATGTGTTGCCGGTTCTGACTTGTAAAGTTATTTGTATTCATCGCATTTGCGTCTCGTCTTAAAAATGTACCTATTTACTATGCCTCCCCACGGGACAGAGTTAGACACCAGGGTCGTTTTTTAATGTGGAGAAAAGGTACAAAAATAAAAATTGTCTCAGTCGTGAAGGATTTCTCCTCCACCGAAAGAGAACAAGAAAATGAAGTGCAGCATCTGAAGAACAGATACTACACTTTGATCTTGACCAAAAGGCCTAAAGTCACGTCGTATCGATCAAATTGAAAACGATTTTTTTTTTAAAGTTTGAACAAAATTATCTCCCTTGACAATCGTTCTTCTATCCCGTTAAATTTATATATTTTACTTCTGGTCCACCATACTCTTTGAAGAATTAACTTTCTACATCGTTTTTCGTAATTATTTGGATATGTTATTAATTTCGACATGACAAATAAGTAGATTCCACCGGTTTTAATTGAAATTACAGATTTCGATTTTAGTTCGATTAACAAAGAAGCACCAAAATGTCTGGATAACATTTTTATGGATATAATTTACTCCAAAAATTAGTCAATAAATAAAAAATAATTGTTACCAAAGGCAAGATAAATTACTCTTTACCTACATGAATATTTTTGAGTTAACTTATTTTAAAGCGTTTATTTAATTTTAAACAAAAGTAATGCCGAGTTGCTAAGCTAGAACTACAACATTGTGGTTAAATACAATGACTCCACAAATCAATCTTCACTCTTCAATCCTGCAGTCCAATGCACTTCTGACAGCAATTGCTTCTGCCAAACAAAAAAGACACCCTCTCTCCCAAATACAGGCTTTTTATAGGACAAAACCGTCCAAAGTTATTTGCATACTCTTCCCATGATCTCTAGTCTATAAATAGACGCAGTGGCCATTCTCATCTTCTTTCACTCTCTGAAGGTTTGCACGATTTTTTTTTTTTTACTACATATATATGAGGTTGTAACTAATCGAGTCTCGATAATGACTCACAATAAAAAATAAAACAAAATGCTGATAGAAGTCAACTGAATAAATGTGACGATGACAGTTATTGGGTGGCTTTTGTTACAAGACGAGATCTTGCCCTGATGCGAGAAACGGAAGTTTTTGTCATATCGAGTGTGGAGAAAAGGGGATTTTGAACATCTGCGGGGTAGTCCCGGCAGCACTTCCGGAAAAAAGAGAAAAAGAAAGGAATTAGTGAAAAAAAAAGGCAACATGTGGCCAGACAAAAAAAATACCACAGCCGCTACGGAATCTTCCAGTCACAAGTGAAAGTTATTTTATTGTGTGCTTTTGTGTTCATTCGATAGTTGTCGTATCACGCGTCATCTCCACAACATCACAATCAGACAAGCCGCGCCTATACCCCACGTCACGGAACAACCACGTCATTACAGATGAGCTGTCTCTAAACCCTCCGCACACCTCTAGATGACCCTTACAACTTAACAAGATTAACTGTGGCTATTATAGATGCCGGGAAGGATTCAACAATACCTCATCTGATTTGTGGTAAATAGATATATTTCAATCTACTCAGTTGTCATATTCTCGTTTTTGCAACCATACACATTTCCGCCCACAATACATAGAATATAACACTGGTGTAAAGCGTGCAGCAAAACAAGAATAGAATATTCCAGCCTTTCTCGATCAGAGATCCTAGAACTCATTAAGCAACAAAAAGCAGCAATTCTTCAAACGAAAATTGACATGGAGCTTGCCGATAACCCACAAACACAATTAATCATCGATGAACTGAAAACAGACCTCCACGAACTTTTATCTGCCCTGCAAACTACTGCACTCGACCGGTCACACACGTCGTCACAGCATACCACTCACTACGAACTTCTGCTACAACAGCAGTCACTTCGGGATGCCACAAAATCCATCCGGACCTTTGAACCAGGTAACGATGTCAACCGCTTCATTACTGGCCTTAACAAGGCTTACACCATACATGTTAAGCCAGAGTTAAGGGAATATCCAGCGATGGAGAAGGAGGTTGTCAAGCTGGCAAAACAGCTCCTTAACGAAGGCGTATTCCAGCAGATGGAAGACTCAAGACAATCCACATCATCGTTCGAGGAACTAAAGGCTTACCTCATCTCCACCCACGGTAGCCAAATGACGAGTTTTCAATATCTGAGCAGAGCGTGGGACCTTCAGCGCCATGAGGGAGAGAAGCTCACTGATTTTGCAGGCCAACTGGAAAACACAATCCAAGAGGCTACTGTCCACATCATGGCCAAATTAAAGTTGGATAACCAAAATGCTGAGATGTCAGCTGAAATGACTTTTTCCTTAATGGGGGCCATGCTCATGAGCGAAAAGATCAAGGCATGGGCACCCAACATCTACCCACATCTCGTGAAAACCATGGACAGACACTACCCTGCGGGCGGTATAGCCAGCGATGCACAACGCTATCTTGATCATGGCATCAAAATGGACATTACCACTGCCAATGAAACCAATGCATTAATGGCGAACCACCCTACACATTCCGACAAGCCATACAGTCTCAAAAGTGAGGAGATATTAGCCGACGTAAAGCTACAGCTACTAGAGTTAAACAAGCATCTGCGCAAAACGCATGGAAACAAGCCATCCATTGGAAATAGGAACGATTGGACCGGCCCCTCCTCCAACATGAAGCACAGCCGGGCAAGAAAAGGCACTGGCCAACCCCGCCAACAGGCAGTGTGCAGAAACTTTTTACAAGGCCGTGCATGCTTCATGGGCGACATGTGTCCGTATTTTCACCCTCCCCGTGCTCAAGCACACATAGCGACTACTGACACCGGTTTACCTGGGACCGATAGTGATCAAAATAGCTGTGAACATGCGACGCTCTTCAACGAACTGGATTTTCAGCGAGATGTAATTACTCGTCCCCAGGTCCTTGACTCCACTGAACATCATCACACATTTAACCTTCAAATCCAACCTAATCTCCGATCACCACTTGTCCAGATAAACTTCCACAACAATGGCATCATGTTTTCCGACATGGGTATGCCGGATTCCGGATGCACAACTTGTATCATCCCCATCTCCCGCTTACCTGAAGATGCGAAAAAGCACATGTCCAGATCCAACATACGAATCAGGGGTATCGGAGGGAACATCTCTGTTTTGGGCAAGCTGACCTGCGACATTACCTTGGGCGACGGTACTTCCCCCGCTTTCCGCGACATTGACGCACTGATCATGACAGCAGACATTCCCATCCTGATTGGTCAGACTATACTCAGCCACTACACACTGTCATCCTACACTATCAATAACCAGAAGGCTACTGTCAAACTTGCACGCACACTCCCGTCTAGCAAGCTATCACATACCATTCCGCTCTCTACAGCTGTCAATCCAAAGAAACAGAATCACATCCTTGCACACAGTGACCAAGCTCATTCCAATGAGGAACCATGGGTCACCGCAAGATGTGGGTTGACTCTTAACGAAAAACTCCACTGGCTGAAACAAACTGCGGGCCTATCACTTCCAGACCATCATAACCGTAGTGAATTAGAAGCCACCACCGATTTACTCATTAAATATGCGAACATCCTTGGCACCGATGATAATAAAAGGGCCACTTTTATCAGACCCATATGCATTCCAACCAACGGGCAGTCCAGGAGCCAAAAACAACATTCCATAGCCCAAGCACTAGAGGATGAGGTGAATGCAGAAATCACCCGCATGGCGACTGAGGGCGTTATCGAACCTTGCGATAATCCTAAGGGATTTAACAGTCCCGTTTTCGCCGTCCGTAAGAAAAACGGAAAAATCCGAGTGGTTGCAAACTTTAAGAGAACCCTCAACAAGGTATTGGTCGATCTTGACCCATATCCGATGCTTACCACTGGCTCCACATTCAACAAGATTGGCGAAGGTAACAGGTACTTCTCAACGCTCGACCTCCACAATGGCTATTGGCAAATTGTTATCAACAAACTTGACCGCTATAAAACGGCCTTTACTTGGAAAGGGCGTTGTTTCCAATACACCCGTCTAGCCTTTGGTTTAACATCCACTGGTCAAATCTTTTCCCGATGCAAAGCCGCTGCTTTAGACACAGTGCCTTCACGCGCAAATATATCATCTCATATCGACGATAATCTTGTACATGAGCTCTTGCCGTAATGCGAGAAACGGAAGTTTTTGTCATATAGAGTGCGGAGAAAAGGGGATTTTTAACATTTGCGGGGTAGTCCGGGCAGCACTTCCGGAAAAAAGAAAAAAAGAAAGGAACTAGTGCAAAAAGGCAACACGTTGCCGGACAGAAAAAGTATCACAGCCGCTGCGGGATCTTCCATTCACAAGTGAAAGGTATTTTATTGTGTTTTTGTGTTCATTTGATAGTTGCCGTATCATGCGTCATCTACACAACATCACAATCAGACAAGCCACACCTATACCCCACGTCACGGAACAACCACGTCATTACAGATGAGCCGTCTCTAAACCCTCCGCTCGCCTTTAGACGACCCTTACAACTTAACAAGACTTTACTGTGGCTATTATAGATGCCGGGAAGGATTCAACAATACCTCATCTGATTTGTGGTAAATAAATATATTTCAATCTACTCAGTTATCATATTCTCGTTTTTGCAACTATCGTATTCTTGTTTTGCAACCATACGCATTTTCCGCCCACAATACATAGAATATAACACTACCAAAATCCGTTTTCCATGGTAACAAAAATAAGAGAAACAAAAAGGGGAGACCAGCATATAAAGAAAATTTTCCGGAAATGGGAAACTAATAGAAATGGTCGAAAGAAATACACACCCTAAATGTGTTTAAAATGATCCAAATTTATTTTTAAAAAAGTTATGAATTGCCTTTATTTCCCAAAGCTAGGGTTTCAAAAAAACTTAAAGAAACATTTAAAATAAAAAGCAAATACCAAAAATGCGACAATTCTTTCTTTTAAGAAAGGCTGAAAAGAAAAGAACATTTAAAAAAACAGAACATAGTTCTTTTAAGTCCTTCTTTTAAGTTCAGTCTTTCTTTACAAATGTTTTTTCTGCTTTCTCGAAAGGGAATCTCAAACAAAGTCTCTTTGACTTTCAATGGAGGAAAAGAACTAAAATATTTTTCCTTTGTGAAGGCTCAGATACCTTTAAATCCAAAGGAAAGAAAAGAAAACCATAAAGCCGTTAGGTAGGCTTTATGTGTACAAACAAAATAATTATTACGTCTGTGTTTCCAAACAGTCCCAGATGTCGTGTCTTCCTTACATGGGATAAATTCTGGTATTAATGTTTTTCGTTTTTTTTTTTCTTTTAAAATAAAACTTGTGTTCTGTAAAGGAAAGTTCGTTTGAATTGTCTTCCAATATGGTATCTTTCAATTTTCTTGAACAAAGAGGGAATTTTCTTTCCTGGCGATCACATGTGCCGATTATCTGCTCGTCTTCTCAGAAAACCGGCGAAATTCATTTCTGTTTTTTACAGAAAAAAAATCCCCAAAACACCACCGGTTTCTTCTGCTGGTCTTTTTTAGACTAATTTTCCAGTCGATAAAACCTTGTTGCTTTTTAATAACTGGGAACAAAATTATGATGAAAGTTTAGTAACCATCAATGGAGTTCCAAACAAACGTCTTTTTCTAAAGGAGAAAAAAAAACATGTAACAAATTTGACATCAAAATCTCTTTGATGGAGAACAAAGTAAAGCCTCCTCCTCATATGCAGGGGATAGTCGAACTGACGAAAACGGAAAAGGTCGTTTCTTTCTCCCTTCTTCACCCCCCCCCCACCAGAGGGTGTAAGAAGACGAGACTGCTGGAATGGAATTAAGACATGTGTACAATCACACACACACACACACACACACACACACACACACACACACACACACACACACACACACACACACACACACACACACGTGCGCGCAAATAACGACCCATTACTCATTTCAATTTTCCCTGCACGTTTTAAAAAAAAACATGTTTGTTCAGGAACGGCACAAATTCAAATACGCCACACACTTTTTTCAAAACAACAAAATTAAAAATAACATATGTTTGGCGGATGTAGTTGAAAGCAGGTCACGGGACACAACCAGCCAATGAGAAAATTAAGAACATAATTTTTTTTTATGAATTTCGAAAAGCGAAGATAGCAGTGGGAGCTGTCCCTTCCTGGAGCCAAAATGTATAAAATAGTCGTCTATGGAGACATTTCAGCTTTCTCTCCCTGTTATCTCACTTCGTGACACCATGAGAGTATGTTTCTCTTGTTCACGACCTCGCTGCCGCCAACGCCGTAAACATCACACGCATACGCCATGCAGACCCAAAAAACTACTTGTGCGCACACGCATTCATCTTCTAAAGTTGATAACAACAAAATCACTCACTTCTTGAATTTCTTTCCTTATGGGACTTTTAAAGCAAGGCGAACTTCGCCAGATACACAAACTTTGAATTCCTTTTTCTTTAATTACTCTCACGCAGGACTTTCACCTAACATTTCTAATTACAATGACGTCGAAACGATTCTCACCCGTTGGACCTTTTGTGATCACCTTATTGTTGTTGTTTATGCTGTGCATTTGAATCAGAAGGAGGTGTCGTTTGTTTCATTCTATTTTTATTATTATTTATTTTGGGTGAGGAAATTTAATCTCATTTTAGTGCTTTTTTTCGTAATGTTCCTGTAAAAATTATTATTTTTTTTACTTTTACAAATTACGATGCTTTATTTATATTTAAAAAAAAAAAGCAAAAATAAATTCTTGCGTTTTTTATTTACTACTGAAAACCATAACTTTAGTAAAGGTATTTATTTTTAAACAAAATAATACATTTTCACTAAGATTTAAATAAAAATAATAAGCTCATTATATTCTGCGATCATGATTTGATAAATACTGAAAAATTCATTACAATTGGTTAATTCCCTGATTTTTGGTGATTTTTTTTTAGTAAAGGGAGGGGTCAAAATGTGGGTTTGTATTACTGTACACATAGATTCGAAAAAGTTGTCAAAAAACAAATATAGAACAAATAAATGTTATCGAAGGCAAAATAAGTTACTTTTCTACCTAACTGGATATATTTTTTGTGTTTTTATTCAGTGTAACATGTTTATTCAGCTCGAAAAACATGCAGTGTTTACCGATGTATTGGAAAATTCAAAATGGCAGCCGACTCTCTCTCGGAGAGGGTACGTTTGGGAAAAGGTGTTATAAATAATAAACTAGACAAAATACTGTTAGAAATTCGCTCAATATATGTTACCGTGACATAAGTGGACATGTATTCGGTTGTTTTCTAACAGTATTTTGTCTAGTTTATTATTTATAATACCTTTTCCCAAACGTACCCTCACCGAGAGAGAGTCGGCTGCCATTTTGAATTTTCCAATACATCTGTAAACACTGCATGTTTTTCGAGCTGAATAAACATGTTACACGGAATAAAAACACAAAAAATATATCCAGTTAGGTAGAAAAGTAACTTATTTTGCCTTCGATAACATTTATTTGTTCTATATTTGTTTTTTGACAACTTTTTCGAATCTATGTGTACAGTAATACAAACCCAATTTCTGAACCCCACTACACATGAGGAAAAGGATTGGTGACAGTAGACCAGTGACCTACAAAAGGCCGGTCAAAGAGAGCGCCACTTTCACTAAATGTCGAGATGTTGAATATGTGTATATAAAAAAATAAATAAAAATTATTTCTTTATTAAAATTTCAACAAATTTAGACGTGGACTTGTCGACGATCACGGGAGGTAGTTTGTCTTAAAATACTCTTTGTCCGTTTCAAAGAGGCTGTTTATCAACTTGATCGATAATTTATTTGTCAATTTACTTAGTTAACCAGAAAATTAATTTTTTTTAACTTAACAAATCCAAAAATTATTATTATTTTCTTTAAATCAAAAACATTATTTAAAAAAAAAAAAAAAAGAAGAAAGAACTGGACAAAAAGTAATTTT
>NC_136526.1:60553822-60581322 GCF_053919585.1 Euprymna scolopes
TACATATAGTTTCAAAGTGTAAAATACTTACATATAGTTTCAAAGTATAAAATACTTCCATATAGTTTAAAAGTATAAAATACTTACATATAGTTTCAAAGTATAAAATACTTACATATAGTTTCAAAGTGTAAAATACTTACATATAGTTTCAAAGTATAAAATACTTACATATAATTTCAAAATACAAAATACTTACATATAGTTTTAAAGTATAAAATACTTACATATAATTTCAAAGTATAAAATACTTACATATAGTTTCAAATTATAAAATACTTACATATAATTTCAAAGTATAAAATACTTACATATAATTTCAAAATATAAAATACTTACATATAGTTTTAAAGTATACAATACTTACATATAGTTTCAAAGTATAAAATACTTACATATAATTTCAAAGTATAAAATACTTACATATAGTTTCAAAATATAAAATACTTACATATATTTTCAAATTATAAAATACTTACATATAGTTTCAAAGTATAAAATACTTACAAATAGTTTCAAAGTATAAAATACTTACATATAATTTCAAAGTATAAAATACTTACATATAGTTTCAAAGTATAAAATACTTACATATAATTTCACAGTATAAAATACTTACATATAATTTCAAAGTATAAAACACTTACATATAATTACAAAGTATAAAATACTTACATATAATTTCAAAGTATAAAATACTTACATATAATCTCAAAGTATAAAATACTTACATATAATTTAAAAGTATAAAATACTTACATATAATTACAAAGTATAAAATACTTACATATAATTTCAAAGTATACAATACTTACATATAGTTTCAAAGTATAAAATACTTACATATAGTTTCAAAGTATAAAATACTTACATATAATTTAACAGTATACAATACTTACATATAGTTTCAAAGTATAAAATACTTACATATAGTTTCAAAGTATAAAATACTTACATATAGTTTCAAAGTGTAAAAAACTTACATATGATTTCAAAGTATACAATACTTACATATAGTTTCAAAGTATAAAATACTTACATATAGTTTCAAAGTATAAAATACTTACATATAGTTTCAAAGTATAAAATACTTACATATAATTTCAAAGTATACAATACTTACATATAGTTTCAAAGTATAAAATACTTACATATAGTTTCAAAGTATAAAATACTTACATATAATTTCAAAGTATAAAATACTTACATATAGTTTCAAAGTATAAAATACTTACATATAATTTCAAAGTATAAAATACTTACATATAATTTCAAAGTATAAAATACTTACATATAATTTCAAAGTATAAAATACGTACATATAGTTTCAAAGTATAAAATACTTACATATAAGTTCAAAGTATAAAATACTTACATAAAGTTTCAAAGTATAAAATACTTACATATAGTTTCAAAGTATAAAATACTTACATATAGTTTCAAAGTATAAAATACTTACATATAGTTTCAAAGTATAAAATACTTACATATAGTTTCAAAGTATAAAATACTTACATATAGTTTCAAAGTATAAAATACTTACATATAGTTTCAAAGTATAACATACTTACATATAATTTAAAAATATAAAATACTTACATATAATTTCAAAGTATAAAATACTTACATATAGTTTCAAAGTATAAAATACTTACATATAGTTTAAAAGTATAAATTACTTACATATAATTTCAAAGTATAAAATACTTACATATAGTTTCAAAGTATACAATACTTACATATAATTTCAAAGTATAAAATACTTACATATAGTTTCTAAGTATAAAATACTTACATATAATTTCAAAGTATAAAATACTTACATATAATTACAAAGTATAAAATACTTACATATAGTTTCAAAGTATAAATTACTTACATATAATTTCAAAATATAAAATACTTACATATAGTTTACAAGTATACAATACTTACATATAATTTCAAAGTATAAAATACTTACATATAATTTCAAAGTATAAAATACTTACATATAATTACAAAGTATAAAATACTTACATATAATTACAAAGTATAAAATACTTACATATAATTTCAAAGTATAAAATACTTACATATAATTTCAAAGTATAAAATACTTACATATAATTACAAAGTATAAAATACTTACATATAATTTCAAAGTATAACATACTTACATATAATTTAAAAGTATAAAATACTTACATATAATTTCAAAGTAAAAAATACTTACATATAATTTCAAAGTATAAAATACTTACATATAATTTCAAAGTGTAAAATACTTACATATAGATTCAAAGTATAAAATACTTCCATATAGTTTTAAAGTATAAAATACTTACATACAATTTCAAAGTATAAAATACTTACATATAGTTTCAAAGTATAAAATACTTCCATATACTTTTAAAGTATAAAATACTTACATACAATTTCAAAGTATAAAATACTTACATATAGTTTCAAAGTATAAAATACTTCCATATAGTTTTAAAGTATAAAATACTTACATACAATTTCAAAGTATAAAATACTTACATATAGTTTCAAAGTATAAAATACTTACATATAGTTTCAAAGTGTAAAATACTTACATATAGTTTCAAAGTATAAAATACTTCCATATAGTTTAAAAGTATAAAATACTTACATATAGTTTCAAAGTATAAAATACTTACATATAGTTTCAAAGTATAAAATACTTACATATAGTTTCAAAGTATAAAATACTTACATATAATTTCAAAGTATAAAATACTTACATATAATTTCAAAATATAAAATACTTACATATAGTTTTAAAGTATACAATACTTACATATAGTTTCAAAGTATAAAATACTTACATATAATTTCAAAGTATAAAATACTTACATAAAGTTTCAAAATATAAAATACTTACATATATTTTCAAATTATAAAATACTTACATATAGTTTCAAAGTATAAAATACTTACATATAGTTTCAAAGTATAAAATACTTACATATAATTTCAAAGTATAAAATACTTACATATAGTTTCAAAGTATAAAATACTTACATATAATTTCACAGTATAAAATACTTACATATAATTTCAAAGTATAAAACACTTACATATAATTACAAAGTATAAAATACTTACATATAATTTCAAAGTATAAAATACTTACATATAATCTCAAAGTATAAAATACTTACATATAATTTCAAAGTATAAAATACTTACATATAATTACAAAGTATAAAATACTTACATATAATTTCAAAGTATACAATACTTACATATAGTTTCAAAGTATAAAATACTTACATATAGTTTCAAAGTATAAAATACTTACATATAATTTAACAGTATACAATACTTACATATAGTTTCAAAGTATAAAATACTTACATATAGTTTCAAAGTATAAAATACTTACATATAGTTTCAAAGTGTAAAAAACTTACATATGATTTCAAAGTATACAATACTTACATATAGTTTCAAAGTATAAAATACTTACATATAGTTTCAAAGTATAAAATACTTACATATAGTTTCAAAGTATAAAATACTTACATATAATTTCAAAGTATACAATACTTACATATAGTTTCAAAGTATAAAATACTTACATATAGTTTCAAAGTATAAAATACTTACATATAATTTCAAAGTATAAAATACTTACATATAGTTTCAAAGTATAAATTACTTACATATAATTTCAAAGTATACAATACTTACATATAATTTCAAAGTATAAAATACTTACATTTAGTTTCAAAGTATAAAATACTTACATATAATTTCAAAGTATAAAATACTTACATATAATTTCAAAATATAAAATACTTACATATAGTTTCAAAGTATAAAATACTTACATATAAGTTCAAAGTATAAAATACTTACATATAATTTAAAAATATAAAATACTTACATATAGTTTCAAAGTATAAAATACTTACATATAATTTCATAATATAAAATACGTACATATAGTTTCAAAGTATAAAATACTTACATATAATTTCAAAGTATAAAATACTTACATATAATTTCAAAATATAAAATACTTACATATAGTTTCAAAGTATAAAATACTTACATATAATTTCAAAGTATAAAATACCTACATATAATTTCAAAATATAAAATACTTACATATAGTTTCAAAGTATAAAATACTTACATATAATTTCAAAGTATAAAATACTTACATATAGTTTCAAAGTATACAATACTTACATATAATTACAAAGTATAAAATACTTACATTTAATTTCAAAGTATAAAATACTTACATATAATTACAAAGTATAAAATACTTACATATAATTTCAAAGTATAAAATACTTACATATAATTTTAAAGTATAAAATACTTACATATAATTTCAAAGTATAAAATACTTACATATAATTTCATAGTATACAATACTTACATATAGTTTCAAAGTATAAAATACTTACATATAGTTTCAAAGTGTAAAATACTTACATATAGTTTCAAAGTATAAAATACTTTCATATAGTTTATAAGTATAAAATACTTACATAAAATTTCAAAGTATAAAATACTTACATATAGTTTCAAAGTATAAAATACTTCCATATTGTTTTAAAGTATAAAATACTTACATACAATTTCAAAGTATAAAATACTTACATATAGTTTCAAAGAATAAAATACTTACATATAGTTTCAAAGTATAAAATACTTACATATAATTTCAAAGTGTAAAATACTACATATAGTTTCAAAGTATAAAATACTTACATATAATTTCCAAATATAAAATACGTACATATAGTTTCAAAGTGTAAAATACTTACATATAATTTCAAAGTATAAAATACTTACATATAGTTTCAAATTATAAAATACTTACATATAAGTTCAAAGTATACAATACTTACATATTGTTTCAAAGTATAAAATACTTACATATAGTTTCAAAGTATAAAACACTTACATATAATTTCAAAGTATACAATACTTACATATAGTTTCAAAGTATAAAATACTTACATATAGTTTCAAAGTATAAAATACTTACATATAGTTTCAAAGTGTAAAATACTTACATATAGTTTCAAAGTATAAAATACTTACATATAGTTTCAAAGTATAAAATACTTACATATAATTTCAAAGTATAAAATACTTACATATAGTTTCAAAGTATAAAATACTTACATATAATTTCAAAGTATAAAATACTTACATATAATTTCAAAGTATAAAATACTTACGTATAATTTCAAAGTATAAAATACTTACATATAATTTCAAAGTATAAAATACTTACATATAGTTTCAAAGTATAAAATACTTACATATAATTTCAAAGTATAAAATACTTACATATAATTTCAAAGTATAAAATACTTACATATAATTTCAAAGTATAAAATACTTACATATAGTTTCAAAGTATACAATACTTACATATAATTTCAAAGTATAAAATACTTACATATAATTTCAAAGTATAAAATACTTACATATAGTTTCAAAGTATAAAATACTTACATATAATTTCAAAGTATAAAATACTTACATATAATTTCAAAGTATAAAATACTTACATATAATTTCAAAGTATAAAATACTTACATATAATTTCAAAGTATAAAATACTTACATATAGTTTCAAAGTATAAAATACTTACATATAATTTCAAAGTATAAAATACTTACATATAATTTCAAAGTATAAAATACTTACATATAATTTCAAAGTATGAAATACTTACATATAATTTCAAAATATAAAATACTTACATATAGTTTCAAAGTATAAAATACTTACATATAATTTCAAAGTATAAAATACTTACATATAATTTCAAAATATAAAATACTTACATATAGTTTCAAAGTATACAATACTTACATAAAGTTTCAAAATATAAAATACTTACATATATTTTCAAATTATAAAATACTTACATATAGTTTCAAAGTATAAAATACTTACATATAGTTTCAAAGTATAAAATACTTACATATAATTTAAAAGTATAAAATACTTACATATAGTTTCAAAGTATAAAATACTTACATATAATTTCACAGTATAAAATACTTACATATAATTTCAAAGTATAAAACACTTACATATAATTACAAAGTATAAAATACTTACATATAATTTCAAAGTATGAAATACTTACATATAATCTCAAAGTATAAAATACTTACATATAATTTCAAAGTATAAAATACTTACATATAATTACAAAGTATAAAATACTTACATATAATTTCAAAGTATACAATACTTACATATAGTTTCAAAGTATAAAATACTTACATATAGTTTCAAAGTATAAAATACTTACATATAATTTAACAGTATACAATACTTACATATAGTTTCAAAGTATAAAATACTTACATATAGTTTCAAAGTATAAAATACTTACATATAGTTTCAAAGTGTAAAAAACTTACATATGATTTCAAAGTATACAATACTTACATATAGTTTCAAAGTATAAAATACTTACATATAGTTTCAAAGTATAAAATACTTACATATAGTTTCAAAGTATAAAATACTTACATATAATTTCAAAGTATACAATACTTACATATAGTTTCAAAGTATAAAATACTTACATATAGTTTCAAAGTATAAAATACTTACATATAATTTCAAAGTATAAAATACTTACATATAGTTTCAAAGTATAAAATACTTACATATAATTTCAAAGTATAAAATACTTACATATAATTTCAAAGTATAAAATACTTACATATAATTTCAAAGTATAAAATACGTACATATAGTTTCAAAGTATAAAATACTTACATATAAGTTCAAAGTATAAAATACTTACATAAAGTTTCAAAGTATAAAATACTTACATATAGTTTCAAAGTATAAAATACTTACATATAGTTTCAAAGTATAAAATACTTACATATAGTTTCAAAGTAAAAAATACTTACATATAGTTTCAAAGTATAAAATACTTACATATAGTTTCAAAGTATAAAATACTTACATATAGTTTCAAAGTATAACATACTTACATATAATTTAAAAATATAAAATACTTACATATAATTTCAAAGTATAAAATACTTACATATAGTTTCAAAGTATAAAATACTTACATATAGTTTAAAAGTATAAATTACTTACATATAATTTCAAAGTATAAAATACTTACATATAGTTTCAAAGTATACAATACTTACATATAATTTCAAAGTATAAAATACTTACATATAGTTTCTAAGTATAAAATACTTACATATAATTTCAAAGTATAAAATACTTACATATAATTACAAAGTATAAAATACTTACATATAGTTTCAAAGTATAAATTACTTACATATAATTTCAAAATATAAAATACTTACATATAGTTTACAAGTATACAACACTTACATATAATTTCAAAGTATAAAATACTTACATATAATTTCAAAGTATAAAATACTTACATATAATTACAAAGTATAAAATACTTACATATAATTACAAAGTATAAAATACTTACATATAATTTCAAAGTATAAAATACTTACATATAATTTCAAAGTATAAAATACTTACATATAATTACAAAGTATAAAATACTTACATATAATTTCAAAGTATAACATACTTACATATAATTTAAAAGTATAAAATACTTACATATAATTTCAAAGTAAAAAATACTTACATATAATTTCAAAGTATAAAATACTTACATATAATTTCAAAGTGTAAAATACTTACATATAGTTTCAAAGTATAAAATACTTCCATATAGTTTTAAAGTATAAAATACTTACATACAATTTCAAAGTATAAAATACTTACATATAGTTTCAAAGTATAAAATACTTCCATATACTTTTAAAGTATAAAAAACTTACATACAATTTCAAAGTATAAAATACTTACATATAGTTTCAAAGTATAAAATACTTCCATATAGTTTTAAAGTATAAAATACTTACATACAATTTCAAAGTATAAAATACTTACATATAGTTTCAAAGTATAAAATACTTACATATAGTTTCAAAGTGTAAAATACTTACATATAGTTTCAAAGTATAAAATACTTCCATATAGTTTAAAAGTATAAAATACTTACATATAGTTTCAAAGTATAAAATACTTACATATAGTTTCAAAGTATAAAATACTTACATATAGTTTCAAAGTATAAAATACTTACATATAATTTCAAAGTATAAAATACTTACATATAATTTCAAAATATAAAATACTTACATATAGTTTTAAAGTATACAATACTTACATATAGTTTCAAAGTATAAAATACTTACATATAATTTCAAAGTATAAAATACTTACATAAAGTTTCAAAAAATAAAATACTTACATATATTTTCAAATTATAAAATACTTACATATAGTTTCAAAGTATAAAATACTTACATATAGTTTCAAAGTATAAAATACTTACATATAATTTCAAAGTATAAAATACTTACATATAGTTTCAAAGTATAAAATACTTACATATAATTTCACAGTATAAAATACTTACATATAATTTCAAAGTATAAAACACTTACATATAATTACAAAGTATAAAATACTTACATATAATTTCAAAGTATAAAATACTTACATATAATCTCAAAGTATAAAATACTTACATATAATTTCAAAGTATAAAATACTTACATATAATTACAAAGTATAAAATACTTACATATAATTTCAAAGTATACAATACTTACATATAGTTTCAAAGTATAAAATACTTACATATAGTTTCAAAGTATAAAATACTTACATATAATTTAACAGTATACAATACTTACATATAGTTTCAAAGTATAAAATACTTACATATAGTTTCAAAGTATAAAATACTTACATATAGTTTCAAAGTGTAAAAAACTTACATATGATTTCAAAGTATACAATACTTACATATAGTTTCAAAGTATAAAATACTTACATATAGTTTCAAAGTATAAAATACTTACATATAGTTTCAAAGTATAAAATACTTACATATAATTTCAAAGTATACAATACTTACATATAGTTTCAAAGTATAAAATACTTACATATAGTTTCAAAGTATAAAATACTTACATATAATTTCAAAGTATAAAATACTTACATATAGTTTCAAAGTATAAATTACTTACATATAATTTCAAAGTATACAATACTTACATATAATTTCAAAGTATAAAATACTTACATTTAGTTTCAAAGTATAAAATACTTACATATAATTTCAAAGTATAAAATACTTACATATAATTTCAAAATATAAAATACTTACATATAGTTTCAAAGTATAAAATACTTACATATAAGTTCAAAGTATAAAATACTTACATATAATTTCAAAATATAAAATACTTACATATAGTTTCAAAGTATAAAATACTTACATATAATTTCATAATATAAAATACGTACATATAGTTTCAAAGTATAAAATACTTACATATAATTTCAAAGTATAAAATACTTACATATAATTTCAAAATATAAAATACTTACATATAGTTTCAAAGTATAAAATACTTACATATAATTTCAAAGTATAAAATACCTACATATAATTTCAAAATATAAAATACTTACATATAGTTTCAAAGTATAAAATACTTACATATAGTTTCAAAGTATAAAATACTAACATATAGTTTCAAAGTATAAAATACTTACATATAGTTTCAAAGTATAAAATACTTACATATAATTTCAAAGTATAAAATACTTACATATAGTTTCAAAGTATACAATACTTACATATAATTACAAAGTATAAAATACTTACATTTAATTTCAAAGTATAAAATACTTACATATAATTACAAAGTATAAAATACTTACATATAATTTCAAAGTATAAAATACTTACATATAATTTTAAAGTATAAAATACTTACATATAATTTCAAAGTATAAAATACTTACATATAATTTCATAGTATACAATACTTACATATAGTTTCAAAGTATAAAATACTTACATATAGTTTCAAAGTGTAAAATACTTACATATAGTTTCAAAGTATAAAATACTTTCATATAGTTTTAAAGTATAAAATACTTACATAAAATTTCAAAGTATAAAATACTTACATATAGTTTCAAAGTATAAAATACTTCCATATTGTTTTAAAGTATAAAATACTTACATACAATTACAAAGTATAAAATACTTACATATAGTTTCAAAGAATAAAATACTTACATATAGTTTCAAAGTATAAAATACTTACATATAATTTCAAAGTGTAAAATACTACATATAGTTTCAAAGTATAAAATACTTACATATAATTTCCAAATATAAAATACGTACATATAGTTTCAAAGTGTAAAATACTTACATATAATTTCAAAGTATAAAATACTTACATATAGTTTCAAATTATAAAATACTTACATATAAGTTCAAAGTATACAATACTTACATATTGTTTCAAAGTATAAAATACTTACATATAGTTTCAAAGTATAAAACACTTACATATAGTTTCAAAGTATACAATACTTACATATAGTTTCAAAGTATAAAATACTTACATATAGTTTCAAAGTATAAAATACTTACATATAGTTTCAAAGTGTAAAATACTTACATATAGTTTCAAAGTATAAAATACTTACATATAGTTTCAAAGTATAAAATACTTACATATAATTTCAAAGTATAAAATACTTACATATAGTTTCAAAGTATAAAATACTTACATATAATTTCAAAGTATAAAATACTTACATATAATTTCAAAGTATAAAATACTTACATATAATTTCAAAGTATAAAATACTTACATATAATTTCAAAGTATAAAATACTTACATATAGTTTCAAAGTATAAAATACTTACATATAATTTCAAAGTATAAAATACTTACATATAATTTCAAAGTATAAAATACTTACATATAATTTCAAAGTATAAAATACTTACATATAGTTTCAAAGTATACAATACTTACATATAATTTCAAAGTATAAAATACTTACATATAATTTCAAAGTATAAAATACTTACATATAGTTTCAAAGTATAAAATACTTACATATAATTTCAAAGTATAAAATACTTACATATAATTTCAAAGTATAAAATACTTACATATAATTTCAAAGTATAAAATACTTACATATAATTTCAAAGTATAAAATACTTACATATAGTTTCAAAGTATAAAATACTTACATATAATTTCAAAGTATAAAATACTTACATATAATTTCAAAGTATAAAATACTTACATATAATTTCAAAGTATGAAATACTTACATATAATTTCAAAATATAAAATACTTACATATAGTTTCAAAGTATAAAATACTTACATATAATTTCAAAGTATAAAATACTTACATATAATTTCAAAATATAAAATACTTACATATAGTTTCAAAGTATACAATACTTACATAAAGTTTCAAAATATAAAATACTTACATATATTTTCAAATTATAAAATACTTACATATAGTTTCAAAGTATAAAATACTTACATATAGTTTCAAAGTATAAAATACTTACATATAATTTAAAAGTATAAAATACTTACATATAGTTTCAAAGTATAAAATACTTACATATAATTTCACAGTATAAAATACTTACATATAATTTCAAAGTATAAAACACTTACATATAATTACAAAGTATAAAATACTTACATATAATTTCAAAGTATGAAATACTTACATATAATCTCAAAGTATAAAATACTTACATATAATTTCAAAGTATAAAATACTTACATATAATTACAAAGTATAAAATACTTACATATAATTTCAAAGTATACAATACTTACATATAGTTTCAAAGTATAAAATACTTACATATAGTTTCAAAGTATAAAATACTTACATATAATTTAACAGTATACAATACTTACATATAGTTTCAAAGTATAAAATACTTACATATAGTTTCAAAGTATAAAATACTTACATATAGTTTCAAAGTGTAAAAAACTTACATATGATTTCAAAGTATACAATACTTACATATAGTTTCAAAGTATAAAATACTTACATATAGTTTCAAAGTATAAAATACTTACATATAGTTTCAAAGTATAAAATACTTACATATAATTTCAAAGTATACAATACTTACATATAGTTTCAAAGTATAAAATACTTACATATAGTTTCAAAGTATAAAATACTTACATATAATTTCAAAGTATAAAATACTTACATATAGTTTCAAAGTATAAAATACTTACATATAATTTCAAAGTATAAAATACTTACATATAATTTCAAAGTATAAAATACTTACATATAATTTCAAAGTATAAAATACGTACATATAGTTTCAAAGTATAAAATACTTACATATAAGTTCAAAGTATAAAATACTTACATAAAGTTTCAAAGTATAAAATACTTACATATAGTTTCAAAGTATAAAATACTTACATATAGTTTCAAAGTATAAAATACTTACATATAGTTTCAAAGTATAAAATACTTACATATAGTTTCAAAGTATAAAATACTTACATATAGTTTCAAAGTATAAAATACTTACATATAGTTTCAAAGTATAACATACTTACATATAATTTAAAAATATAAAATACTTACATATAATTTCAAAGTATAAAATACTTACATATAGTTTCAAAGTATAAAATACTTACATATAGTTTAAAAGTATAAATTACTTACATATAATTTCAAAGTATAAAATACTTACATATAGTTTCAAAGTATACAATACTTACATATAATTTCAAAGTATAAAATACTTACATATAGTTTCTAAGTATAAAATACTTACATATAATTTCAAAGTATAAAATACTTACATATAATTACAAAGTATAAAATACTTACATATAGTTTCAAAGTATAAATTACTTACATATAATTTCAAAATATAAAATACTTACATATAGTTTACAAGTATACAATACTTACATATAATTTCAAAGTATAAAATACTTACATATAATTTCAAAGTATAAAATACTTACATATAATTACAAAGTATAAAATACTTACATATAATTACAAAGTATAAAATACTTACATATAATTTCAAAGTATAAAATACTTACATATAATTTCAAAGTATAAAATACTTACATATAATTACAAAGTGTAAAATACTTACATATAATTTCAAAGTATAACATACTTACATATAATTTAAAAGTATAAAATACTTACATATAATTTCAAAGTAAAAAATACTTACATATAATTTCAAAGTATAAAATACTTACATATAATTTCAAAGTGTAAAATACTTACATATAGTTTCAAAGTATAAAATACTTCCATATAGTTTTAAAGTATAAAATACTTACATACAATTTCAAAGTATAAAATACTTACATATAGTTTCAAAGTATAAAATACTTCCATATACTTTTAAAGTATAAAATACTTACATACAATTTCAAAGTATAAAATACTTACATATAGTTTCAAAGTATAAAATACTTCCATATAGTTTTAAAGTATAAAATACTTACATACAATTTCAAAGTATAAAATACTTACATATAGTTTCAAAGTATAAAATACTTACATATAGTTTCAAAGTGTAAAATACTTACATATAGTTTCAAAGTATAAAATACTTCCATATAGTTTAAAAGTATAAAATACTTACATATAGTTTCAAAGTATAAAATACTTACATATAGTTTCAAAGTATAAAATACTTACATATAGTTTCAAAGTATAAAATACTTACATATAATTTCAAAGTATAAAATACTTACATATAATTTCAAAATATAAAATACTTACATATAGTTTTAAAGTATACAATACTTACATATAATTTCAAAGTATAAAATACTTACATATAATTTCAAAGTATAAAATACTTACATAAAGTTTCAAAATATAAAATACTTACATATATTTTCAAATTATAAAATACTTACATATAGTTTCAAAGTATAAAATACTTACATATAGTTTCAAAGTATAAAATACTTACATATAATTTCAAAGTATAAAATACTTACATATAGTTTCAAAGTATAAAATACTTACATATAATTTCACAGTATAAAATACTTACATATAATTTCAAAGTATAAAACACTTACATATAATTACAAAGTATAAAATACTTACATATAATTTCAAAGTATAAAATACTTACATATAATCTCAAAGTATAAAATACTTACATATAATTTCAAAGTATAAAATACTTACATATAATTACAAAGTATAAAATACTTACATATAATTTCAAAGTATACAATACTTACATATAGTTTCAAAGTATAAAATACTTACATATAGTTTCAAAGTATAAAATACTTTCATATAATTTAACAGTATACAATACTTACATATAGTTTCAAAGTATAAAATACTTACATATAGTTTCAAAGTATAAAATACTTACATATAGTTTCAAAGTGTAAAAAACTTACATATGATTTCAAAGTATACAATACTTACATATAGTTTCAAAGTATAAAATACTTACATATAGTTTCAAAGTATAAAATACTTACATATTGTTTCAAAGTATAAAATACTTACATATAATTTCAAAGTATACAATACTTACATATAGTTTCAAAGTATAAAATACTTACATATAGTTTCAAAGTATAAAATACTTACATATAATTTCAAAGTATAAAATACTTACATATAGTTTCAAAGTATAAATTACTTACATATAATTTCAAAGTATACAATACTTACATATAATTTCAAAGTATAAAATACTTACATTTAGTTTCAAAGTATAAAATACTTACATATAATTTCAAAGTATAAAATACTTACATATAATTTCAAAATATAAAATACTTACATATAGTTTCAAAGTATAAAATACTTACATATAAGTTCAAAGTATAAAATACTTACATATAATTTCAAAATATAAAATACTTACATATAGTTTCAAAGTATAAAATACTTACATATAATTTCATAATATAAAATACGTACATATAGTTTCAAAGTATAAAATACTTACATATAATTTCAAAGTATAAAATACTTACATATAATTTCAAAATATAAAATACTTACATATAGTTTCAAAGTATAAAATACTTACATATAATTTCAAAGTATAAAATACCTACATATAATTTCAAAATATAAAATACTTACATATAGTTTCAAAGTATAAAATACTTACATATAGTTTCAAAGTATAAAATACTAACATATAGTTTCAAAGTATAAAATACTTACATATAGTTTCAATGTATAAAATACTTACATATAATTTCAAAGTATAAAATACTTACATATAGTTTCAAAGTATACAATACTTACATATAATTACAAAGTATAAAATACTTACATTTAATTTCAAAGTATAAAATACTTACATATAATTACAAAGTATAAAATACTTACATATAATTTCAAAGTATAAAATACTTACATATAATTTTAAAGTATAAAATACTTACATATAATTTCAAAGTATAAAATACTTACATATAATTTCATAGTATACAATACTTACATATAGTTTCAAAGTATAAAATACTTACATATAGTTTCAAAGTGTAAAATACTTACATATAGTTTCAAAGTATAAAATACTTTCATATAGTTTTAAAGTATAAAATACTTACATAAAATTTCAAAGTATAAAATACTTACATATAGTTTCAAAGTATAAAATACTTCCATATTGTTTTAAAGTATAAAATACTTACATACAATTTCAAAGTATAAAATACTTACATATAGTTTCAAAGAATAAAATACTTACATATAGTTTCAAAGTATAAAATACTTACATATAATTTCAAAGTGTAAAATACTACATATAGTTTCAAAGTATAAAATACTTACATATAATTTCCAAATATAAAATACGTACATATAGTTTCAAAGTGTAAAATACTTACATATAATTTCAAAGTATAAAATACTTACATATAGTTTCAAATTATAAAATACTTACATATAAGTTCAAAGTATACAATACTTACATATTGTTTCAAAGTATAAAATACTTACATATAGTTTCAAAGTATAAAACACTTACATATAATTTCAAAGTATACAATACTTACATATAGTTTCAAAGTATAAAATACTTACATATAGTTTCAAAGTATAAAATACTTACATATAGTTTCAAAGTGTAAAATACTTACGTATAGTTTCAAAGTATAAAATACTTACATATAGTTTCAAAGTATAAAATACTTACATATAATTTCAAAGTATAAAATACTTACATATAGTTTCAAAGTATAAAATACTTACATATAATTTCAAAGTATAAAATACTTACATATAATTTCAAAGTATAAAATACTTACATATAATTTCAAAGTATAAAATACTTACATATAATTTCAAAGTATAAAATACTTACATATAGTTTCAAAGTATAAAATACTTACATATAATTTCAAAGTATAAAATACTTACATATAATTTCAAAGTATAAAATACTTACATATAATTTCAAAGTATAAAATACTTACATATAGTTTCAAAGTATACAATACTTACATATAATTTCAAAGTATAAAATACTTACATATAATTTCAAAGTATAAAATACTTACATATAGTTTCAAAGTATAAAATACTTACATATAATTTCAAAGTATAAAATACTTACATATAATTTCAAAGTATAAAATACTTACATATAATTTCAAAGTATAAAATACTTACATATAATTTCAAAGTATAAAATACTTACATATAGTTTCAAAGTATAAAATACTTACATATAATTTCAAAGTATAAAATACTTACATATAATTTCAAAGTATAAAATACTTACATATAATTTCAAAGTATGAAATACTTACATATAATTTCAAAATATAAAATACTTACATATAGTTTCAAAGTATAAAATACTTACATATAATTTCAAAGTATAAAATACTTACATATAATTTCAAAATATAAAATACTTACATATAGTTTCAAAGTATACAATACTTACATATAATTTCAAAGTATAAAATACTGACATATAATTTCAAAGTATAAAATACTTACATATAGTTTCAAAATATAAAATACTTACATATAGGTTCAAAGTATACAATACTTACATATAATTTCAAAGTATAAAATACTTACATATAATTTCAAAATATAAAATACTTACATATAGTTTCAAAATATAAAATACTTACATATAATTTCAAAATATAAAATACTTACATATAGTTTCAAAGTATAAAATACTTACATATAATTTCCAAATATAAAATACTTACATATAGTTTCAAAGTATAAAATACTTACATATAATTTCCAAATATAAAATACTTACATATAATTTCAAAGTATAAAATACTTACATATAATTTCCAAATATAAAATACTTACATATAATTTCAAAGTATAAAATACTTACATATAGTTTCAAAATATAAAATACTTACATATAGTTTCAAAGTATACAATACTTACATATAATTTCAAAGTATAAAATACTTACATATAATTTTAAAATATAAAATACTTACATATAGTTTCAAAGTATAAAATACTTACATATAATTTCAAAGTATAAAATACTTACATATAATTTCAAAATATAAAATACTTACATATAGTTTCAAAGTATAAAATACTTACATATAGTTTCAAAGTATAAAATACTTACATATAGTTTCAAAGTGTAAAATACTTACATATAGTTTAAAAGTATAAAATACTTACATATAGTTTCAAAGTATAAAATACTTACATATAGTTTCAAAGTGTAAAATACTTACATATAGTTTCAAAGTATAAAATACTTACATATAATTTCAAAATACAAAATACTTACATATAGTTTCAAAATATAAAATACTTACATATAATTTCAAAATATAAAATACTTACATATAGTTTCAAAGTATAAAATACTTACATATAATTTCAAAATATAAAATTCTTACATATAGTTTCAAAGTATAAAATACTTACATATAATTTCAAAGTATAAAATACCTACATATAATTTCAAAATATAAAATACTTACATATAGTTTCAAAGTATAAAATACTTACATATAATTTCAAAGTATAAAATACTTACATATAGTTTCAAAATATAAAATACTTACATATAATTTCAAAGTATAAAATACTTACATATAGCTTCAAAGTGTAAAAGACTTACATATAGTTTCAAAGTATAAAATACTTACATATAGTTTCAAAGTGTAAAATACTTACATATAGTTTCAAAGTATAAAATACTTCCATATAGTTTTAAAGTATAAAATACTTACATATATTAAAAAAAAAAAACTAAACCGATCGAGGATAGATTAATTGTACCTTGCTTTTTATTATTTTATTTGCTTTATTTTTCGGTGATAGTCATCCTATTTTACATTTTAAGTCTTTTCATTTCAAACGGTTTCATGTAATAAATCTAGATTTACTGACTTGGTGGTGTTTATTCACATATGCTACTTCTAAAGGATTTTAAAAATACACACATATTTCATTAAATGAGAAGGATATTACCTGTTTTATATTGGAGCTGTAATCCGGTAAGTAGAGATTAAGTTAACTAGTATCAATTTAATGACTTATAAAAAAGTCATTCAAAAATAAGTTACGTCAGTAGTGTAGTTGGCTTTTCTTAACTGGTGATTACTAGTACAACTTTATTCAAACTTGCTAAAATATTTTTCAGTATGTCTGCGCACACCCCAAAAACAGTGGTGCTTAAAAAAATTTAGACTGTCTTATTTTTAGGTGTGAACGAATAAGCTTTACATACTGGCTATCCATTGATAACAATTATGAATCCCAACAGATACGGAGATCTTAACATCTCTATCAGGTAGTACTCACATATATTTCTTCAATAACAACCTCCTCTTATTATTCAACAACCTTAGTGGAGGCCATGGCCTTGTATGTGTTCACCAGAATAATTATCTGCTCTTGCAATGGAATATGATCATTGCCCCACAGCATGCTCTCCTGAATGCAATACACATTAAGCTTGGAATCCTACCAAACATTAAATGTAGCCGATACTTTGAACTTAACTGAATCTGTGAATGAAATGTATCTGCTTTTCACCAGTGTACTTCCCCTGATTTTTGTCATACACTGTTTCATCCTACCAAACATTAAATGTAACCGTTTCACCCCTTCAACCAGAGTGAGACATTGCAGGATGCTTGCAGTGCTTTCAACATTTATGTTGGATCACTTGAATTGTTCCCTACTGAGATCCTATACCATTTAGATACCAAACAAACGATGTAGAGATGGCAACCAAACACATCAAGAGCGATATCAAGTCTATGATCCCATCTTCAACCAATGAATATCCGAAGACTTCTTTGCTTGAATGTCAGTCTACCTTAGATAATCTCCCCCTGAGTTTGTGTTGCTTGCTTGAAAACCTCTTTATTGGAAAGGACATTTGCAGAAAGTTTGCAAGCATGGAACAATCAGTTGTTCATTCCAGGGCTTTAGTAACTCCATTGCAGTTTTGGTTTAGCAGTCAAGCTCCACCATTCTTTCAGGTCTTGATTTATTTTAGACAGTCTTTCAGCCATTTTGATATTGTTTATAATATTCGGAAGTTCAGCAATTTGAGGAAAATGTTGCCGTTTCTGTTGGACAGGGTGCACTAGGTGGTACAATAGACAGACTCGATACAAAACCGCTGTTTGCTGCAAAAAATATCGATCATAATATCATCACCTAAAATGGGAGGGGGACTTTCCACGGCATCAGCTAAGATGACATAGGGGTGGTAGCTACTGTAAGTACAAGAAGGAAGGTCAATTTCACTGTTCTCAGACAGAAGCCTAAGGACGTGGAGATAGTTGAACACTACAGAGTTGATGTAAGCAATACCATTTTGCAAAATATGCCAAAACCTAAAATTCAAAGCGTTGCCATTTCCCGTCAGAAGCATGAAATGATGCACATGCTACATAAAATCTGTGATCATCCGTCGTCGTCTTTAGTAACTTCATGTATTCTGGAGACAAGTCATGTATCTTCTCCATTCTTGAGTAACCTTGCTGATAAACACCAGTGCACTGCAGTTATTACATTTGATCGATCAGCCACTCTAATAGAAAGCATTAGAAATCAAACATCCCAGTTCTGATACTCAGGAGTTTCCACACATCTTTTTTGATCAGTGTCGTTTTGAAGACCAGTTGATCGGACATTGATTCTCACACCAGTAAACTATGGCTGAATTACCAACAGACTGTAAAAATTGCAAGGAAGCTTATCATACAGGATTCTGACTGATATGCATTTGTGCTGTAGTCGAATGCTGACCCATTTTGTCAGCTGATGAGCATGGCAACTATGTGAAATCCACCTTCCTTTACTTTCAGTTAAGGGCCACTCTGGAACATGATATGCAATCAGTGTTACATAAATTTTGGAAAAAAAATCACCCGACAAAAGGGAATTCCCGAACATAAGAAGGTTTTTGGATGCTGTCTGTGCTATAAAAGAACAGAGTTCAGATGAGGCAATGATCAAGGATGTACTAGAAGTGGAACGTTCTTTACAAAGGTGCTCTTCTCCATCAACTGAAATAATAAGACGTAAAGACATATTTTTCAGTCACTGAAGATTATGCATCTTTCACAGTAAAGCACTATTGTAATAATTCTGCAATAATATTTGATGGTTACATTGAAAAAAGAAACGCAACCAATATTGAACAAGTAACAAAGTGAACATTGGTGAAGGAACAATTTTTTTCAGAAAAAGTAGAATTTCCTTTTTAATGTTGAAAACAGTCTCTTATCAATCTCATTTCACAACGAATGAAGGACAAATGTTGCCACGTAATACAATCAAAAAGGGATAGAGATTTGAAGAATGTTAAGGCAGAAGTGTCAATGTCATCCAACAAAAATACTGTCATTGGAGAATATATGGGTCTATTAATGTTTTTACTTCATCACACATTAGTAATGACAACAAGCTTTTTTTCTAATAAGAGAATGATTCCTGCAACATTATACGGCATTAAGATTATGAAGAAGTGGCATCGATATAATGTCTGCAGCAGTCTTCTGTTCCTGCATGACTTCACAAGATGTAATACCACTTCCACGGTTTTTGGAATCAGAAAGTATTTGCTCTAAATAAGAATTATAAAGAGCTAGTGTAAGATGTTTTCCACACCAAAAAAACACATAGCTTAAATTGAAGAAAATTGTGGAGGCAAACCTGGTAATAATCTCTCTGCAATGAGGTAATATAGTCTTTGTCTAAACTTTAGTTCAGCCAAAAGCTTTGTTACACTTGAACGGTTGCCACCGACCTTTCCTGCAATGAAGTATCAAGTTTTTCAGAGTTGCTTCCAAGTGATGTTTTGGATGCACAATCGTGAGGTCATGGACACTACTGAATCGGGATGGGAATTGCAGAACAACAATCTTGTTCCAGTGATGATGGATGCTTTACCTGCATCAGAAACATTTCTGAAAATAATTCACTGCAATTGATCTGATACTAATAAAAAATCCTAAGATGCTTTCTTGGAATTTGTTCAAACCATATTTTTACTGGATTATAATAATGAATGATGGACATGAACATATATATTTAACTCCAAGCAAAACAATTGAATTAACATTCGACTAAGGCTTAATTCTGGACATCCAGACAACAATGATGAGGATGATACGGACTTTGACTTGCATAAAAAGTTTTCTATTTTAGAAGTAATTAGCAGTGAGATTGCCATAAGGAATTACATTTAGCAACGAAGCAATTAAATTCATGTATTGTGAGCAAAGATGTTTCTACTGATTTCCTCATAGATTAGCGATAATGCACTTCATCTTGTTGACAACCATTATACATCGACATGCTTGTCAATCTCGACATATAGTGAACCCGCCTATTTGTCTTTATCTAAATAGAAAAATAAGTAGAGATAAGAAAAATGTCATGCCAGTATTAATTTATGAGCATACTTAGCATTCAAGGGGAATAACTTCTCCTCTGACCATGTCGTTCCTCACATTAGCAGCTGCTGAGGTGTACACCCATTAGTATAGAAACACAAAATTTAAATTTTTATGAACATGAGAAGCCATGTAATGAAGTCAATTTCCTTTTCATTTGATTTTATTCCATTTATAAAAAACAAACTAAAAATTTTACCGATTCGCTTTTATTTGCTTTTATTAATCAATGAAATGAACAGATTTTGCATCAAACTATTTTGTATAAATTAATATGAACAACTTTCAATTTTTACACCATCATTTTGTAAAGGAGCAACATGCTGGCAGAAATGTAAACGTTGCAATAATGAGCAAGAAAATAACTTAATGAAGGCATGTTATATATATATATATATATATATATATATATATATATATATATAGTTATATCGTATATTGAAAGGTAATAAGCACTACAAAATCAGATGATTTTAATTCTTGACTTGTGTTAATGCATATCAGTTATTTTTCATTTAATATATATATATATATAGTTATATCGTATATTGAAAGGTAATAAGCACTAAAAAATCAGATGATTTTAATTCTTGACTTGTGTTAATGCATATCAGTTATTTTTCCTTTAATATATATATATATATATATATATATATATAGTTATATCGTATATTGAAAGGTAATAAGCACTAAAAAATCAGATGATTTTAATTCTTGACTTGTGTTAATGCATATCAGTTATATGTCATTTAAAATGTGTATAATTTTATTTTTTATTCACAGGTAACAGTTGCAGTGGACAAATATAAGTGACATGAAAATATTTTATTCTTCCGATCTGAGCTTATCACTTCTTTCGCATTAAAAGAATATAAATAAATCAACTTGCAGAAATAAAAGACAAACTGAAGAACATATTTTGATGAGCACAAATTGAAAAAACAACTTGTCTTAAAATGTCTTGCATTAAAATCTGTTGAAAAGAAATATGAAACATTAAAACAAATGTTATTCTTGTGAAATTCTTAAGATTTCGGTAGGAGATGAATATTAAGATTCTAAATCAACTAAAGACAACATTATTCGTGTTAAGCTTAAAGTCTTGTGTGTTTTCATCGATATTTAAAACAAGATAAACAAGGTTATGCTTAGAAATGACTCAACCTTTTTGCAAAATATTTACTTGAAACGAAAGAGAAAGTGGTTTTAAAAAGTGTTACAAGACTTTCAAGTATTTCTTCTAAAAAAATTTAAATGCAAAAGCACATTAAATCGTAAACTTCTGAAGAAATAAAAGTAAAAAAAATCATTTTCAAATAATTGTGAAACAACAATAAATTCTTATTGTTGTGAAGAGTGTGGAAAATTATTTCCAAAACATTTGATGTTAAAGTGTGTGGAAGACATTTTCAATCAGTTCTGCTCGTGAAATCATACTTTAAAAAACCCCATTCTTGAACACTAACAAAAAATAAAGTGTATTTTGAAGTCTGTGATATAAGGTTTTAAAACATGTCTCAAGTTAATATGGATTTGTGAGCACAGACAAATTATTTTACAGCTGAGAAGAAAAGTTTTTGTGAAGTCTGTTGCAAAGCATGTCCACAAAAATTTCATGTTATGACATGTATGCGAACAATACACACTGGAGAGAAACCTTATTCACGTATGATAAAGTTTTTGCAACCAATAGCACCTTAAAAACACACCTGCAAACACACACTGGAGAAACACCTTCTTTTTGTGAAGTCTGCGGCAAAGAATTTTCACGCAGATCTCATGTTACCAGACATGTGCAAACAATACATAGTGGAGAGAAACGTTTTTCATGTAACATTTGTGATAAAGCATTTGTGACAAATGCTGACCTTAAATCACACAGGAAAACACACACTGGAGAGAAACTTTTTTCTTGTAGAGTTTGTGGAAATGAATTTACAAGAAAATCTCATGTAACAATACACATGCGAAGAATACACACTGGAGAGAAACCCTGTTCATGTAACGTTTGTGATAAAGCATTTGCAACAAATGTTGACCTAAAATTACACATGAGAAAACACTCTGGTGAGAACCTTTTTCCATGTGAAGTGTGTGGCAAAGAATTTACACAAAAATCTCATCTTACGGCACATATCCGAAGAGTACATACTGGAGAGAAACCTTATTCATGTAACGTTTGTGATAAATCATTTGCAACAAATGCTGAGTTAAAATCACACATGAGAAAACACACTGGAGAGACACGTTTTTCTTGTGAAGTGTGTGGCAAAGAATATACACAAAATTCGCATGTTACGACACACATCCGAAGAATACACAATGGAGAGAAACCTTATTCCTGTACCGTTTGTGATAAATCATTTGCAATAATGGGTGACTTGAATTCACACATGCGAACGCACACTGGAGAGAGACTTTATTCTTGTGAATTGTGTGGCAAAAAATTTAAACAAAAATCTCATGTAAAGACACACATCCGAAGAATACACGCTGGAGAGAAAGCTTATTCATGTAACGATTGCAATTAAGCATTTGCAAAAAATGTTGACTTGAAATCACATGTGAGAACAAACAATGGCTCCAAAGTGGGAGACTTCCATTTGATGAGGAAAGACTCATTGTAGCTGGGCAAGATCAGGGCTTACTCAGAAATGGATTTAAAAAATGGCTGGCCTACAAACAAATGACCAGTGAAGGTTTTGCCACTCAGTGAATAAAAGCCCAATCCACCTACTGTTGAGAGGCCAAACCCTGTTGCCAGATGACCTTTACACTGCCCGCCATAAGAAAACCTGTAAATGCGGCTCCAAAGATGTTGGAGAGATGCAGCTCACAAGACAGACGAACATATGGGAACATGAACTAATAACATAAAATGGAGATTGTGTTCTATGACAAAGATCTACAATAACGGTGCCTCTGTTCAGTCTCAAAAGACAAAGGATACTCCCTGTTGGGGCAGATACGCATGAAATTGTGAGGCAAGAGTTGTGCAATCCCCAACCACTCCTCCTGAATCGGCACTGAGTTCGGTGCCGAGATGAACGGAGAGCACATAGAGCATTTAGAAATCCCAAATTGTCATCCATTTAGTACTGATAAGGTTCAACGTTGTTTAACCTCGGTGATCCAGTGGGAACCGGTATGTCAACGTGATTATGTCGTACTACAAAGATTTACAGGCGGGCAGATATATAAAAAAACAAGGCCATCATGCCACACATTGTGATATGGAACAAGCCTGAAAAAGCTGCGTTCATTATCGATGTCACTGTCCCAAATGACTATGGCCTTAATAAAGATGAACGAGAAATAATGACCAAGTGTCAGGACTTAAAGAATGACTTAAAGATGACATGGTCTCTGAGAGAGATAGACATTATACCGGTTGTGTACTGCAACTGGCTTAGTGAAAAAGAATCTTAAGAAGTACCTGGAAACAATCCCTTTAAGATCAAGCTGTAATGAAATACAGATTGCAGTCACAAAGGGGACAACATCTATTTGAAAAAGAGCCCTAAATCCCAATGAAATCATGTGTTAACTCTGGGAAGAAGCCGCTTGATCTCTTAAAAAATTATCAAGTAAAACAATTAAAAAAAGAACAGCTCATAAAATAAAAATGGCAAGGTCATAAAAGGGAAGGCAAGTTCCTAAAATAACTGGAACAGCCATATATTGATACATGTTGATAAAAAAAAGCATTATAATTGCTAAGAAATTTGATGCAGAAAGGCCTCATGATGAACAGCTTGAAAAAATGGCTGGAATTTCCTAGAATGACAAATGAAGGTTCTGTCATGAGTGTGTTGACAGCATAAGCCACCAGATATCAGGTTGCAAGATCCTACTCGCAGATGGCCATTACACTAAGCGCTACAACAAGATCTGCAAATACACTGGAAAGCATGAAAAGAGTTAGGACTTGCTTTAACTTTTACTCACTTCAAACAAGACATATTGCCACTTAGAGGTAGGGGTTACTATTTAAGATTATCTATAAGGATAGTGTATTTAAATTTCTGTATGTTCGTAACAATCACGCAGGAAAGAGGGAGAGAATTCCAAAGTCTAGCAGTTCGATGTAACAAAGCAACAACTGTAAAAGAGTAATAAAGAACACGAGAGAGTTGTATGCTCAGTCTGTCAAGTCCAATGTAGCTAAGTAGCAGCTTGGTTCCCACCAGTTTTGCAAATAATTAACACGATCCTGAATAGAAGCCTGTGCTCTATATCAACCATCATCAATAGACATGCGGTACTCTCGTCATCAACATAAAAAGCTAAGCTCTTTGCCAAGAACTTTGCAGGTAATTCTATGTTATGCAATCATAACATGTCTGAAAACATGCTATGCAATATAGGAATATCTGTGCATGATGTTGCCAAGCTAAAAAAAAAAACCGTGATTCTAGTAAAGCAACTGTCCCTGATGGCATTACAGTTATAGTGCTGAAAAAGCTTCAACTAAAACTAACTCCTATACTTACAAAGCTGTTTAAGCGTTGTCTTAAGGAAAATATTTTCCAACACCCTGGAATACCTCATCAGTATGTCCCGTATGTAAAAATTTAGGTGATCGGTGATCTCTCTTTCAATATAGACCAATCAGTCTTCTGTACAACATAAGTTGGTCTACTCCACAAAATCTCCGGCTACAATATAGCTGGAAATGTCTTTTCAATTATTAAAATATTTTCCTCTGATAGTTTCATAAACGTAGTGGTTAATGAGCAGAAATCAGAAGCTCACAGTATTAATGCTGGAGTCGTTCAGGGGCCCATTCTAGGCCCAACTGTCTTCTTGATCTACATCAGTGATCTAAATCGCATCCAAAGATAATTTGTAGATATTTATGATGACAACACCACCATCTATGGCAATATATCAAAGGCTATATATGAACAAGTCCTGATTTTCTCTCTTCTGATATTGCGCATGTGGATAATGGGGAAAGAAGTGGCTGGTTACTTTTAATGCATCCAAAAAAAAACTTCTATCTTTACGTAATCAACACTGATTCCCATCTGGCATCAATTGAAATGAATGGCTCTCGTCTTGAGGATGCTCCATGGTTTTACAAGCTTCTGGGTCTGATCTTTACTCCTCATCTGAGATGGAACACGTATATGTAATATGTTACCAAGTCTGCTGGAAAAATGGTTGAATCATTCTACCGCTCCAGTAGATATCTCACTGCTGATGAAATTCTTTACCTATAAAAAAGTCAACTAAGTAACTTGGTGCTGTGAGGAGTCAATACAGGGACATCAAAACCGTTCTTCCAGTCTGCCATTCCCGTACTTTTAGGATAGTGGGCTACACTATCAAGATGCGCCTGGATCGGAAGAGTTTCCAAAGAATTCACGCCCTGTTCAGGTGTGACACATCTACTATAAGCATCATAGTTGAGGACAAAAACTCCATTCTTGGCATATAGAGAGGGAGTGCCCTCAGAGAAATCCTCAGCCCACAATATCTAAAGGCACCAGGAAATGCCAGCCGGAGCGAGTGCTACTACAACACGTACAGACGGTTGAAGGAAGGTTGTGAAGAAATCAACAAAACTACAAAGATCCTCTCCACAGGAGAGCAGCCCTCTAATGTACAAGGTGGGCCTGTTCCCACAGAGTCGCCA
>NC_136526.1:60586322-60803822 GCF_053919585.1 Euprymna scolopes
CTGGTTCTAGAAGTCTTCGTTTGGCTCAAACTGATCAAGTGTGATGATTTCTTCATGTTCAAAACTGAGCGAGTGGCCATGTTCAGCACAGTGGAAGAAAAGTGCGTTTAACCAGTTGTTGATCTTTACATCTCTTGTATGTTTATTGAGTCTTATTTCTAAGTTACGTTGTGTTTCTCCTATGTATGTTTGGTGGTTTTTAATGTTTGGTTTATCATTAAAAAGTTTGTGTCGTCTGTATAACAAATCTATTGAGGGTGTTGCAAATTGTATTATTAGTATTGGTAATGAGGAGATATCTATTTAGTAGGGATGTCTATTGTTACATGTTTCTCTTGGCTTGTTAGAATATATTTTGTGGCTTTTGTCTTCACATTAGAAATGAAATAAGTACTTTTTAAATAAAAATAAGTTTTTAAGCAATGATTCAAAAGTACCGCGACTTCAGCTCGTCACAAATTGAAAAAAGAAAGATAACCGTCTTCTTTTTTTTAGAGTTGAGAACTTTGGTGGCTTTTAAGCGCCAGAATTAATCTCATTTTCTATTTCTGGCATGTGTTTGCTGTAAACAAAATTTGGGCTATCGTACTTGAAAAATGATCACATTTCACTGATCAGTTTTTTGCACTACTCGACCAAATTTCCCTTTTTTATTCTCTTAAAGAAATACATGAGTTTTTGATTTAATATATTTTATTTCTTTTTATGGAGTGATTTTTTTTATCTAAAAACACATTGAATGAAGTAGAAAACATTATTGTAGGTATTCAATCTTTTCAGGACAAAATTAAAAATGTGAGGTTTCACTTAAAAAATCAACATGTTTTTTTAAAAGGTTTTAAACTTTTGACTTTACATGTAAATTTGCACAAAAATATTCTTTTTTGTTTTAAATAAGATTATTTTATTTATTGATCTTTTATCTTCAAATTGTGATATATAAATCTGAGGTTAGAAAATTAATTATTTTCATTTTAATAGACATTTCAAAATGGGGGATGAATTAAAAATAAAACGTTTGTCTAGAATATTATATTCAGTTTATTGGAAAGAGCATAATATTTTACACTAAACCTGCAAATATTGTAAAAATTTAACAAAAAATGTTGATAGATTTTTAAAGTGAAAAATTGAAAAAAGAATAACTCATAAAATTCAATGAATTTTATTACGTAGAAAAATGGCTGCATGGGTGCGTGCAGGAACTTTGTAAACAGTTTTTTTTTTTAATAAATAATATTTCTATTATTTTTCAAAAAACTTTAATAGTTTATTTTTCAAGTATATTCCATAAGGAAATTAAACAAACCACTTTAAGAAGAGAAATTACGAGTTTTGTATATTTTATTAGCAGTTTTGTGTTAAGGGTGTCAAAAACTCCCCCAAAATTCTGCCACACCTAATGGTGCGAGTAGTAATGTAAGTAATTGTTCTTATGTGTAGTTTTTCTGTGTATTTTGAACATTAGATCAATTTCTCATCTTATGATAAATACATCTAGTAAGTGTAGGGAGTTGTCTTGCTGGGATTCATATGTAAATTTTATAGAGAGTCCAACTGAATTTAGTTTATTCTTTAGTTGTTCTTTTTGCACATTTACAGGGAGAAAACTAACAAATAAATATAGATAAAAATGCAGTACAAAATTTATAAAGCCAACAGAGTACGATACATTTCTAGACAACAGTGTAACCAAAAGAAGATATGTTACTCGTATATGTTTATATATCTATAACAATGCACTATATATTTATTAGTATATCTATAAAAGTGAACCTTTTATCTACAGATTTTAAATTTAGTATATATTTTTTTAATTACAAGAAAGTAACTTTTTAGAAAAAATACAAAGTTTTTTACTTCATTTCTTTAAAGAATTTAACGTTTCTGTTTATAATAAATAAAAAATCTGTAATGATCAAAATATAATATTTATGTGTATTTTACGACCTGGCAACGCAGGGTTGTCTACTAGTATATTTATGAAAGTGAAAATGTGTGTTACCAAGTCTCAACTTTATACACTTTATACTTGAAAATTGGTATATAGGGTATTCAGACACGTGAAAAAGTTTTAATCGGTATTTCTGTTTATAATAAAAAAAATCTGCAAAAATAAACATATAATATTTATGCGTATTTTACAACTGGACATCGCCAGTTTGCCTGCTAGTATATCTCTAAAAATGAGAATGTGTGTTTGTGAGAACAACTCTCAACCTATGTACTTTTTTATCTGAATACTTAGAAAATTATTATATAGAGTATTCAGACGTGGAAAAGTTTAAACCAGTATTTATTCGGAAACAAGAGCTCTTTAGGAGTAAAAATTGAAAAGTTGGGAATTGGAGTAATCGGATTTGTATGTTGTTCAACTGTTTCACGATTATGCATGCGTGAATCATTCACAGCTTCCTTATGTTAAGAATAGATTTGAAAACAATTTTCACATACGTGGTAAGCTGGCCTAATGGTTGTCGTTCTTGACTCACTCTCTTTAGGTTTTAGTTTCGATGTTAGCTCGAGTAAAAAACATAATACTCACATGCAAATGTCTCAGTTTCTTTCCATTTTATTTACTATATTGGGTACAATATAACAATCAGTGCATGATTGGCTTTAATAATGATTAATGCTAAATCTGCATAAATTAAACATCATATTTATAAGTATTATATGACCGGGCTATGCCGGGCAACCTGCTAGTTATATTGAAAAATATGTGTTTATTTTTTAGCATCATTACTTTTTGAAAACGAGTTAGTATGCTTTAAAATTAAGAAAGAGAGAGCAACGTTTTGAATTGGATGATCAGTGGACTAATATGTTTTTCGTACTAAATATGAGAAGCAGATTGGTCTATATTTGCTAGCCATGTGAGTGTCCTCATTTTTGGGAATAAGTGATGTACTGCCTACAGTAAGCCATTCAGGCGGCTCTTCATCACCACTGATGATTCTATTGAATGCCTTGGCATAGTGATGATGAAGTGCGCTCAGTTTTTTCAGCCAGAAAGTTGGTATGTGGTCTTTTTCTGGAGTCTTGAAATTACTGCATTGAGCTACCTTCTTGCAGACAGATTCCTTGGTAACTTTTAGAGCTAGCACTCTCCAGTATGTGTTTGCATGTGTCTGGTTACCTGAGTTTGTTGTGCAAATGCTTTACCACACACTTCACAAGAAAAAGGCTTCTCTCCAGTGTGTGTTTGCATGTGTCTTGTTACATGATGTTTATGTGCAAATTCTTTACCACACACTTCACAAGAAAAAGGTTTCTCTCCAGTATGTGTTCGCATGTGTGTTGTTACATGAGTTTGATGTGCAAATGCTTTACTGCACACTTTACAAGAAAAAGGTTTCTCTCCAGTGTGTGTTCGCATATGTCTCTTTACATCATTTTTTTGTGCAAATGCTTTACCACACACTTCACAAGAAAAAGGTTTCTCTCCAGTGTGTGTTCGCATGTGTTCTGTTATATGATATTTTTGTGCAAATTCTTTACCACAAATTTCACAATAAACAAGTTTCTCTCCAGTGTGTGTTTGCATATGTCTCGATATATTATTTTGATATGCAAACGCTTTACCACACACTTCACAAGAAAAAGGTTTCTCTCCAGTGTGTGTTTGCATGTGTTCTGTTATATGATATTTTTGTGCAAATTCTTTACCACAATATTCACAATAAACAGGTTTCTCTCCAGTGTGTGTTTGCATGTCTCGATACATTATTTTGATATGCAAACGCTTTACCACACACTTCACAAGAAAAAGGTTTCTCTCCAGTGTGTGTTTGCATGTGTTCTGTTACATGATATGGATGTGTAAATGCTTTACCACAAATTTCACAAGAGAAAGGTTTCTCTCCAGTGTGTGTGTGTGCATGTCTTGTTATTATTTTATGGGCAAAGTTTTTACCACACAAGGTTTCTTTCTTTTTTATTTTATTTTACTTCAATCGACGTTCTCAGATATCTAGGGGCCCACAATCTGGGGCTAACACTTGAAGTCTATATGAGATACATAGATATTCAAATGTTCCATTTAAGTTCTTTATCTTTCAAACACGGAGTTAGTAAAAAGTTGAGAACATAATTTTCCTCTCCCCAATTAACCATATTTATATGTTGTAGTATATCTCTCATTTTGGTTTCTTGGCCTTACTGGATTCCAGGACAAGTATTTTTCTAGTCTGCTGGAGTATCCAACTTAATGCTAGTAAGGAGATCTTATTTGGTCAGCAATACTATGTGATTTTGAATATTTGGTCAGGGTTTATTTCTATGGAAAAAGTATCCGCATGCCAGGTTGTTCTGACAAACCCCTGGACAGAGAGACTTAAACACTCGAGGACAGTGTCTAGTAGGCATTCAATTTCTCTCCAGTAGGTATTCAAATCCTCTCCAGTAGGTATTCAAGTTTTCTCTCCAGTTTGTTCGCATGTTTGATGGTACATCACGATTGTTTGCAATGAGCGTATTAGCCATATGTACCCAAAAGTACATTAGTTGTATGCATTTGAGACAATTATTCCAACGAGGGTTCCATTTATTAAGCCTACAAGTAGAAGAAATACATAGTTATCAGTAAAATGTGTTTTTATATGATCATAAACTACATTTCACATGCAAATGTTTTACAATGTTAGATTTCAAATAAATACAGATTGATTAATATTGAATAGATGTTTTATAGATTAAAAAATATTTGTACATTTAATTGTTTTAATGAAAACATGTGTTTTCAATGTAAATAATGATATATAATGCCAGCTCACTATAAAACCAAAAGAGTCCACATGAAATCAATATTGGATGTGAATTGATTGATGAATACTCAACATATATGATAGATCCAGTGAATGTTTATGCCTTTTATAAGATCATATTTGAACCTTACATATTATCATAATGTATGTAGATTCTCACAATTTGGTTAACTATAAATAATTATTTCAACTAGTTCCATATTTAATAAACTTAAGAATAGAAGAAATACATACTCAGTTTTTCATAAAATTCTATTTCATAAAAGAAAAACTCGTATAGTTCAGAAGGATATGCTTTCTCTTGTTTTACAACGTTTAACTTGGAGCAATTGGCATTATATTGATATTCTGCAAAAAAAGACCAATTTCACAAAATAATATAGTTTTGTACATGTTTTTCGCAAAATATTAAGATGCCATGAAACATAACCAAATAAAAATCATTCATCCTTTTCACATGAAAAAATGGAAATATCTAATATGCATGTAATAAATCTGGTAATTCTTTTCCCACGCTTTTTAAAAACTTTTACAAATATGTCTTAATATATTTCATTAGTTCATATATTTACCCACATAAAAAATAACATCAAGTTGAAGGTTAAAAATATTATAAACCGTCATTATTGATAAGAAAGATGTTTGCATCCTTTAATAAAATATTAAAGAAACATAAGTTATAATATTTGTATTATTTTTACTTGAATACTTTATTAAAATTAGGTTTATTTATACACAAATACAAGTGGATTATCATTTAATATTATATCTTTTTTTTTTTGAGAAAATTCGATTTTTATGAAAATATGTTTGTGTGTAATTGCCGTTGAAAATAAATCATTTGCAATACCTGTGCCTTGAATTTCTGGAATTATCAACGCATAAATTTAATGCTGCAAGTTTATACAGTGCTTCGTGCAACCAATTGTAAGAGATAAAGCATATTGGCATAGGATCTTTTGTGTCATCTATTATGGCTATAGTATCTTTACTAAATATAGGATGTATTGCTTTTATAAAAACAATTGTAATTAAAAATTTATACAATAATTTAGTAATGTGGACGAATATTGAATCCAATATTTAATTTATCAAGAAAGTTAAGCTAGCGCATAAGTTTTGTTTGATGAAGAAAATTGACTGTTGGTCACCTTAGATATGATTTGGGTCTGGAAGTAGTAAAGTGAGAAATAATGGAGTTTTGCATTTAAACAAAACTTCGTATTTACAACATTCACTAGTGCCATTTACTAGAATGAAAAGGGGAAGATTGCAGCCATATATCTCTGCCAAGTAGAACATGTTGCAACACTAATATTCTTAGAAATTCTACACCATACTGAGAAAGAAAATATGTTGCACTTGGAAAATCAAACTGTGAGATTGGACGGTTTCCTACACCAAACTGAGATAGAAAATATGTTGGAATTGAAAAAATCAAACTGTTCAGATGATCACGCTTGGTATTGAAATGCAGACATATACAGTTGGCAAGTGAAAGTAACATTATAATTTATAAACTGATAATTGTGTAAATATCTATCCCTATTGTTGTGAGTTTAGAGTGCTAGTGCGCATGCGCACCAGATGTTTACAAATAGAACGAAATTGGCGCCTTTTCCCAGCTTAGTCATTCGTTACCAACCATGTTGTTGTACCGGCTGAATTTTATGTTGAATAAAACCTTTCTAATATCTTAAAAGGCCTTTATTTTTCATTACAATTTATTCAACATAAAATTAAAAATTAACAGCAACAATGGATGCTATACTGAGACCTGGTAAACTCAAAGGATCGTCAGATACAACCGCTGACGAATGGAATCATTGGTATCGTACCCTCATCAACTGCATCGACTCTCTCACAGTCGCTCATCCTCAAAATCCTCCGAATAAGTTATGTATTCTGATTAATTTCATCTCACCGAAGGTCTATTCTCTTATATCTCACTGTTCAACATTCGAGAGGGCTATTAGCATCCTTCAAGCAACCTATGTAAAACCGGTAAATTCTGTGTTTGCTCGTCACCTTCTCGCCACTAGGAACCAAAATCAAGGTGAATCTATTGATCAGTTTCTCCTAAAACTAAAGAATCTTTCTAAGGATTGTAAATTTGAAGATGTTACTGCCTCTCAATATGCGGAGCTAGCGATACGTGACACATTTATCACAGGTCTCACTTCCTCAACTATTAGGCAGAGATTACTTGAAAGTTTTGAAATTAACCTAGATCATGCAACTGCACGAAGTCTAGAAATGGCCCAACATAATGCAGCAGCTTATTACACATCAATTGTAGCAAAGGCATCTATTCATGCAGATAAATCTGAAAATAACTCTAGTTTGGAACTAACTAATGAATGTGCTGCTGTTTCCAGAAATAATCAGGCGACTCACTTCGCCAGATGCCAATTCTGTGGACGAGAAAATCATTCTCGAAATATTTGCCCAGCTCGGAATGCAGGCTGCCTTAAATGCGGAAAGAGGGGCCACTTCTCTAAAGTCTGCCGATCTAAAATAAAACAAACAACTTATAATACCAGGACTAGTTCTGCATATATTGCCCTCACTGCGTCATCCCAATGCACTCCATGCACACAATATTCTGTAGTAAATGCAACAATTAATAGTACCTGTTTGAAAGCTATGGTAGACAGTGGAAGCACTCATAACTTTATACGAATGAACATCGTGAGATCACTCGGCCTTAGTATATTACCTTCTAATGATACGGTAAGCATGGCTTCCTCGAATCTCATGAGCAAAACCTTAGGACACTGTGTTGCGTCCATCGCTGTTAATGGACAAATTTACACTAATATGCGTCTATCTATCCTTCCCAACTTGTGTGCTCCAATTATACTAGGACAAGAGTTCATGCAATTGCATAACCGGGTGGAATTCCGTTATAATGGAAAGATACCATCTTTACAGATTTGTAACGTCACTCAGATGAAAATCGAGCCACCGTCTCTTTTTGCTAATTTAGCAAAGAATTGTAAACCCATCGCAACAAAAAGCAGAAACTACTCAGCATCGGACTGCGAATTTATCCGGAATGAGATACAAAAATTATTAAAAGAAGGTATCATAATCAAATCGAATTCCCCATGGAGAGCCCAAGTACTAGTAACTAGAAATGAAAGACATAAGCGTCGCATGGTCGTTGACTATTCTGCAACTATAAATCGGTTTACACTTTTGGATGCTTTTCTGCTTCCCAAAATTTCGAATATCATACGCCAACTATCACAGTACAAAATTTTCAATAAGTTGGACCTGAAGTTTGCATATTATCAATGCCCTATACGTAGAGACGAGAGAATTTACACAGCATTTGAAGCTGACGGAGGACTATACGAGTTTTCTAGGTTACCTTTTGGGCTAACGAACTCAGTAGCTGTGTTTCAACGTATTATGCATAATCTGATTCAAGAACATGAACTCCAAGGTACATTTGCCTACATTGATGACATTGTCATCGGAGGAAAAACTAATAAAGAATTAAACGAAAATATGGAAGCTTTTAAAAAGGTTATCAACCGTCTTAACTTGCAACTAAACCCTGTAAAATGTGAATATGGTATAACCAAACTAAACTTTCTAGGGCACTTATTGGAAAATGGAACAATCAGTCCTGATCCAGACAGACTTACACCACTAAAAGAATTACTGATTCCGAACTGCAGTAAGTCACTCAGGCGGGCTCTAGGTCTCTTCTCATACTATTCACCATGGATAGAGAATTTCTCAGATCGGATTTCACGTTTATTAAACATTACATCCTTTCCTATCACTGAGAAACTCAAAAATCAATTTCAAGCCATGAAAGATAAAATTTGCAAGGCTTCGGTTGCAGCCATTGAGGATGAAGTTCCTTTTACGATAGAAACTGATGCATCTGCGACAGCATTAGCAGCCATATATCTCTGCCAAGTAGAACATGTTGCAACACTAATATTATTCTTAGAAATCCTATACCATACTGAGAAAGAAAATATGTTGCACTTGGAAAATCAAACTGTGAGATTGGACGGTTTCCTACACCAAACTGAGAAAGAAAATATGTTAGACTTGGAAAAATCAAACTGTGAGATTAGATGGTTTCCTACACCAAACTGAGAGAGAAAATATGTTGAACTTGGAAAAATCAAACTGTTCAGATGATCACGCTTGGTATTGAAATGCAGACATATACAGTTGGCAAGTAAAAGTAACATTATAATTTAGAAACTGATAATTGTGTAAATATCCCTATCTCAAAATTTAAAGAAATATAACACTATTATTATGTTTAAATTCATCTTATTAAAACTTTTATGGCTCTACTTTTTATTATTCAACATATTATGGACATTATTAATTTCTGATTAGAACATCAGTAAAGTTTTTGGTGTTTAAATTAACTAGCCTTACAAAAATTTACAATTCAAATAAAACAAAATTCACACAATTAAAATAGTCATTAAAAAAATAAGGGAAATTAAAAATTTTTACAAATAAAAATAATTACCTGTTATTTAAAAAATATTTGAATCTTAAGCAGTATTTTTTCTTTAAAGGCCATGAAGCTATGCTTCAGGATTCCGACAATAGACATAAGGCAGTTCAGATTTTCTGGAATTGGTCTGAAAAAAGAATTAATAAAATAATTTTCGTTTAATATAATAAAAAGACATGAATTGGAACAAATAGATTGCTTCTAAGAAGGTTTGTTTGTTGTTACCTCAACCAGGGTGATGCATCTACTACAAGTCTTTTCCTTATAGACAGAATACTAAACAGAATTTCCAATCTAAAAAATTGCATACAATCAACCGAGCGCCAGCCCTTCTCCCATCGCCATAATGTTGCATCCATGTATCTGTTTTACAATTACTTTAATGAAGTGTTCTGATGAACTCATAGCACTTGTGCCCCATGAATATCCCAACATATCATATAGGCAACAGAATATTACTGTTAAGTATATACGTTCCTAGATTAATGAAATTTTTTTTTTTCTACAACGCACCCAACACTTATCAAGGCCTGGAGGCGATCCGAGGATAAGGGTTAATGAATGAGAAAATATCATAATCATTAATAGTGGAAATCTGCTAAATTAGATGACTTAAGGGGATGGCTCATCAAGAACTTGTTCGGTTTGGACCTCAAGACGACCATAATTTAGTCAGTTGAAAAGCAGGAAAAAGAAATAAAGTTCCACAAGCGTGTAGTTCTCAGAAAGAAGCTTAGTTCATGGAATCTACGTTAAGGTTTAGGCTTAGATAAAGAGTGGGGAAAATAATTGATAGTGGTATCAGCATGAAAGTCAGGCAAGTTGGGACAATAGATTAGAGCTCAGACGAGCACTTGCCATGAAAAAAAGGTGAAGCAAAGACAGGCTCGCAATGTCTTTCTGTGGAAATGTGGTTGCAAGGAAGAAAAAAGGGCATCCCCCACTAGGTTACGAAATCTATTTTGAACTCTGTCAAGGTGTGATGTTTCTAGTAGCTCTTGACCAGATGTGGCAATAGTACTCCATCGTAACACATACATGACTTTTATACAGGTAAAGAATTTCATCAGCAGTGAGATATCTACTGGAGCGGTAGAATGATTCAACCATTTTCTCAGCAGACTTGGTAACAGATTACATGTACGTGTTTCATCTCAGATGAGGAGTAAAGATCAGACCTAGAAGCTTGTAAAAACATGGATCAAGATGAGCCATTTATTTCAATTGATCCTAGATGAGGATCAGTGTTGATTATGTAAAGATAGAAGTTTTTTTTGTTTGATGCATTAAAAGTAATCAGTCACTTCTTTCCCCATTGACCATGTGTGCAAAGATGAGAAGAAAAAAAATCAGAGAAGACTTGTTCGTATATGGCCTTTGATATATTGCCATAGATGGTAGTGTTGTCAGCATATCTACAAATAAACTTAGGATGCGATTTGGGAGATCACTGACGTAGATCTGTCGACATGTTCCACAAATCTCAAAACCTCAACATGAAATATCTAAAAAAAAAACATGAATAAACCTAGAACCCCATCCTCCAACATAGACCCCTAGTACCATGTCTCCTTCTCCAACATTAGTTGTCTACGTTCCAACCTTCCAGAGGTTGAAATCCAATTACAGGAGATGAAACCAGACATATACTTTCTAAGTCAAACAGGCATAGGACCGGCCACTTCCCTAGATGAGTTAATAATTAAAGGATACTCTAACTTAGCATTTAAATCTGACCCCCAAGATAGCCATGGTTATGGAATATGTGCCTACATAAAAGATGGCTTCCTGTGTGGTAGGGATATCTGCAGAGAGGACCCTAATTTACCTTATATGTGCTTCCGGGTTGCACTTCCTTACACCATTGCATTTATATTTGCTCTCTATCACCCCCACAACAGCGGGGTTACTATCTTTAAGAGTATATCTGAGAAAATTGACCAGATCCTGTCTGCTCATCCTTCGGCTAACATTCACATTTGTGGAGACTTCAATGTCCATAATGTGGAAAGGCTGACCCACTCAAATAAAACAGATGATGAGGGGAGGTTCTGTCATGATTTTGCCATTGCATATGACCTCATTCAGATTGTTCGCGAATCTACTCGTGTGCCCGATACTACTGGTCAGTATGCAAGCCTTCTAGACCTTTTTCTCACAACTTCCCCTGAGCTATGTTCTATCTCAACTGGGATCCTCCAACCACTCTGTTGTATCAGTTAAGATAAAAATGAAATGTAATAAGTCTTCAGACGTACCTCTCCACCGTAGTGTATATCAATACTCTATGGCTGACTGGGATAGCTTCCATACATTCATATTTGATCTACCTTAATTTCATGTTTAAAAAGGATGTGTCCTCTATAGTATCAGACGTGACCGAATGGTTAATTGTAGGCATACACCGATTCATACCATCCAAAGAATTCCAATTAAAACCAAACAGCCAGCCATGGTTCTCCCCAGAATGTGCTGCTGCCATTGCGCACAGAAATCACTTTTTCCATAGCTATCAATGTAATAGATGTACCAAGACTAAAGCTGCTTTCAGGACTGCCAGCAACCACTGTAAAAGAGTAATAAAAAATGCAAGAGAGCTATATGCTCAGTCTGTTAAATCCAAAGTAACTGAGCAGCGGCTTGGTTCCCACCAGTTTTGGTAAATAATAAACAGGATCCTGAACAGAAGCGTGGATTCTATCCCAACCATCATCAATGGACCTGAGGTCATCTCGTCAGCATCAGACAAGGCCAAACTATTTGCCAAGAACTTTACAGCTAATTCTACCCTTTGTGGTGAAGGCCATCAACTCCCCGTATTTCCTCCTATAACAGACAACACACTATGCAACATACAAATATCTGTGCATGAAGTCGCCAAGCTAGTCAAGAACCTTGATTCCAGTAAAGCAACTGGTCCAGACGGCATAAAGATGTTATAAAGCAGTTCGTCAAAGTCCTCTTTCTAACACTGCAATTATTCATCCAATTTTGCAATATAGTGTGGTCATGCGAATGAACTGCGAGGTGGAAAATCTTTCCTGTTATCTAACCTTGTTTATTCTGTATATTTGTTGTGTTTTATTTTTAAAACAATACATTTACATTTAATTGTCGATCCAAGATGTGAAAATGCCAAGAACAGATTAAATATAATTGAGTCAAACTTTGTTTGTCATTGTTTTCTTAAGTGACATAGTTACATTTAAATGTAAAATGTACGTGTATGTTAGGTTGACTGGCGAGCCTGATGAAGAAGAAATGGAAATTGATGATACCACAGAGGAAGTAGAGAGCAACACAGGATGATAAACACACATAGACAGTCCTCCATCGTTAAGACAACCTTCACGTTTCAGAACAAGAGTGCCAAGAAACTTGTCAACACAAATGCATAGAAAATTGCACAAATTCACCGGTGCACATAAAAATGATCATGATAATTCATCCTTTGGTCACAGCGAGGGGGAGGGTGTATTATCTTGAAGTTATTTGCTAATTGTACAGGAAGTACTAGTGAGTTATCAACACAGATGCATAAAAATGTCCACAAGTTCTCTTCCATATTTACAGGACTTTAGTGTCTTTTGTAAAATAAATGAAAAATATTTAAAAAATAAATAAATTACTAACATCTACGATGTTTTATCTTTATTTAAAAAATGCGTTTTTAGTACTTAAAATAGAAGTTAGAAAATTATTTTGTTTACATAAAATAATACATTTCTACTAAGATGAAAAAAAATGTTTATTACATTCTGTGATTGTTAATAAATGCGGAAAATTTTATTTAAAATTGAGTTTCTGAATTTTGGTGAATTTTTAAGTGAAGGGACTTCCTGTTGTTATTCTTATTATTATCATCATCATCATCATCATTTGTGAGTATCAGTATTATCCTCCAACCTTTTTCCAAATTTTCATTCAAAAATTATTCTATACGTAATATGTTTGGTAATAGCGATGATTTAAATATAAAAATAATTTTCAAGGCACTTAAAAAAAACTTTAAAAAAAAAAAAAGAAACATAAAAAACGAAACTTTAAAAACAAAAGTAAACAATAAAAATCCGATTCAAGTGATTTCTATAGTACCATTTTTCGTTTCTATGCAATCATGGAATGTTGACTCATTTCTCTATTAAAACAAAGGCAATCATAATGGTTTCGACGCGCCCCTGTAGTAAAACAAAGGGAATCATAATGTAATAAAAAAGAGCTTCAAAATCAATTAAATTAATAAATACTTACTTTTTTTTTTTTTTTTTTTTGGCAATCTGTTTTTAACAAAGAAACGATTATAAGATGAGTTAATTTAAACGAGACGAGTTTGACGGGTGGAAGTCAACATTTTCAGATGGCGACCGGAAAAGTAAGTTCGCAGAAAATTAAAATATTTGTTTCATTTTATTGTGTTTTCATGTTTTTTTTTATTTATTTATTTTTTTTATTTTCATTATTATTTTTATTATTATTATTATTATTATTATTATTATTATTATTATTATTATTATTATTATTATTATTATTATTATTTATTTATTTATTTATTTATTTATTTATTTTGTTTATCTTATTTTATTTATTTATTTTTTGCTTTGTTATACATATTAACGTACTCGAGCCATGATTGGCGATCACGCATATTAACGTACTCGTTCCATTACCACGGCATAGGAAATGGACGATGATAGTTATGTATGGGCAAAAATGATCGAATATAGGGGAAGCTGTTTTGAAAGCCGATTTAGCATACATTTTTGTAGGTTTCCGACTACTTTAAAAACTTTGGGTTTGTTTTTCGAAAAAGTTGTCAAAAAACAAATATATAACAAATAAATGTTATCAAAGGCAAGATGTTACTTTTCTACCAAACTGGATATAATTTTCGTGTTTTTATTCAATTTAACATGTTTATTCAGCTCGAAAAGCATACAGTGTTTACCGATGTATTGGAAAATTCAAAATGGCGACCGATTCTCTCTTTAACACGGTAAGTTTTGAAAAAGGTGTAATAAATAAAAAACCGGGTAAAATACTGTTAAAAACTCGCTCACTATATGTTACCGTGACATAGCTTGACATATATTCGGCGGGTTTTTAATAGTATTTTGTATAGTTTTTTTTATTTATAACACCTTTTCCCAAACTTACGGTGTTAAAGAGGGTGTGAGACGCCATCTTGAATTTTCCAATACATCGGTAAACACTGTATGTTTTTCGAGCTGAATAAATATGTTACATTAAATAAAAACACAAAAAATATATCCAGTTAGGTAGAAAAGTAACTTATCTTGCCTTTGATAACATTTATTTGTTATATATTTGTTTTTTGACAACTTTTTCGAATCTATGTGTACAGTAATACAAACCCAAAACTTTTTGTTTTGTTTAACTTAATATAATTCTTTTACTTAACATATTTACCGAATTTCACACTTCAAAACTCAAAAGCGGGATAATTAAACACAATCGAAGTTCTGATATTCAGACGTCAAAATAAGGTTTTCAAACAAGTTTTTTTTTATCTATAATCCTGTCCCTTACAACAACACAATATGTTTTGTTCAGTTTCAGATGATTATTTTAAGCATATTTAGAACCCCCTCAAAACAAGGGGGGTGTAAGCAAAATATCGTTTATGACAAATAAGTACACTGTTATAAAGTTCATTCTTCTCTTAATAATCGCTGAAAATTTCGTATTGATTGGATTATTACCTGATTTTTGGTAGATTCTTAAAAAGACGGTCCGTCAAAACGTACTTACCTGCCCCCACCCCAGTTTTGGCAGTGCCTAGATTACATGGAAGCCCAAAATTTCAGACAGTCAAAAGGCTGTTTGAAAATGACGTAAAGTAGTTTAAAGAGAGGTAGAGAGGGATGTTTTTCTTTATTGACCCAAACGTGCAGCCCGTTTTTTTTTTGTTTTTTTTTTAATGAAACCGTGGTCCTTGCTCCTTTAATTGAAAAAAATTAGGGCTTGAATTACATTTTTCGAGTAGTTATAAGCTTGGAAAGACAGGGGTCGAATTAATTCACGCCTCCCATTTTGAAATGTCTATTAAAAAGTAAATAATTAATTTACTCACTAAAGTGTTATATATCATAAATTGAAGATAAAAGATCAATTAATAATATATTCAAATTTTTAAAAAGTAGTGATTTTTAGAAATTTACCTGTAAAGTCTGAAGTTTAAAACCTATTTTTTTAAAAAGAAGCACGTTGTTTGTATTTTTGTTGTTTTGTTTTTATGAAACCTTGGTCCTTGCTCCTTTAATTGAAAAAAAATTAGGGCTTGAATTAAATTTTTCGAGGAGTTATAAGCTTGGAAAGACGGGGTGGAATTATTCAATATTTTTCACGAAATTTTTGACACACCTGAACGTTTGTATCACTTTTCCATTTTTAAATTTAATTATTTTTCTATGTTCCTCTTTTTCAATTAATTATTTTTTCAAGATTATATTAAATTATGTTACGCCGAAACTTTCACATTCATGCAAGCAAAGAAAAGATTAACATCTTACATATAAAAAGTATGCAAAACCTGTAATTAAAAAAAAAGTAGAAATATTTTTTGAAGTATGATTTTTTTTGTGTGTGTGAAAATATTAAATAAACAATGCGTAGATAGACATTGTAGATCAATACGATATTGAGTTTGTCTTTTGTTACCATATAAAGTATGGAAAACAGTAATTAACCAAATTAACATTGTACATATTTAATGAAGCTGTATTTCATATTTAATATAAACATGTTTGTAATATTATTAATCATCAAACGATGTAAATCTTAAAAATTAACAAAATTATACAATTATTTTATTTATTTATTTCATTTATTTTATTTATTTATTTAAATTATTTATTTATTTTATAATTTATTTTATTAATTTATTATTTTATTTATTTATTTAAATTATTTATTGTTTTTATTTTATTTATTTATTTATTTATTTTATTTATTTAATTATTTATGTTATTTACTTATTATTTTATTTATTTATTTATTTGGAAATTTTTACCTGGTTTCCACCTTTACATTTTTATTAAAACGATGATCTGCATAAGTTTCACATTAATTTCATGCAAGCAAGGAAAATATTAACAGCTTACATATAAAAAGTATGCAAAACCTGTACTTAAAAAAAAGTAGAAATATTTTTTGCTACTATTATTTTTTTTTGTGTGTAAAAATATTAAATAAACAATGCGTAGATAGGCATTGTAGGTAGATCAATACGATATTGAGTGTGTCTCTTGCTACGATATAAAGTATGGAAAACAGTAATTAACCAAATTAACATTGTACATATTTAATGAAGCTGTATTTCATATTTAATATAAAAATGTTTTTCATATTATTAATCATCAAATGATGTAAATCTTAAAACTTAACAAAATCAGACAATTATTTATTTATTTATTTATTTGGAAAGTTGTACCTGGTTTCCACCTTTACATTTTTATTTAAATGATGATCTTTATAAGTTTTCGGATATGCTGAAGACGAATATTGCATTTAAATTTTCAACAAATAAAACATTTTCCAGATAATAAGTAATGCCATTTCTTAAATTATTGTGTGTGGTCATCTTAGTACGTGCGAGCATGTACTTGTGTGTATAAACACAACCCTGAGAAACTGTGCAAAACTACAAATGCGTATCTCGAATAGCAAATCAAGTTTCACAATTTTATTCGTTTTCAGCATACCCAAAAACTATAGTAGTCGTCATTTTTAAGGAAAATGTTACAATGGAAACCAAGTAAAAATTTATTTTTTTTGTTTAAGATTTACCTTGAAAAAGTTCTCATTGTTATATATTACTCAATTAATTATTATTTCCTGATGTTTTAAGGCTGTTCACACACACACACACACACACACACACACACACACACACACACACACACACACACGCACACACACACACACACAAATCTAGTGTAGACCTGTACAATGCACACTGTTAAGGGAAAACCTTTGACATTCTGAGTGATGTTGATGTTCCCTTATTTAGAAGTCTTTTCCTTTCGAAATCATGTGTTCTCTTTTTTGCTTTGATTAACTCTTGCAAAATAAATAGCCTATCTACCATTCATACACACACATTATATATATATATATATATATATATATATATATATATATATATATATATATATATATATATATATATATATATATATATATATAATTGCAGCGATCCAATGAATGTCAAAAAAACCCTTTTCGAAATGAAATGTTTGAGTTTCATATTAAAGATTTTTATTATTCTGAGCAAGACAAAGAATACTTTTAAAATTTTATCTCCTTATCCTATAGGGTTTCGATGTCTACCATCTCATCAGAGGAGAGAATATTAGCAAATATTTATAAAGGTATGTACCCTATTTGCTAAAGTCAGTGAAACATGGAAAGTCAAAGTCAAAATAAATGATTCATCAGAAGTCATATAGCAAGAGACTTTGAAGAAAAGGATATGAAAATTGTAGATCCAAATTGCGTTGTAAAATCCATGGTGAACATTCTTTAAAGCAGTGAGGTAATAAGATCCAAGCTGTATATTGGGTAATCCGCATAGCTGAGTAGATATCATTGTGAGAGAAAATTCCACTGACCTCATTGTATTAAAAGCAAGTAATGGAATTTTATTGGCTGAAGAAAAATCTCAAAATAAAAGTAAGAATTGTTTATTAAAGAAAATCTGCATATTTGCTGGACTGAACTAATGAATTTAACGCTATATTGCATAAGTGACTGTGTATTTTCATTAGTTTTCAAAACCCGAGAGAGGTGGTGTTCCTATATAATTTCATCTATCTATGTCTACTTGATCCTCCTCACTTTTTTGCGTCAGATAATGCCATAACAATCCTCTCCTTATACTTAAATGGGACGAAATATGTAATTCTAACTTGTTCACTATAAAGAAACATATAATATTGATAAGCCTATATAATCAGGAACACAACAAAGCACGTGAGTAAATACATGTGACTTTTTGTGGATATTTTTCACGTTAAAAGATACAAAAATAATGGGCAATCAACAATTCTCCCCAACTATCCAGCAATCATGAGGTAGTTTGCTCAGCAACCGAGAAGGCTAACATGCTTGCCAGTCAGTTTGCCTCCAACTCCACACTGGACCCTGCTAACAACCCACTCCCTGACTTTTTTTTTGCAGACAGACACCACACTAGACGATCTGCAAATCACCACTTTTCAGGTACATGCTATCATAAATAATATTGACACTTCAAAAGCATGTGGACCTGATCTCATCCCGGCTGTGCTATTAAAGAAAGTGCTCTGCTGAAGTAGCTCCACTTCTCTCCAAACTTTACAACAAATGTCTTAGTAAATCTTGCTTTCCTGACTGGTAGAAAACTACTTCTGTGGTAATAGTTTCTAAGAATTCTGGCGAAAGAATTGACCCAGTAAATTATCGCCCCATTAGCCTCCTCCCAAGATCTAGTCTATCACCTTACAGATGCTAAACTTCTGACTGACAAACAATATGGATTTAGGTAAGCCCGTTCCACAGCAGACATCCTAACCGTAATCTCTGAACATGTATACCATTTACTGCACAAAGCAGGGGAGGGTAGAGCGGTAGCTCTAGATATATCTAAGACTTTTGACAGGGTATGGCATGAAGGTCTTCTCAGGAAAACCAGACCATACGGTATCACTGGACGAATACTTAACATAATAAAATCCTTCTTAGATAAGAGAAAAATTCACGTTGTCCTCGAAGGTCATACATCTAAACAATAGGATATAAATGCGGGAGTGCCTCAAGGGTCTATCCTTGGACCTCTATTGTTCCTAATATTCATAAATGACATCCTGACAAAATTGTTTTTAGGATGGGTATATATGCTGATGACACCATGCTCTATAACTGACACGACAGAAAAGCAAATAAACCTATATCTAAAGGAAACACATATCCAAAGAAATGGCAGAAACACTCTGTAGTGGAATGGGGGAAAAATGGATGGTCACAATCAATGCTGCCAAGACTAACCTTGTTTCCTTCAATGATTATAAGAAATCTCTGCCACCAGAAGCAATGGCCAAAGACTCTTTATCTGAAAGTACATCTTTTAAATTCCTCAGCCTAACGTTCACAGGAAACATGAGTTGGAACAATTACATTTTTTTTATTACATTTTCACCCCAAACAAGGCACATTGCCACTTTGGTGTGGGGGGCACTAACAGGGGAAACAACTACTAGGGTACTATGTAGGGATTTCGGCAGCAAGATGTCGGTTCATGTTGCACTTGAACTTATGCACGTCAGTACAGTTGGGGATGCAGGGACCTGAAATGGAATTCCAAAATCTAGCAGTTCTGGGGAAGAAACTACTGGAGTAGAAAGATGTTTTACATCTAGGAATCTCTACAGTGTGTGGGTGGGATTTAGCAGCCTGTCGGGTTTGTCGAGGGTGTTCACGTCGTGGGGGCACAAGTGCTTGAAGTTCGTCAGAGCATTCACCATTAAAATACTTGTAGAACAGGCAGAAGGATACAACGTTTCGTCGATGGGACAGAGGCTGGAGCCTAGATGCCACTTCAGGGCCTATCAGATTGGCGACTCTCTTTTGAACCTTGTCAAGGAGCGAGAGACTAGTAGCAGATGCACCAGCCCAAATATGACAGCAATACTCCATACATGGGCGAATGGTGGCCTTATAGAGGTACGGGATACTTTCGGGCATTAGTAGTTTTCTAGCATGGTAGAGAGAGCCCAACTTCCTTGCAGCGGCCCTGGCAATGCATTCAATGTAATTGTTCCAACTCATATTCCCTGTGAACGTTAGGCCAAGGAGTTTGAAAGATGTACTCCCAGATAAAGAGTCGTTGGCATTTGCTATATGTGGTAGAGAAGGTTTCTTGTAATTATTGAATGAAACTAGTTTAGTCTTGGCGGCATTGAACGTAACCATCCATTTTTATCCCCATTCCACTACAGATATGGACTCCTGCAAAGAAGGTAGGTTCTCTCTACTGTGCTAGAAAGCTACCAACCTCTGAAAGTATCCTGTACCTCTATAAAGCCATCATTCGCCCATGTATGGAGTAGTGTTTTCACATTTGGGCTGGTGCATCTGCTACTTGTCTCTCGCTCCTAGACAAGGTTCAAAAGAGAGTCGCCAACCTGATAGGTCGTGAACTGTCATCTAAGCTTCAGCCTTTGTCCCATCGATGAAATGTTGCATCCTTCTGTCTGTTCTACAAGTACTTTAACGATAAATGCTTTGACAAACGGCAAGCACATGTACCTCCTCGACATAAATACACCCGATAAACCTGGCAAGCAGCTAAATCCCACCCCTTCACAGATGTATATCTCTAGATGTAAGAGAGCTTTCTAATCCAGTAGTTTCTTCACCAGAAGCGCTAGACTTTGGAATTCCCTTCCGGGTCCCTACTTCCCAACTGTATTGATATGCAGAAGTTCAAGTTTAATGTGAACCGACAACTTGCTGCCCAACTCCCTACATAGTACCTCTGATAGTAACCCCCTACATCAAATAAACAATGTGCCTTGTTAGGGGTGAAAATAATAAAAATATTTGATAATGCAGAACTATAATTGAAATAACGACACGTTAAACTACAAAACCGATGTATTTGACTCATTATCACTTTCTGAATATTGATGCTATTATCGTCAGCTGTTATTTTGGTTGAATTGTTCATTGAGTTTTATATAAAAAGTTTATAAAATAATTTAAAAATGTAACGCCATTTGTGATCGTCCAAGATGAGCTCGTGACCTGAAATACTGTCTAATATGAATAAATGTCAAGCATGAAAATCTGGAGAAGCTTATATACTGAATTACTTCATGAAATACAACAAAACCAAAGCTTATATACTGAATTATTTCATGAAATACAACAAAACCAAAGCTTATATACTGAATAATTTCATGAAATACAACAAAACCAAAGCTTATATACTGAATTATTTCATGAAATACAACAAAACCAAAGCTTATATACTGAATTACTTACATGAAATACAACAAAACAAAAGCTTATATACTGAATTATTTCATGAAATACAACAAAACCAAAGCTTATATACTGAATTACTTCATGAAATACAACAAAACAAAAGCTTATATACTGAATTATTTCATGAAATACAACAAAACAAAAGCTTATATACTGAATTACTTCATGAAATACAACAAAACAAAAGCTTTTATACTGAATTACTTCATGAAATACAACAAAAGCAAAGCTTATATACTGAATTACTTCATGAAATACAACAAAACAAAAGCTTATATACTGAATTACTTCATGAAATACAACAAAACCAAAGCTTATATACTGAATTACTTCATGAAATACAACAAAACCAAAGTTTATATACCGAATTACTTCATGAAATACAACAAAACCAAAGCTTATATACTGAATTACTTCATGAAATACAACAAAACCAAAGCTTATATACTGAATTACTTCATGAAATACAACAAAACAAATGTTATATACTGAATTACTTCATGAAATACAACAAAACCAAAGCTTATATACTGAATTACTTCATGAAATACAACAAAACAAAAGCTTATATACTGAATTACTTCATGAAATACAACAAAACCAAAGCTTATATACTGAATTACTTCATGAAATACAACAAAACCAAAGCTTTTATACTGAATTACTTCATGAAATACAACAAAACCAAAGCTTATATACTGAATTACTTCATGAAATACAACAAAACCAAAGCTTATATACTGAATTACTTCATGAAATACAACAAAACAAAGGTTGTATACTGAATTACTTCATGAAATACAACAAAACCAAAGCTTATATACTGAAATACTTCATGAAATACAACAAAACCAAAGCTTATATACTGAATTACTTCATGAAATACAACAAAACCAAAGCTTATATACTGAATTACTTCATGAAATACAACAAAACCAAAGCTTTTATACTGAATTACTTCATGAAATACAACAAAACCAAAGCTTATATACTGAATTACTTCATGAAATACAACAAAAGCAAAGCTTATATACTGAATTACTTCATGAAATACAACAAAACCAAAGCTTATATACTGAATTACTTCATGAAATACAACAAAACAAAGGTTGTATACTGAATTACTTCATGAAATACAACAAATCCAAAGCTTATATACTGAATTACTTCATGAAATACAACAAAACCAAAGCTTTTATACTGAATTACTTCATGAAATACAACAAAACAGAAGCTTATATACTGAATTACTTCATGAAATACAACAAAACCAAAGCTTATATACTGAATTACTTCATGAAATACAACAAAACCAAAGCTTTTATACTGAATTACTTCATGAAATACAACAAAACCAAAGCTTATATACTGAATTACTTCATGAAATACAACAAAACCAAAGCTTATATACCGAATTACTTCATGAAATACAACAAAACCAAAGCTTATATACTGAATTACTTCATGAAATACAACAAAACAAAGGTTGTATACTGAATTACTTCATGAAATACGACAAATCCAAAGCTTATATACTGAATTACTTCATGAAATACAACAAAACCAAAGCTTATATACTGAATTACTTCATGAAATACAACAAAACCAAAGCTTATATGGTTGTTAACTTAAAAAATAGGAGACCCTTAACATTTTGCCAAGAGCAGAAATCCTGATATCTCACAGTAGATTTCCTAGCAAAAACCTTGGTTGTAGCTTGCTCTTGTTTTGTACGCCCATGCTGATGATTGAATCAAAAACCTATTTTAGAATGTTATTAGAATCCATAAGGAATTTTCACTTCTATGTCTTACATTCAAAGTCATTGCATACCTGTTGCAAATGAGTTAATGTTGACAATATTAGGACAATATTTTTCCTAATTTAAAATGTCTTTCATTTAAAACACATGATATTTTAAATTGTAAAATATTTAACCGACAATTTCTATCTAAAACTTTATTTTAATAGAATAGTTCACGTTTTTTTTAACTTGTTTTTTTTTTTTTTTTTTTTACAGAATTGATGGTTGTAATCAAACGTTTGACACCATGTTATTTTAGATGAGAGGATTGATTTAAAATAAAAAATAAGAATATTTGCTAAATTGAAGTTTTGTGAGTTGAGCAGAATTGTTTCTAATCTTCAGTTCTGAGCCATTTTTAAGGAAGATGACTTTGCGTGTTTTGTTTGTTACTGTGATGTGTTTTTTACGTTATGGTTTAGCGTCGTTTAACATGTCTCTTAATATTGAGTAATGCTTCGGCATTGAGCATACACAAAAATAACTAAGATAACTGTATAATAATTTTTGTGTAATTTGCAATTCCCATTCATACAAAATTAATTCATTAGATAGATTTTCTCATAACAAAACACATTATTCTTTTCTTGTTCTTCGCTAGCAGCGGCCAGGTGTGATAGGACTCCAAGATACCAGATTCGAAGGTACGGGCAAAACTGGGCGGGGAAAAATAGGGGGACCTAGCTTTGAAAGCCGATTTATCATAATTTTTTGTAGGTTTCCGACTACCTTTTGATTGTATTTGAAAGATTAAAAAAGTTAATTTCCTAAAGGAAAAAAATCTGTACACGTGCAAAAAAAGTTATGAAAATGTTTTCACGCCTTTGGCATGGAATATGTGCCTACATTTAGGATGGCTTCCCGTGTGGCAGGGATATCTCTAGAGAAGATCCTAATTTACCCTATATGTGCTTCAGGGTTGCACTTGCTAACACCACTGCATTTATATTTGCTCTCTATCGGCCCCACAACCGCGGAGTTACTATCTTTAAAAGCATATCTGAGAAAATAGACCACATACTGTCTTCACATCCCTTGGCTAACATCCACATCTGTGGTGACTTCAACGTCCATAACGTGGAATGGCTGACCCATTCAAATAAGACAGATGATGAGGGAAGGTTTTGTCATGATTTTGCCATTGCTTATGACCTCACTCAGATTGTTCGTGAACCCACCCGTGTGCCAATACACCCAGTCAATATGCAAGCCTCCTAGACCTTTTTCTCTCAACTTCCCCTGAGCTATATTCATGTTCTGTTCATTCTCCTCTAGGATCCTCCGACCACTCCGTAGTATCAGTTAAGATAAAAACGAAATGTAAGAAGCCCCCAGACGTACCCCTCCACCGTACTGTATACCGATACTCTATGGCTGACTGGGATAGCTTCCGTACATTCATATCTGATTTACCTCTGCACTCCATGTTTAAAAAGGAAGTGTCCTCTATAGTATCAGATCTGACCGAATGGTTAATTGTAGGCATAGACCAATTCATACCATCGAAAAAATTCCAACAAAAACATTACAGCCAGCCATGGTTCTCCCCAGAATGTGCTGCTGCTATGGCGCACAGAAATCACTTTTTCCATAGCTACCAACGTAATAGATGCACTGAGACTAAAGCTGCTTTCAGGCCTGCCAGCAACCACTGTAAAAGAGTAATAAAAAATGCAAGAGAGCTATATGCCCAGTCTGTTAAATCCAAGGTAGCTGATCAGCGGCTTGGTTCCCACCAGTTTTGGCAAATAACAAATAGGATCCTGAACAGAAGTGTGCGTTCTATCCCAACCATTATCAATGGACCAGAGGTCATCTCATCAGCGTCAGATAAGGCCAAACTATTTGCAAAGAACTTTACAGCTAATTCTACCCTATGCGACGAAGGCCATCAACTCCCCATATTTCCTCCTATAACACAGAACAAGCTAGGTAACATACAAATATCCGTGCATGAGGTCGCCAAGCTAATCAAGAACCTAGATTCAAGTAAAGCAACTGGCCCTGATGGCATCCCAATTATAGTGTTAAATAAGCTTCAGCCAGAACTTGCTCCCATACTTACGAAACTGTTTAAGCGCTGCCTTAAGGAGAAGTGCTTTCCGACTCCCTTGAAGACCTCACCAGTTTGCCCTGTATTTAAGAATTCAGGTGATAAGTCATCTCCCTCTCAGTACAGACCAATAAGTCTCCTGTGTGTTATGAGTAAGCTGCTGGAATCTATATTAAATAGAGAAATAGTCAACCACCTCAGCAGGAATAATCTTCTTAGTGACACACAATATGGTTTCCGCTCTGCAAGATCTACCACAGATGTGCTGACGGGTATATCCCACAGGATTAGTGAATCTCTTGAAAAAGGCTCCCTTTCTAGGGCAATTGCTCTTGACATATCAAAGGCCTTCGACAAGGTATGGCATAAGAGTCTACTTCACAAGATTTCCAGCTACGGTATAACAAAATGTTTTCTCAATCATTAAATCATTTCTCTTCGATAGGCTCATAAGAGTAGTGGTAGATGGAAAAAAATCGGAGGCCTGCAATATAAATGCTGGAGTCCCTCAGGGATCAATGCTAGGCCCAACTCTCTTCCTGATCTACATCAATGACTTCCCTAAACACATATTTAAATCATTTGTTAACATCTATGCTGATGACACGACAACATGGCAACACATCAAAGGATGTAAATGACAAAGTTCTCTCTGATTCTCTCTCCTCTGATCTTGAGCGCGTGGTTCAGTGGGGGAAGATGTGGCTGGTTACCTTTAATGCATCCAAAACCAAACTCCTATCATTACATCATCAACGCTCTGATCCCCATCTGGCATCAGTTGTGATGGATGGCTCTCGTGTGGGTGAGGCGCTGTGTTTTGACAAGCTTCTGGGCTTGACCTTTACTCCTGATCTGAAATGGAACACGTACATCAAGTCTGTTGCCAAGGTCGCTGGAAAGATGGTGGTATCCTTCTACCGCTCCAGAAGATATCTCACTACTGATGCAATTCTCTATCTATATAAAAGCCAAGTACGTCCAAGGATGGAATACTGTTGCCATATCCGAGCAGGAGCTGCAAAAAACAGCCTATCCTGCCTTAACAGAGTACAAAATAGACTTTGTGGCTTAGTGGGGGATGCCCTTTTCTCTACCCTGCAACCTCTCTCCCACAGAAGAGACGTTGCGAGCCTATCCTTGTTTTATCGTTATTTCCATGGCAGGTGCTCGTCTGAACTACAATCTCTGGTCCCCCCTCGCCAATCTTTCATGAAAAACACTCTAGCTGAAACCACTGTGAAAAATTTCCCCCACTCTTTATCTGTGCCTAAATCAAAACGCGGATTCCATGAACAAAGCTTTTTTCTTAGAACTGCACGACTGTGGAACTCTGTTCCGTCTGCCTGCTTCCCACCAGACTCCAACTTGGATGTGTTCAAGTCCAATGTTAACAAATTCCTAATGAACTTGGATGTGTTCAAGTCCAATGTTAACAAATTCCTAATGAACCGCCCCCTTCATCAAATCTCCACACTAACGTAATGTACTTGCAATAACCCTTATCCTTGAGTGGCTTCCGGGCCTTGATAAGTGGTGATCAATGTGTAAAAAAAAAAAAGAAAAAAAAATTCAGCTAAATTTTTTAGTTAAATAAATTTATTGTAAAAATCTTATAAAATATAAATATTAGTTTTCTGGGTTTATTTCAAAGATAATTAGTAAAGTAAAGTCCTAAGATATTGAATTTAAAAAAAAAAAAAAAACATCTTTTTTGTACAAAATACAGCTTAATTAGCTCTCAAAAAGCAAGTAATTATGCCGTTCGGTAAAATGCAAGCGATAAAAGTTTGTAAACAGTAATATATGAAAGCCCAACATTTCAGCTAATAAAAACGCTGTTTCAAAATGAAGTCATGATAGTACAAGGAGGTAGGGGTGTCAGATTTCTTTTTTTCCCAGACGTGCATCCATACATTCTAAATTTTAAACGTTTGTATCAATTTTTCTAAATTTTTAATTAATTATTTTTTATATTCCTATTTTTAAATTAATTTTTTTTTAAAATTATTGTTCGAGATTATATAAAAATTATGTTACGCCGAAAGTTTCACATTCTTGCGAGAAAAGAAATTATTAAAATCTTACATATAAAAATTATTAGAAATCTGTAATTTAAAAAAACGTTGAAATATTTTTGCTATTATAATTTGTTAGAGTGAAAATATTAAAGAAACAATGTTTAATTCAATGGTAATATTAGTTCGAGAAATTCATTTTTCTTCGACTTATATCGAATTCATTAATACGGGTTTCGAATTCATTAATACGGACTTCAGGGCTTTTTTCATAATGTTCCTGTAAAATTTTTTTATTATTATTATTGTTACAGATTACGATGCTTTATATAAAAAAGCAAAAATAAATTCTTGCGTTTTTGATTTCGGTTCCTGCTTTTCTTTTTTGCTTCGCATCTCGATTCTAAAAATAGAATTGACGAAATCGTCTTTTCTTTCTTTGTTCTGCTTTTCGGCGCTAAGGAAACTCGCAACCAAACGAGGTCATGGACGTGATATTATGATTTGAGTTATCCCCCTTAGATTGTCCCTCTCTACTAAATAAAATAAAGATTAGTAGGAACCCTTACCACCACCACGGCTTCTGGAGAATAAAAAATATAGGTAATCGTGAAGAAAGAGAGACCCTGTTTCCTCCGTTTAGGCGTTACTGTCTGTCCACCCAGTTACGGAAGCACAAAATGTATATAATGGCACCCTTGAAATAAAAATAAATGTTTTTGTTATATTTTAATTTTAAACATTTTTTAAAAAATTTTTTTTCAAACATATTTACGTTTTTTTTTTAATTTTTTTGCAAACATATTTAAGTTTTATTTTCCCAGACATTTACGTTTTGATGCTTGTTTTTTTTTTTCAAACATTTACGTTTTTTGTTTTGTTTTTACGGTCATGGACGTGATATTATGATTTGAGTTACCCCCCTTAGATTGCCCCTCTCTACTAAATAAAATAAAGATTAGTAGGAACCCCTCCCACCACCACGGCTTCTGGAGAATAAAAAATATATACGCACACTGTTTAAAACTATGTCTTCCGACTTGTCTCTGTTATACATCATACAGTGATACCATGATATCTTTAAAATGGAGTGTGTTGACCAGACGACCTGTCAAATCGTTGACTCATACCGGAGGGGTTGGGAAGTGTTAAATTTGGTTGAACCTTTTATTCAACTCTCTCATTCTCTCTGTTTTCCTTTTTTTCTACACTCTCTCTTTCTTTCCCTCTTCCTCGTGGCTGATGAAATTTCTAGTTTGTTTTTTCTTTGGTTTCCGAGATTGGATCACAGTGTAGTAACTAACTGTTCTGCTGCTATGCATCACTTTCTCTATCCTCGGTCAGTGGAAGAGAATTTCTTCAGACCGATTTTAATACTGGATTTAAAAAATCAAATGTTTATCCTATCGCTTGCAAGCAGATAAAGAAAATAATATTTGATGTCGAGGTTGCCGTTTGTAACAATATAAATTCCAAAAAATCACTTACCTATAAAAATACTAATCAATGGGCACTTTCATTCTTCATTTTTAAGAATTTATCCATATTTATATTTTATATTCAGTGTACTGTTTAAATAAAATAATTTTTAAGCAAGTATTTTAAAAAAAAAGTGCGACATCAGATGTTTTAGAAGTGTAATAAAGAGAAACAAATGTCTCCTTTTATTCGTTAAAAACTAAATTCCTAAATTGGATTTTTCTATTAAAAAAAAAGAGGTTGTATTTTAACAACTCATAAATTAATTTTTAACAATAAAATCATAATTTTTCATTCAATAGAATTTGTCATTTTTTTTCTAAAAATAAAACAACACTTGCAATCACAAAAAAAAATAATTATTATTTCCATTTTCTGCCAACTTGCTTATTTATAAAATTTAAATGTGATATTCGTTTTCAGCATATAAAAAAAACAAAGAGATCGTCATTTTTTAAGCAAAATGTTTAGGGGGAAACCAGGTAAAAATTTCTAAATCAATAAATAAATAGAAGAAAGGTTTATTGGCTTTGGGGTCAAGATCAAAGTGTAGTATATGTAAGGATGCTGCATTTCACTTTCTTATTTTCGGTTAGTGGAGGAGAAATTCTTCATGAATAAGACAATTATTTTTGTTTCTATCCAGAGTGCACCTTTTCCGGGAGCTGGATTTTCCCACATTAAAAACCGACCTAGTCTTTAACTCTGCCCACGTGGGGAGACAAATAACTAAATAAATGAATGAATAAAAGAGCAATCAATAATATTCAAGTGATTATTAGGGACTACTATTTTTATGTGAACTTTTCCAAAATGTACACATGATCTGGTGAAGTCATCAAATGAGGTGCTTGATGCGAGCCACGGCGAACGATTAAAAAAAAAAATTATTATTTACTACTGTAATTTGATTTAATACGAATGTATTTTACATTCAAATAGTTCCTTTAAAGATTTAATGACCGAAATGTAAAAATGATTCATCATTATTGTTAGAAATAATTAAGTAAAATCTTCTTTTTTTTTTCAGTGGGGGTAGAAAACATAACACAAAAATAAAATGTTACGTGACTTTTTTGACATCTACGGAAGAGCAAAAGCCACAATAAAATACTTTGTAAATTCACTACACCTGTTATTTGTTTATTTAAGTTTTCGATACTTTGGAACGATTTAAATTATTTAAACGGAAGACCCCCCCCCCTCCGAATGCTACTTGGGAATAATTTTCCCTTTTACCAGTTAGGTAGAAATATAACTTTGGAGAACATTTATTTGTTATATATTTGCTTTTTTTTGACAACTTTTTCGTGTTATGTGAAAACAACCCCAAATTAAATTATTAAATACAAATAAACGTGAATTACATTATTAAATACAATAAACAGGAATTCCTTTTTGCTTTTTTTAACCTGACCACTTCATACTTCATTACTACTAATTTTTTTTTTTTTTTTTTTTTACTTATTTGAAGTCTTATGAACAGATTGAAATATGAATATGAATAGATTGAAATATATTTTCTTCGAATTTCGAAAAAATAAATAGAGGGGGCGGGGATACACGCACTAAAAAACTATTTCCCATGATATATTTTACGGAAACTGCATTTTATATGTAATTTCATTCTAAAATGGATAAGTATCGAAAATTTCACGAAAATCTGACCATTAGTAGATTTTTGCTAGATTTATTAAACACGGGTATGTTTTCATGTTTGAAATGCTTACTACATAGGAACGTTATTTTAAAACGCCAATTATGTAAACACGATTTTCGTCTCGCAATTTTTTTATTTTCGTACGATGAAAATTTTTTTTTTTAATTATTACTGGTTTATTTTGCCCTTCTTTTAAATGGTACAAAAGTTATACTGATAATATTAATTTATAATAAAGTTACATCGTTTTACATATAGTGGGGGGGGGGTAATTCTGTGGTGACTTTTGGTAGTGACTATTACCTATGGCATTGTTAAGTTAATATGCGTGAACGCCAATAATTTATAGCAATTAAAACATATTTTGCAATTTAATATGCGTGAATTTAATGGTATTCCGGCATAAAGCTCGAGACAATAGTCTCTAACCCCCTTTCACAACAAAAGGAACTAACTTCCCTATACAATACACCGCTTTTGGTTACTATGGGAACAGTTAATTTTTGTGATGATTCGATTTTTAATAATAAACACATTTTATTATTTTAAACAATATACAGGACATTTTAAAAGTAAAACAATATTTGTTTAATAGTAATTATTAAAGAAAAAGTTAAAATTTGACTTTTTTGGCCTTTTTTTATCTAAAAAATGTGGTTTTGTTTTTGAATTTGGCCTTTTTTGCTGAAAGATTTGGCTTCAAACATTTATTGTAGCCTACAATATACAGGATTTTTTTTAAAAGTATAAACAATATAATCACATATTTATTAATTTTTGTGATTCGAGGAATAAACCAATAAAATCTATTTTGCTTTTTATTATTGTTGATTTTTTTTTATTACTGTTGATTTTTTTTATTATTATTGTTGATTTTTATTTTTAAATTATTATTCGATCTGAAAACCCGCACAAATTATTAGTACTTTGCCGCTAATTAATCGAAAAATCGTACGCGTTCTGCTGCAGTGCAGTGCTGCTGCACTTATGGAGAAAATTGTTGATCATGTTATACCTGCAGCAGCTGACCTGTGTTTTTTGGATTATTCTCACTATTCATATTAAGCAATGTAATTCTTTATTATCGGTGGTGGCCATTTCTATACATGCAAGCAAGCGCATTTAAATTTGTCACAAAAAAGTAGTTTTTGGGATATTAATCAATGTAGTTCTTTATGTTATCAGTGGTGGGCGTCAAAAACATGCTCGTGTTTGCGCGTATAGGAATGCCCACCCCACCACACCAGTATATCCCGAAAACTACTTTTTTGTGACAAATTTAAATGTGATATTCGTTTTCAGCATACTCCAAATTATTACTATTAAACAAATATTGTTTTACTTTTAAAATGTCCTGTATATTGTTTAAAATAAGATAAAATGTGTTTATTAGTAAAAATAAATATTAATATTTAAAATAAAATAAAATGTGTTTATTATTAAAAATAAATATTAATATTTAAAATAATAAAATGTGTTTATTATTAAAAATCGAATCATCACAAAAATTAACTGTTCCCATAGTAACCAAAAGCGGTGTATAGGGAAGTTAGTTCCTTTTGTTGTGAAAGGGGGTTAGAGACTATTGTCTCGAGCTTTATGTCGGAATACCATTTTCTCCATGAGTGCAGCAGAACGCGTACGATTTTTCGATTAATTAGCGGTAAGGATACTAATAATTTGCGCGGGTTTTCAGATCGAATAATAATTAAAAAAAAAAAATCAACAATAATAATTAAAAAAAATCAACAATAATAATAAAAAAATCAACAATAATAAAAAACAAAATAGATTTTATTGGTTTATTCCTCGAATCACAAAAATTAATAAATATGTGATTATATTCTTTATACTTTAAAAAAAATCCTGTATATTGTAGGCTACAATAAATGTTTGAAGCCAAATCTTTCAGCAAAAAAGGCCAAATTCAAAAACAAAACCACATTTTTTAGATAAAAAAAGGCCAAAAAAATCAAATTTTAATTTTTTCTTTAATAATTACTATTAAACAAATATTGTTTTACTTTTAAAATGTCCTGTATATTGTTTAAAATAATAAAATGTGTTTATTATTAAAAATCGAATCATTACAAAAATTAACTGTTCCCATAGTAACCAAAAGCGGTGTATAGGGAAGTTAGTTCTTTTTGTTGTGAAAGGGGATTAGAGACTATTGTCTCGAGCTTTATGCCGGAATACCATTTAATTTAACACAACGCAAAAAAAAAAAAAAAAAAAGAAAGGAAATCACAATAAAATGAAAACATATTTTAATTTTCTGCGAACTTGCTTTTCCGGTCGCCATCTGAAAATGTTGACTTCCACCCTTTAAATGAACTTATCTTATAATCGTTTCTTTATTAAAAACAAATTGCCAAACAAAAAGTAAGTATTTATTAATTTAATTGCTTTTGAAGGTCTTTTTTATTACATTATGATTCCCTTTATTTTACAACAGGGGCGCGTCGAAACCATTATGATTGCCTTTGTTTTAATAGAGAAATGAGTCCATGATTGCATATAAACGAAGAATGGTACTATAGAAATCATTCTAATCGAGTTTTTAAATTTTTATTGTTGTTTTTTTTTTACACAGTGATCACCACTTATCAAGGCCCGGAAGCCACTCAGGAATAAGGGTTATTGCAAGTAAATTACATTAGTGTGGAGATTTGATGAAGTGTTTAATTAGGGGGGGGGCGGTTCATTAGGAATTTGTTAACATTGGACTTGAACACATCCAAGTTGGAGTCCGGAGGGAAGCAGGCAGACTGAACAGAGTTCCACAGGCGTGCAGTTCTAAGAAAGAAGCTTTGTTCATGGAATCCGCGTTTTGATTTAGGTACAGATATAGAGTGGGGGAAATTTTTCACAGTGGATTCAGCTAGATGGGTGTTTTTCGTGAAAGATTGGCAAGGGGGGACCAGGGATTGGAGTTCAGACGAGCACCTGCCATCGAAATAACGATAAAACAATGATAGGCTCGCAACGTCTCTTCTGTGGGAGAAAGGTTGCAGGGTAGAGAAAAGGGCATCCCCCACTAAGCCACAACATTTATTTTGTACTCTATCAAGGCAGGATAGGCTGTTTTTAGCAGCTCCTGCCCAGATATGGCAACAGTATTCCATCCTTGGACGTACTTGGCTTTTATATAGATAAAGAATTGCATCAGTAGTGATATATCTTCTGGAGCGGTAGAAGGATCCCACCATCTTTCCAGCGACCTTGGCAACAGACTTGATGTACGTGTTCCATTTCAGATCAGGAGTAAAGGTCAAACCCAGAAGCTTGTCAAAACACGGGGACTCACCCAGACGAAAGCCATCCATCACAATTGATGCCAGCTGGGCATCAGAGCGTTGATGATGTAAGGATAGGAGTTTGGGTTTGGATGCATTAAAGGTAACCAGCCACATCTTCCTCCACTGAACCACACGCTCGAGATCAGAGGAGAGAGAATCCGAGAGAACTTTGTCATTTACAGTCTTTGGTAATGTTGCCATAGATGGTCATGTCATCAGCATAGATATCAACGAATGATTTAAGTATGTGTTTAGGGAGGTCATTGACGTAGATCAGGAAGAGAGTTGGGCCTAGCATTGATCCCTAAGGGACTCCAGCATTTATATTGCATGCCTCCGATTTTTGTCCCTCTTCCACTACTCTTATGAACCTATCGGAGAGAAATGATTTAATGATTGAGAAAACATTTCCAGTTATACCGTAGCTTGAAATCTTGTGAAGTAGACCCTTATGCCATACAATGTCGAAGGCCTTTGATATGTCAAGAGCAATTGCCTTAGAAAGGAAGCCTTTGTCAAGAGATTCACTAATCCTGTGGGATATAACCGTCAGCACATCTGCGGTAGATATTGCAGAGCGGAAACCATATTGTGTGTCACTAAGAAGGTTATTCCTGCTGAGGTGGTTAACTATTTCTCTATTTATATGGATTCCAGCAACTTACTCATAACACATAAATAAATAACCGTTTTCGGTATGATTCATTTAAAATGAAACCTTAAAACCTCGCTACTAAAAACATCACAAGAAGATATTTAACAAATATTTAAGGAAATTTATAATGTTTATAGGAAATATTTATTTTAAAAAATTAAAATGGGGAAAAGGGTGGACAATAATACCGATAGTGAAAAACGTGGATATTGACAACAAACAAAACAAAAACAAACAAACAAACAAACAAATCAACAGGAAGTTCCTCTCCCTTCACTTAAAAATTCATCAAAATTCAGAAATTCAATTTTAATGAAGTTTTCAAACACAGAATATAATAAATCTTTATTTTTATCTTAGTAGAAATGTATTATTTTATGTAAACAAAATAATAATTTTCTAAAGTTCTTTTTTAAGTTCTAGAAACGCATTTATTTTAGTTTTGATGAAGATAAAACATCATAGCAATTTATTTTGTTAAATATTTCTTATATATTTAACAAAAGACATAAATATATTTTATAAAAGACACTAAAGTCCTGTAAATATTGAAGATGTGGTTCTACAATTCACTGTTAAGATCCACTCAAAACAAAAACGTTTTTTTCCATCCCTTCTTATATAATCTTGAGGGCAGATAACTCATTGGTTCTTCCTGTACAATTGGCAGATAATTTCTAGATACTATTCCAACACATTAGTCGATAACTCTTTTTCCGCTACATCTCCCACATGGTGACCACAGGATGAATTATCATGATCATTTTTGTTTGCACCTTTTCTATGCGTCTTGTTCGGCAGCGTGAAGGTTGTCTTAATGATGGAGGAATAATGTCTGTGTGTGTTTATCATCCTGTGTTGCTCTCTACTTCATCTGTGGTATCATCCATTTCCATTCCTTCTTCATAAGGCTCGCCAGTCAACCTAACATACACATATATTTTACATTTAAATGTAAATATGTCGTTTAAAAAACAATTCCAAAGAAAAGTTTGACTCAATTATATTTAATCAGCTCTTGTCATTTTCACACGTGGGATCAACAATTAAATGTAAATGTATTGCTTCAAAAATAAAATATGAGAAATATAGAGAAAAAATAAAATTATGTACAACAAATATAAGTTATTGGCAGCTTCAAACCAAGCCTTAATAGCCAGCCTGCCACTGGGTTTGACCCATGAGAATCGTGGTGTTATGAAATGTTGTTTTCAGGTGAGACTTACCACCTCACAGAGCAATCATGTAATGCGTGGATGACGGGTTCACCAAACTCTCATGATCTGCAATGCCATGTTTCTCAGTCTATCTTTGTTGATAGAAACATAGTAGCAAGTGTTTCCAGAAGATAGGGAGCCTGTAGCAGACTGTGAAAACAGTGTGTCAGTTAAAAAATTCATTCACATAACCACATAAAATTGGGTGAATAATTGCAGTGTTAGAAAGAGAACTTTGATTAACTGCTTTATCATTTTGCTCTTGTGGCGAATGTGGTTGTTGCTCAAGCTGAGGAATATGAACGTAACATCGCACTGAAGAGATGTCTAGCATCATTTGCAAAACAAACCCTTGTTAAACTTTTTCTGATATTTTGATTTTATTCCCTTACCATCACATTATCCTCTACGTAATTCATTCATTTTTTTAGTGTTATTCACTCCAAACAAGACATATTGCCACTTGGATGTAGGAAGTTACTATTTAAGATTATATCTACATGGACACTATGCAGTGAGTTGAGCAACAGGATATCTATTTGCATTACATTTAAATTTCTGTATGTTAGTAACAGTCAAGCAGGAAAGAGGGAGAGAATTCCAAAGTCTAGTAGGTCAAGGTAAGAAAGTATTATAGTAGAAACATAAGCCGCAAGAGAGTTGTATGCTCAGTCAATCAAGCTCAAAGTAGCTTAGCAGTGGCTTGCTTCCCACCAGTTTGGCAAATCAAGGTCTTCAATAAAAACGTGTGCTCGATTCTAACCATCATCAATGGACCTGAGCTACTCTCATCAACATTGAACAAAGCTAAACTCTTTATTAAGTACTTTGCAGGTAATCCTACCCTATGCGATCAGACCTCTTTCCTACTGTGTCTGAAAACATGCTATTCGAATACAAATATCTGTTCTTGATATGTCCGAACTAATCAAAAACCTTGACTCCAATATAGCAATTTGCTCTGACGGCTTTCAAATTATAAAGCTGAAAAAGCCTCAAGCAGAACTAGCTCTCATATTTAAAAAGCCGTTTAAGCATTGTCTTAAGAAAAATTGCTTTCCAACAGCCTAGAAAACTTCATCAATATGTGCTGTATTTAAAAATGAAGGTGATCAGGCATCTCCCTCTTAATAGAGAACAATCAGTCTCCTGTGCATTCTAAGTTGTTGGGATCTTTGTTAAATAGGGAAGAAGTCAACCACTAAGCAAAAATAACCTCCTATAGTTTCCATTCTGCTAGTACTGTTGCTATCTGTTATTGACTTGAATAATCTATCCTTATGTCATTTAAAGAATAAGAAAAAGGAAGATGGAGACATCATTTCAATTTGTTTGAATATTCAGAAGATGTAGTCAATTGCGGCTTAAATGATTTAATATTATTCATGCTGCATACGTGACAGATAGAGTGCAATGTTGATTTGAATGATAATGCTTGTAAAGAAAGATCGTCAAAAAACTTTAAATTGCCTAAAAAACTGCTGAATTTCTTTGATAATTTTTGTAGTTTTTCTTTCACCTCTTTGCCATAAGAATTAAATAATAAAAAGCAAATATTTCCTATAAACACTGAAATTTGCTGTTGACAAACCACATTTAGCACAAATTGATAAGATAGATAAAATTGGTCTCAATAACCTTAATCGTTTGCATGGCGGGAAACTAGGGCTTACTTAAGAAGTACAAACATTTTTACTATCAGTTTTGTAATGTTCCATAGAAAAACGTTGTTCTTTAGGCTGATGTTAGAGTTCGAGAGGAGTTTATATTTTATCTGTATATTCATGTACATGTAAATACGTGTATGTATATATGTCGTATTATTTAGTTGATCGTCTACTGTGTATATTTTTACATTTATGCAACAGTTCTTACAGGAAACGATTGATCTGGATGTATCGAAAGAGTTGTAGACAAACAGTACTTTTTAATAGCTGTAAATAACACAAAACAATGCTGAATTATTTACGGACATTTATTGTAATGATTCTGGCCGGCATCTTCAGAGATTACAACGTCTTCGAATCTTGGCTGTCTGAGGAAATGTTGCTCCTTGCATCATATAGAGACCAACTCCCTTTTAAGTTGTCCATTGTCTGTGGTGTTCTGTTAACAGCTGATTAGAATCTCCCCAAATTCACATCTCATCACGTGTCTAAGACTCCAACCGCTGACATATGACCTCCGTGCTGAAGACGGTGCTGAGTAAAACTGTACAGTGGACAAGGCCACTAGTTCATATATTGACAACATTCTTGTGGAGGAAGCAGAGGTGACAGCAGAGAAAGTGAGAGGCCATGTCGTGAGGTATGGGTTGACTGCAAAACCGGTGGAGTCCCTGGATGGAGGAGCGGCATTTGGGTTGAAACTATGCTGAGATGGCAAAGGAAGCCTTGTCTTTAGACGCGGGAATGCAATACTCGAAATCGGAACCGACCTGAAAAAACAAGAACTCTTCTTGGTCTGCGGGAGACTGGTGGGACACTATCCAATCGCTGACTGGCTCAGGATAGTGTGCAGCTTTATTAAATGAAAAACAGGCACTGATGGCTGGGAGAGCCATGTGACGAAGAAGGTCATGAACATGCTACAGAAATCATCGCGAGAGTGACGAAAGAAGACCCAGTAAAGGGGGAATGGGTACATCAGCGGTGGAGACGCGGGGGTGATTTGGTGTGATGCCAGCAGTCTGGCATTAGGCGTCGTATTAGAGGTGTAACTGTGGAAGATGCGGCATGGCTAAGAAAGAAAAACGACTATTTCCATATCAACGTAGCCAAACTGGAGGCCGCTATGAAAGGAATCAATCTGGCCCTGAAGTGGGGATTGAAAACGATTGAAATCAAATCCGATTCGGCAACAGTAGATTCATGGATCAGGTCGGCAGTGACTGGCGATAAGAGAGTAAGGACCAGAGGTGCTGCAGAAATGCTCATTAAGCACAGGCTTGGAGCACTCGCAGATATGTTAGCGGAATTCCAGTTGAAGGTATCTGTAGTGCTGATCCCATCAGAAAAGAACAAAGCAGATTCGATGACACGGGTAAAGAAGGCCTGACTGCAAGAGAGAAAGGAGATTTTCTCAGTATGCTGTGCAAGGGAGAAAGTTAAAAAATTACATGAAATGCACCACTCTGGTCGAGAACGGACGTTATTGCTGGCAAGAGAGGTTTACCTGGAAACCACCAAGAAGATTAGGGAGGTAGTGGAGCACTGTCAGGAGTGCCAATCGATAGACCCTGGACCATCAAGACACGAAGCAGGAGAGTTACACATTGCAGAGGACTGGAAGCGATTAGCCATTGATGTGACCCATTATTGCCATAAGCTGTATCTGTCGATGGTCGACTGTGGACCGGGTAAGTTTGCCATATGGAGAGAGATAAGGACAGAAGCTGCATGGGCGATTGGAGGGGTCATCGAAGAAATATTTTTGGAGAGAGGGCCAGTTGAGGAACTGTTAATGGACAATGGCCGTGGTTTCCGATCAGAAGCCTTTAAAGAGCTGTGTGATGAGTGGGGAGTAAGGCAATTTTTTGGGCAGCGTATTGGCCGAGTGGCAATGGGATAGTGGAGAGGAATCATCGCACCATCAAGGCTGCTGTGGCAAAAAGCAACATTTCACCCATGGAGGTGGTGTTTTGGTACAACATCTCACCAAAAACCAGACAAGATGAGACAACAGTGCCTCATAGAGCCATCTTTGCATATAAGTGGCGGCATCCGTGCAACACAAAGTGTAGGAATTGAGGGTGAAGAAGCTACCATTAAAGTGGGCGAGGAGGTGTGGATGAAGCCCCCCAATGCAAAATGTACCACTCGTTGGGGGAGGAGGGTCGTAACGGGAATGCAGTCGAAGAACAACGTGATGGTAAATGGCGTTCCCTGGCATATCCTTGACCTGCGTCATGTAACCCTGCCAGTGCACAGTGATGGCAGTGAAGAGGAGGAAGTCGAGATCCACCAAGAAGCTAACGATGCACCCCAATTCGTCTTAGCCCCACATTGTGGTTCTTTAAAACTGGACGAGAATGTCTGTAGTGAACCTGAAAACGTCAACCCCCAAGAAGTTGTCCTCCAGAGGCCTCAACGTGAGAGGAGGAGGCCTGCTTGGATAAAGGATTATGAAGTGTCTTATTGATCTCGAAGATCAGGGGGGGGGACGTTAGTTAGAAAAAAATGTACCGGGCATATCTGCATCGCTCTTTGGGAAAGAAGGAAAGGATGGCTAGCTGATTTTTATACACGAAGGGCATTTTGGAGAAGGCAGGGCATGATGGGAGAAGCTATTTTTTTTTCCTGTCTCTTCCTTTTTTATTCTAGATAGGAGGATATAAAAGCTGGGAAAAGTAAAATAAATAATTAAGATTTATTTATCAGCTCATTCCACTAAAAACTAAAGGCTGTCCTCTAATGCTTCAGTCATTATGTTGCATTTATTTTCCGTACATGTCGAGATTAGAACATGGAGTAATCAGTTAATATTAATTTAAAACTAAATTGCATCAGGGAGTTCGGTTATAAAAATATGGAAAATAAATATTCAAGAATCAACACTTGGGCCTCACTTGCATGAATGTTATGTTGTTTCTATATATGGTCAGCAACAAAACCCTGGATCATTTTTTGTCTAAGAATAATTTGTTGTTTACAAAAAACTGCAAAAATAAATACCATGTTCAACGCTTGAGGCTCACTTGCATAAATGTCCTGTTTATATATATATATATATATATATATATATATATATATATATATATATATATATATATATATATATATTTCAACCTTATGGTATTTTCAAGCATCTAAACTAGACAATTACATTTTTGATACTGCAGTATCAAAAATGTAATTGTCTAGTTTAGATGCTTGAAAATACCATAAGGTTGAAATAAGTTATTGCATCGACAATTATGTAATTTCCGTGTTATATTTTTTATGTTATTGCTCTGTTTACCACATTGAGCTCTCATACCCGGATTTCCTCTGGAATCATTCCATTATAACACTATATATATATATATATATATATATATATATATATATATATATATATATATATATATATATATGCTGTATAAGCAAAGCAGGCTCCTTCAGTCTTAGACAGACTATGGATACCCACAAAGAGTTACTTTGCGTGTGAAATTTTTGTGGCAGGAGGTGCGCAATCTCCAACCACACCTTTCCTGAGACGACATTGTTAAATACCAGTGGCAAGTGAAGTATAGGACGACTGGAAACAAATGCCGAGATAAGCAGAGAGCACATACAGCATGTAGAATTCCCAAATGGTCACCCATCTGGTACTAACCAGGCTCAGCATTGCTTAACTTCGGTGATCTGACGAGAACCGGTGTGTCAACGCGATTATGCGCGCTATATATATATATATATATATATATATATATATATATATATATATATATATATATATATATATATATATATATATATATTATGCTATATATATATATTATGTTATATATATATATTATGCTATATGTATATATTATGCTATATATATATATATATATATATATATATATATTATGCTATATATATATAATGCTATATATATATAATGCTATATATATATATATATATATATATATATATATATATATATATATATATATATATATATATATATATATATATATATATGGTATGGGTTATTTTTTTATCTAAGAATAATTTGATTATATGAAATATTTTTAGTAATACGGTAGTAATTAATTGGTATAATATTTTTTATACTAGACATTATTATGACTATATTTTTAACATAATTCGTAATATATTAAAATTATTTGATTTATTATTTTTACAGACTTATTTACGAGGAAATTTGAACTGCATATACATATAGCCCAAATGTTCAAGCTTATTTTTGTAAATTTGAAAGAACACAGACTGTTTATTGGTCGAATTGTTTTTGAATATCAGTTAATTATTTTTATTTGAAAAATGTTTAGTGTGCTTTATTTTTTAATGATTTTAATTGAGTGTGTTTATTTTTTTAATTTTAAGATTTATGTAAAGCAATTTTGGTGTTAAAAATACAATAAAAATGAAAATGTTTTTTCTTAAGATTCAAGTATTTTTTAAATTATTTCTATTTATAAAAATGTTTTCTTTGCATTTTTAATGATTATTTTGATTGTGTGAATTTTATTTTTTGAATGAAAAATTTTAGTAAGCTCAGTTAATTTGAACTCCACTAACTGTTCTGCGAATGTTCTGCTCTGAAATTAATACTGAAATAAAAGGAATCATGAAAGTTTTAATAAGATAAAGTAAAAAAAATAATAGTCTTATATTTTCAAGGTAGGAATTGATATTTTATATTCATTTGTATTTTTAGAAATACTGTTCTCATTTTGAGTATTTTCGCGTTTGGAAGATCGTACCTTTGACCTTTAAAAAATTTTTTTTATTACATTTTCACCCCAAACAAGGCAAAGTGCCACTTTGATGTGGGAGACTACTATCAGAGACAGAAGTTGCAGGGATACTACATAGGGAGTTGAGCAGCGAGATGTCTGTTTACATTACACATGAACTTCTGCATATCAATACAGCTGGAGAAGCAGGAACCCAGAAGGGAATCCCAAAGTCCAGTAGTTCTGAGAAAGAAACTATTAGAGTAGAAAGCTGTATTTCATCTAGGGATCTCTGCTGTTTAGGGGTGGGATTTTGATGCTCGTCTGGTTTGTCACGTGTTTTTACATGGAACTTGTAAAGCATTGGAGCATTCTCCATTAAATACTTGTAAAACAGGTAGAAAGATGCCACATTTTACAAATGGGACTGAGATTGAAGCTTAGATTACACTCCAGAACCTATCAGGTTAGTGACTCTTTTGAACTTTATTCAGGAGTTAGAGACTAGCAGATGCACCAGCCAAGATGTGACAAAAACACTCGAATGGTGGCTTTGTAAAGGCACAGGATATTTTCAGGCATAAGTAACTTTCTAGTGTGGTAGAGGGACCCCTCATTCTTCACAGCAGCCTAGGCAATGTTCTTTTGTATCTGTTCTAATTCACGTTCCTTGTGAACATTAAGTTGAGGTCTTGAACTAAGTACTTTCATGTAATGTATCTAGCCATAGCTATTGCTGGTTGAGAAGGTTTCATGTAATTATTAACGCAAATGAGCTTAGTCTTATCAGCATTTAATGTGACCATTTTTGTCCTCATTCTGAATGGCTTCCTCTTTTTTTTGGTATTGCATTGGCTATGTATTAATTTCTTTTCCCCTCGTACCTGTTAGACAGCGTAGAGTCGTTAGAAAATATGCCCATCTCAGGGACTATTTTATCAGGGAGGTCATTTATGAATATCCAGAAGAATAAAAGTCCAAGGATCGACCCTTGACGTACACCTTCATTTATATCATATTATTTAGTCTTATGGCCATCGAGAACAACCTTGATTCTTCTCTTTCACGATTTTATTATGTCAAGTTTTCGTCCAGTAATGCTAGAAAAAGACCATGGTGTCATACTCTGTCAAAAGCTCTAGATATATCTAGGGCTATTGCCCTCTCCTTTACTGCCTTAAATGCATCGTACATACGTTCATAGATTACAGTTAGGATATCTGCAGTAGAACGGGCTTGCTTAAATTCACATTGATGATCAGACAGAAGTTTATCAAATGTAAAGTGGTGGACTAAAGCTTGATTAATTATTGACTTTAAAATTTTGGCAAAAGTGGAAGGAGGCTTATGTGACAATAATTTAATGGGTCAATTCTTTTGTAGGATCACTAAGAATAATGATAGTGTTTCTGCTTGTTCTTCTTGGCAGAGAAATATGGCTGCAATTCTTCCTCTTTTTATTCCAGCACTAATGAATGTTGTAAATACGAGTTTTGTTTAAATGCAAAACTCCATTATTTCTCACGTTACTATTTGCAGACCATGAACAGTCAATTTTCTTTATCAAGCATAACTAACATACATACTTATCTACATTTATCCACTCAATAACAAATTGATATTTGTCCACATAACTAAACTATTTTTAAATTACGATTTTTATAAATGCAAAACATGTATTTATTACAGATTCCATCGTGTCATACCTTGGCAAAGCATTAGGTATATATATGCCTACCGCTCCTCTCTTGTCCAGTGTATGGTATATATGTTTGGAGATTACAGTAAGTATATTTGCTGTAGAATGGGCTTGCCTAAATCCATATTGGTTAGTAACTGTAAACTGATGGATTGATTAATTTTGGACTCACATATTTTGGGGAAAAAAGGGAGGAGGCTCATGCAGCAATAATTTAATGTGTCAGATCTTTCGCCAGGAGTCTTGTAAATTAGAACCTTAAAAGTAGTTTTCCAGTCAGGAAAGCAAGATTCGTTAAGGCATTTGTTGTAAGGTTTGGAGAGGACTGCAGCAACCTCGGTGTAGCATTTCTTTTAATAGTACAGACAGGATGAGATTGGGTCCAAATGCTTTTGAGGTGTCCAGGGTTTTTATGGTATAATGCACCTGAGAAGAGGTGATTTTCAGATCATCTAGTATGGTGTTAGTTCACAAAGAAAAATAAGGGAGGGAGCTGTTTCTGGGTCCAATGTAAAGTTTAGGGCCAATCGACTGACAAGAATGCCAGCTTTCTCGGTTGCCATGCCAACAACTTCATGATTGTTGGATTATGTGAAAATTGTTAATTGCCCATTGTTTGCTACACTGTTGTAGATTTTCCAGAAATCACAAGTTCCTCATTTCTGTGCTCTGATGCGTTTCCTGGTGGTTTCAGTGTATTCTCTATCAATTGACGCGATTTCTTTCTTACAATTACTTCTAGCTTCAATAAAATTTTGTCTGCATGTGAGCAATGGCAGCTGCACACGTAGAAGTAAAATATTTGTGAAAGTGGGGTTTTCTATAGAACTTCCAATTAGGAACATGAGCATCAATTGCCGCTTTGAACCATTCAGTGGTCTTATATGCACACTGTCTGCAAGGAGATAAAAGATATTTACCCAAGGGCATCTCTGATGAGGTTTCTGGTGGCTCCTTTGTCAGTCTTATAATGTCGTCGTTTTGAGTAATGGCTCTTCAGATTTGGGTCAAGAATTGCCAGTGATTTCTACCATTATCACGGCATGAGTTAACAGTATTTGTTACATAATCATCGGAGATTGTGGTCAGAAATAGGTCTAGAAGTGAGGTTTGTTGATTTTGCTGGTCTGGGAAATCTGTCGGAAATTATCATGATTCATATATTCTTCAATTTCTTAGAATTGTCAAACATTAAATATACAAACATTTATTTGCATTGTTCAATCAAAACATTGGAGAAATTGCTAGATTTATTACATGCATCGAGAAACATTATTCAAAATGTTTTTCAAAATAAAGATCATAAATACAATATTGTTGCTTTTCCAAAAGATTCATTTCTTTTTCTAAACTTCAAATCTTGTAAATAAAAAAATAAAATTTTGAAATTTTATTTAGTTTAATATATATGAAAAAGAATTCATTTTCTGCATTTTTCTGATTATATTTTTAATTTAATCAAAACTAAATTTGAGGACTTTTTTCAAAATTGTGCATGATTATTTAATTGTGCCTTTAGCTCATAATGCAGACGTCTATCTCTAATTCATCCATTTTAAAACTAACACTGTATACACCTTAACATTATTAACATTATTATTATATAACATTATGAAAATATGTATAAATTATATTATTTAATGAAATTTGTCTTTATTTCATTTTGCAGAATATCCAGCAGTCAATACAATGAAAATTGCACAAAGTTAAAACCTGAAAAAAAAGAGAAATCATATCTTCCTGAACTATACAAGATTTCTTTTATGAAATAGAATTTTATGAAAATATATTGAAAAAATCCTGACAACTGAGTATGTATTTCTTCTATTCTTAGTCTTATAAAATATGGTACAAGTTGAAATAACTATTGCAAGTGCATATGACTAATTGACTCATTGACAGTTTTATAAATGCAGTGAATAGTAGAATAATAAAAACGTATATAAGACGTTAATAATGAGCTGTAAAAATTGTTGATTTGTTAGAACTATCCATTAAAATACACAGAAATTATATTATTTATTAAAATTTGTCTTTATTTCATTTTGAGAAATATGCGGCAATCAATACAGTGCAAATCGCACAAAGTTAAAAGCGAGAAAACAAGAAAAAATCATATCCTTCTGAACTACATGATTTTTTCTTTTATAAAATATAATCTTATGAAAATATATGGACAACTTACTGCCAACTGAGTTTGTATTGTATTCTTAGAGTTACTAAATATGGTACTAGTCGAAATTATCACAAGTGTATATTTCTAATGGACTCATTGACAGTTTTCTAAATGTAGTGAATAGTTGAATAATAAAAACTTGTATGAGACTTTAAAAATGAGCTGCAAAAATGGTTAATTTGTTAGAACTATTGATTAAAATGCACAGAAAATGATTTATATATAACCGAATTATGAGAATTTACATACATTATGTTTATGCGTAAGACTTAAATATCATAAAATGCATAAACATTCACTGAATTTATCAGATATGTTGTATTCATTGATTAATTCACATCAAATATTGATTTGACTCTTTTGATTTTATAGTGAGCTGGCACAAAGTGGAGCATACATTATATATATATATATATATATATATATATATATATATATATATATATATATATATATATATATATCACTGAAAAACTTATTTTCATTGAAACTATTAAATATGCAGGCATTTACTGAATCTTTAATAACGATTCTATATGCATCAATCTATTTCAATCTAATATACTGGAGAGAAACGATATACTTGTGAAATATGTGACTCTTCTTTTAGGGGAAAACAGCACTTGCTCATTCATATGAGAACACATACTGTTGTGCTGTATCATCAAGCCATACAGAGCGTCCCCAGGTTGCGGATAGGGGAAACCCCTCTATTTATAGGGGGTAGCTTTGAATATTAAATCAAAAGCCGCTGACAATGAGGAAATAAAATGAAATTGAATACCAAAAATAATACATACTGGCTGGCCGTCGCCCAGGATAAAAAGGGTCCCTTACCTCGTTCACACACCAGACGAGAAAAGGTGTGAACCCTCTTACCTCAGATAATGGCACTACCATGACAGAGGTCCACTTGGATCAGCCAACAGATCGTGAATTAGATCCTGGCCCCAAACCATCATGTGCAACTACAAGAAAAGGAAAAAGAAGAGGCCTAAAAACCCAACCCTGGACAGTTGCACAAAAGAAGGTATTATTATATTGCTACCATTATTCAAAGTTTGAAAAATGGAGCAAAACGTCGAATGAGATCCTACAAGAGAAAATCAAGAATTCTGACCTCCCTGAAGACAAAAAGCAGACAACAGTTGCAAAACTGCGATCCCTTGTATCACAAATGACGAGATACATAACAGAAGAAGACGAAAATAATATAAAGCATAAAGCCCTAAAAGATGCTCAATATGATTACCTCCCTATTCAGGAAGAGGAGACTGAAAAAAGACTAAAGTCCAGATGGAGTAAGGATGAGAAGTGGACTTTAATTTGGGCTATTGAATATGCCAAGAGCAAATGTGTAAAACAAAAGCAAAGGACAGAAACCTGGAGGGAAATCTTCTTCTATTTCTGTCCATGGAAGAAGGATGTCCCACGGAGTAATTTAACCTCTCAAAAATATAATATTTTAAAAGAACGAGTGTTTAATGAGGAAGAACCAAAATACATGAGAGATGAAATAACAGTCCTAATAAGCACACAGGCTAACCCACTAGAGAAACCTATTCTGTATCCCACCAAATTTGATGAGACCGCAAATGTGAGCCTGCAACACCACCACCTTAGATCAGTGCAACAGTTGTCGGTAGCTACCCAACAGATAACCCTTACAGCACAAAGTCCAACAGAAGTGCATCACTCTATATCAGGAACTCAAATGCCTACAGAATCCTCTACACCAGCTCACTCTCACTATAAAGCAGGTAACACATCTGCATTTCCATCAACGTGTGAAATAACACCTTCATCAGGAAAACCTCCACCTTGTGTTTTGCTTCCAGAACCAGATGATGAGCAATTGGAAATAGAAGAGGAACTCTGTAACACAATAGAAAAAGTCAACAATATGAGCATGGAAGAAAGGCCTAGGTTACCTAAAATACAAGCCTCAAGATTCTTTAAGTCATTGATCATCAAAGTCAATATTGCTCTTATAAGGCTTGTTCCAGAAGAAATAGACCTCAGGCAGCTAAATAACATCACATATGCAGCTGGGCTGTACATTAGCAACAAAATACTTCCTCTGAATAAACACCAAAATAGAAATAAAATACCTAATGTAACCAAAGCAACACCAAAATGGAAAGCCAAGCTGATAAAAAAAATAAACACCTGTAGAAAGGAACTTAGCCAATTAAAGCAGTTCATGAATAATCCCACAGTGGAAGGTAGACTCAGAAACATCGTCAAAAGAATCTGTGCGAAATTTAAAACAAATTGTAAAAATATCAGAAGCATAGTGAAGGAACTGGAAGGCAAAATACCAGCCATTGCCCAAAGAATTAAACATCGCATGGCAAAGATTCATGCAAAGACACAGAATAAGCTTTTTGCAAACAATCCCAGAACTTTCTACAGGAATCTAATAAGAGAGGAAATTAAAATCCAAGATCCCCCATGTAAACAGGAATTAGACGATTACTGGAGACCCTTATTTGAAAAAGAGGAAGTACATAACGAAGAGGCCCAGTGGATCGGGGATATTATCAATGCAAACAAAAATAAAAGAGAAATGCCAGAGCCAGAAATAACGCCAGATAAGATAAGATCAAAGCTGGCACGAGCTTCAAATCACAAGAAACTTGGCATCGACAACATATCTAACTTCTGGTTAAAACAGCTAACAGCATTGCATGATCATTATAGCAGATGTTTCACCAGAATGTTGAAAGCTTATGAAGCGACACCATCATGGCTATTAAAAGGCGATACAAGCTTAATAGTTAAAAGCACAGAAACCAAAAACCCTAGCAAATATCGCCCAATATGCTGCCTAACCACGACTTACAATCTGTTTACTGGATTAATAGCTGACAGCATATATGACCATCTTTCATCCGGTGATTATCTTGAGGAGGAACAAACAGGATGTAGGAAAAACTGCCTGGGCACCAAAGATCAATTGCTCATTAATAAGACCATTTTGGAAGATTGCAGGAAAAGAAAAAGAAATATAAATATGGCATGGATAGATTATCAGAAAGCATTTGATAGTGTACCCCATTCGTGGATACTAAAATGCCTTGAATTATATCAAATCCACCCGACCATACGAGAAATTTTAGCTGCCCAAATGAAGGAGTGACAAACATCCATTACCTTAAACCATAACGGGGGAAGGATATCCATCCCAAATATAAGAATAAAAAAAGGTATCTTCCAAGGAGACAGTTTATCTCCTCTACTATTTTGCCTGTCAATTGATCCTCTAAGTAAGCTTCTAAAGAACTACCAAGGTGCTTATAATCTAAGCTACAGCCGCCAAAGAGAATCCTCCAAGTTAATAAACCATTTATTTTTCATGGATGATCTTAAGCTTTATGCTAGCTCGGATAAGGATTTAGATAATCTACTGAAAATTGTCCACACTTTTTCTAATGACATCAAAATGAAGCTCGGACTGGATAAGTGTGCTATGTGTACTCTGAAAGCTGGCAAGAAGATATCTACTGAAAATATACAGCACGATGAAAATAGTGTAATCAGAGAACTGGATGAACAGGAAACATACAAATACCTCGGCATTGATGAAAATGAGTCCATCCAGCATTCAAAGATGAGAGAGAAACTAAGCCAAGAATATTTACGCCGGGTAAGAAAAATCTGCAAAACTGAAATCACAAACAAGAACAAAATTACGGCAATTAACCAACTTGCCATGCCAGTACTAACATATAGTTTTGGCATTATTGACTGGCCTCAGAAAGACATAAATTGGCTTGACACAAAGACAAGGAAAATGCTAACCTTGTACCGAGTTATTTATCGAAATCAGTGCATGCCTCGTTTGTACCTACCCAGGCGAGAAGGAGGTATGGAACCCTTAGAAGTCAATCATCAACACAGAGCCACAATCGTCAGCATAGGTCAGTACATAATAAGTTCCTGTAACCCCAAGCTTATGAAAATTAAAGACCATTATCAGAATCGAGCAAGTAGCACAACATCTATAACACAACTTGCCACTCATTTTGGAAAAGATTGCCTTACAAATGATACTGAGAACCCAAACAAGCCTGCCACTGACATAGCCCAGAAAAGTCGGAAAAAATACACTAGCTAGTTCCATAGTGTTAAAACAGAAGAATGGACCAACCATAAACGGGCAAAATACCTACCGACTGAACTATCCCAAGAATATATTGATAGGGATGGTTCCCTGGACTGGCTCAAAAGAGGATCCCTCCATTACGACCAAGAGAGGTTGATATTGGCTGCACAAGACCAGGGCCTCATGACAAACGCCTTCAAAAAGATGTGTGGTCTAAGCAACAATAATAAATGCAGGTTCTGTAGCACTGAGGTTGAAATTGTGGGCCACCTGATTTCTGGTTGCAAAGTCCTACTTGGAGACGGTTATTATACAGATCGCCATAACGGAGTTTGCAAATACCTTCACTGGAAGATATGTAAGAAACTAAACGTCCAGTGTAGTAAAAACTCCTGGGAACATATACCCGAACGAACAGTTGGGAATGACAACTATACTATTCACTATGACTACATAATCCCTACTGCTACATATCTTGAAAATGCAGCTGTTAAACCAGATATAGTGATTTGGGACAGAGCAAACAAAAAAGCGACCGTAATAGAGGTCAGTGTACTCAATGATACAGGGCTTAACAGAGTTGAGAGGGAAAAGATTACAAAGTATCAAGGACTTATGTATGATATGAAACGAAATTGGAAATTAAAAGACGTTTCAATTATACCAGTCATCATAGGAGCAACTGGGCTTATGAAAAAGAACTTTAAAAAGAACATAGCACGCATACCCGGTGAACCAAGTGCAAGTGAAATACAAACGATTGCACTGAAAGGGACGGCTAGAATCCTGAAAAGATCTCTTGGTTGGACTCACTAAAATAGGGGTAAATGTCAGACATCTGGTTGGATGTCCGATCCCCTAGAAGAAAAAGTTTAAGAAAAATGAAAAAAAAAAAAAAAGAGAAAAACCATATTCTTGTGAAGTATGTGGCTCTTCTTTTACAATGAAATCCTACTTGGTCATTCACATGCGAACGCATACTAATGAAAAAAAAAGAGAGAAACCATATTCTTGTGAAGTATGTGGCTATTCTTTTACTCAGAAACATACCATGTTGCGACATATGCGAATACATACTGGAGAAAAACCATATTCTTGTGAAGTATGTGGCTCTTCTCTTAGTGGAAAACAGCACTTGCTCATTCATATGCGAACACATACTGGAGAAAAACAATATGCTTGTGAAGTATGTGGTTCTTCTTTTGCACAGAGACATCACATGTTGCAACACATGCGAATAAACCTTAAGAAGATCTCTATCATTCCAGTAATTATAGGAGCAACCGGACTTATGAAAAAGAATTTTACAAACTATCTTACAAATATACCAGGTAAACCAAGTGCAAAGGAGATTCACACAATTGCACTTAAAGGGACGGTTAGAATCTTAAAAAGATCTCTCGGTTGGAGTGTCTAAAATAGCAGGTGTATGTTTGGCATCTGGTAGGATGGCCCATCCCTGGCTTAAACAAAATGATAAGAAAAATGAAAAAATAGAGAGAAACCATATTATTGTGAATTATGTCCCTCTTCTTTTTCAAGGAAACACAGCTTGTTGATTCATATGCGAAGACATATTGGAGAGTAATAATATTTTTCTGAATGATGTGGCTCTTTTACAAATAAACAATATTTAACAATTTGCATGCAAACATATATCAGAGAAACAAAATGAATAAAAGTAAAAAAACAAAGAAAATCCTGAAAGGCCAGCACCTTAGGTAAAAAGGATCCCTCAACTCGTTCATGCAGTAGACGGGAAGAGGAAAGTAATAGTGCAGACATTTTTTCTCTGAAAGCTACAAAATTGCAATACCAGAGTCAAACTCAGATCAGCCATGAGACCTTAAAAAAGACCATGGCCTAACCCTAACCCTAACCCTATCCCCCTACCACTGCTCAAAGGAAGGCACTTTGCTATCAGTATTCAAAGTTTGAAAAGTGGAGAAAAATATCAAATATATATTACTCGAGAAAATAAAAACGTCTAAACTCTTTGAGGAAAAAAAGCTACGCTAGTGTCCTGCCTGCAGTCCCTGCTTTCCTTAGTGGAAAAATATATATCAGAAGAAGAATGCGCCCTCATAAAGAAGGAAGTGGAAAATGACTACGTTCTCATCAAGGAAGAGGAAACAAATCAAAGACAAGAGGTTTTTTTTTTTTTTTTTTTTACAAAGGCGTCACCACATTATCAAGGCCCAGAGGCCACTCAAGGATAAGGGTTAAAGAGTGTACAGTAGAAATTGGTCAATATAGTAATCATTAGTAATGAAAATTTGGTAAATTTAATAACTTATATGGAACGGCTCATCAAGAACTTATTTACTTTAGACTTGAACACAACCATATTGTAGTCAGCCGGAAAGCAGGAAAACGGAAGACAATTCCACAGGCGTGCAGTTCTAAGAAAGAAGCTTTGTTCATGGAATCTACGTTTAGGTTTAGGCACAGATAAAGAGTGGGGGAAATTATTGATAGTGTTTACAGCTAGACGAGTGTTTCTTGTGAAAATTTGGCGAGGGGGGACCATAGATTGAAGCTCAGTTGAACACTTTCCATGAAAATAACGATACATCAGAGACAAACTCGCAACATCTCTTCTGTGAGATAGAGGTTGCAAGGAGGAGAAAAGGACATCTCCTACGAGGCTACGAAGTCTATTTTGAACTCTATCAAGGCAGGACAAGTCCTTTCTAGCAGCTCCTGCCCAGATGTGGCAACAGTATTCCATCCTTGGACGTACCTGGCTCTTATATAGGTAGAGAATAGCATCAGCAGTGAGATATCTACTGGATCGATAGAAAGATCCCACCATTTTTCCAGCGGCCTTGGCAACAGATTTGATATACGTGTTCCATTTAAGATCAGGAGTAATGGTCAAGCCCAGAAGCTTGTCAAAACTTGAGGCCTCCTGAAGACGAGAGCCATTCATTTCAATTGATGACAAATGTGAATTAGAATGTTGATGATGTAAAGAGAGAAGCTTGGTTTTAGATGCATTAAAAGTAACCAGCCATTCCTTTCCCCATTGTACTACGTGCTCAAGATCAGAGGAGAGAGAATTGGAGAGAACTTGGTCGTTTACTGTCTTAGATGTGGTACCATAAATGGTAGTGTCGTCAGCATAAATGTCTACAAATGATGTAAGGATATGATTTGGAAGATCATTAATGTAGATCAGGAAAAGAGTTGGGCCCAGGATGGATCCCTGAGGGACACCGGCATTAATACTGTGAGCTTCTGATTTTTGTCCCTCAACTACTACTCTTATGAACCTATCAGAAAGAAATGATTTAATAATTGAGAAGACTTTTCCAGCTATACCATAGCTAGCGATCTTATGAAGTAAACCTTTATACCATACCCTATCAAAGGCTTTAGATATGTCAAGAGCAATTGCCCTAGAAAGATTGCCACCGTCGAGAGATTTGCTAATCCTATGCGATATAACTGTAAGGACATCTGCTGTAGATCTAGCAGAACGGAAACCATATTGAGTGTCACTAAGAAGGTTATTTTTGTTGAGATGTTTGATTACTTCTGTATTTAACACAGATTCTAGCAACTTATTCATGACGCACAGGAGACTTATTGGCCTGTACTGAGAGGGGGATGAGCGATCACCTGAATTCTTAAATACAGGGCATACTGATGAGATTTTCCAGGGAGATGGGAAACTATTCTCCTTAAGACAACGTTTAAACAGTTTTGTAAGTATGGGCGCTAGTTCAGGTTGAAGTTTTTTGAGTACTATAATTGGAATACCGTCAGGGCCAGTTGCTTTACTCGAATCAAGGTTTTTGATTAGCTTCGCAACATCACATACAGATATACGTATATCACATAGCGTGTTTTCTGATACAGGAGGAAATATTGGGGGTTGGCGGTCTTGGTCGCAAAGGGTAGAATTAGCTGCAAAGTTCTTGACAAAGAGTTTGGCTTTGTCTGATGCTGACGAGATTACCTCAGGTCCATTGATAATAGTTGGGATGGAGCACACGCTTCTGTTCAGGATTCTGTTTGCTATTTGCCAAAACTGGTGGGAACCAAGCCGCTGCTCAGCTACTTTGGACTTAACAGATCGAGCATAGAACACTCTTGCGTTCCTTATTACTTTCTTACAATGGTTGCTGGCAGTCCTGAAAACGGCTTTAGTTTCCATACATCTATTACGTTTGAAGCAGTGGAAAAAGTGATTTCTGTGCGCAATGGCAGCAGCACATTCTGGAGAGAACCATGGCTGTGAGAAGGGAAGAAAATTGGACACTTATGGGCTTTGGACTATGGTGAAACACAGAAAATAAAAACAAGACAGAGACACGGAGAAAAATATTCTTCAACTTCAGCCAAGGGAAATATTCAACTCAGAAAATAACCCAACAACCTGCGTTAATATTTGTTTAGTGAGGTTAAGCTTGACCATATAAAGTCAGAAATAGAAGCCCTCGTAAGAACCAACAAAAATCCTATAAAAATGCAAAAAGTATCTATCGCCAAAAGCAGAATAAATCAGGGTTAGAGCCAGAACCACACCATCAGTCATTAATGGTCCAAACTGAACAGTCTTAACCCAACTATTTTCACTATCACGATTCCCACCACCACCAGGTGACTATTCATAACTACCGAATTGTCCATCAATAAAAATCACATATGGTGCAGGACAAAACCAAATCATATGATGCAACACTCTACATTAATGTTGCTCTCAAAAGCCTTATTCCTCGTAGCTTTATCCTTTATGGAGTTGAACCAAATCACATATGCTGTAGGACTCTACATTGTCAGAAAAAAAACCCTCAATTCCAAAACCAACGCAAGTCCAAAGCAAAAAATATTACACCAGCATGGAAAGGAAGCTCCAGAATCAACTGAACAAATGTAGAAAAGAATAATATTTCCTTATTGCCCCTACAGTGCGGGGGTCATTCAAGAGTCGTCTACAGGCTCAGTTTCCAATATCAGATAATAATAGAGGAGATGGAAAAAGTGGCAAGAGAACTAGAAGGCAATATACCAGCACTTGACAAAAAGATCCAAGCAAAGGAGAACAAACAGAAGGCAAAATATGATTATAAACTCTTCAGGAATAATGCAAGGCTATTCTACAGAAACCTTATAAGAGACAAAAGCAAGACCTGGACGAGTATTGGAGGCCTCTGTTTAAGGATGAAGCCAACTTTGATGCCAATAGATCCAGGATATAGCCACAAAAAATGAAAAGAAGCCAGAAATGCCGGAACCAAAGATAACATCTCCTATGGTAAAACAAAATTTGGACAGATTCCAGAATAACAAAAACCTGGAATTTTAAACGTATCATATTTATGGCTTAAAAAACTTACAACACTCTATTTTCATTATGGTAGATGCTTCACTAAACTGATGAAGAGTGAGGGGGTCACACCAACATGGCTAATAAAAGGTGATACCCTACTTATACATAAAACGGTTGAGATATAACGCCCTAGCAAGTACAGGCCAATCTGCTGTCTCACTACTACTTACAAACTCCTCACTGGTTTTGTTGCAGACAACATTCATGGCAACCTTTCTTCAGGAGTATATCTTGAAAAAGAACAGGAAGGATGCTTGAGGACTTGTTTAGGTAACAAAAACAGTTACTCGTTAACAGGACAATTCTTTTAGACTTTAGGAAGAGGCCGAGAAATCTAAGCCAGTTTATATGCCGCATTAAGTGAACTATTACAAATTGTACATATCTTCTCTAAAGATATGAAATACGGTCTGGATTAATGTGCCAAGTGCTTCATCAGAATTGGAAAGAAGATCCACATATAAAACATACAGTTTGATGAGGATACCGAGGTCAGAGTCCTAGAAGAGCAGGAAAAGTCCAAATACTAGAAAACGATTCAATTCACCAAATATCATGGCATAGAAGAAAACGAAATGAGAATGAGAGAAAAATAGGCAACGGGTATGTGTTGCGTGTCAAAAACAAAGTTACTGCCATGAACATATTATGGATGTGGTGACTCGGCAAAATACACTAAAACCTTCCATTTCAGAAAACTGGAAGAATGTGCCAACCAACAGCGTGCAAAGTATTTCCTGGCTGAACTAAACGAATGGGAGAATGTTTGGCATCCGGTAAAATGCCCCATCCCCAGCAAAAATAAAGTGATAAAAAATTAAAACAAATTGAGAGAAACCATTTTCTTGTGAAATATTTTACTCTTCTTTTACACAAAAACAAAATATGTTGAAACATAACAACACATACTGGAAAAACATTTTCTTGCAAATATATAATTCTTCTTTTACAAGGAAAGAATCATGTCACGACATATGCGAGTGTATACTAAAATGAAAATATTTTGTTAATTATTTTTGTCATCTCTTTTATAAGAAATCCAATATGCTGCAGGCGAATACTTATTTTAAATCAAATCATATTTTTTCATAAAACATACTTTTTACAGACATACATTATGTGGTTCTTCATATTAAATGAATCTAATATTCTAATTTTACAAAGCAATCACATTATTTTAGTAATTTTATGTTGCAATATAGTCGATCACATATTTTGCTATGTGTGACCGCCTTACACATATACAAATAATATTATTAGCATGAAAGCAATGTCCATACAATTCATATTGCAAACATATGGAAAACTTGTAATTTTATTCCGTTTTAAATTATATTGGAAATAAATTGTTGGCTTTATCTATTTAATAAATACAAATGGTTTCTAAGACAAAATCAATTGGAAAATAATGTCATTGTAAACATTTGCAACAATTTGTTGGTGCAGATGTTTAAACAATTTTTTTTTTATTTACTCAAAAAGCTGAGTAATTTTTTGAATGAAATGAAAATATGAACATTTTTTAAATTAAAAAAAAAACGTTCGTTTTATAAAAGAAAAATAATGTAATTTGAACATTTTATAAGATTTATGGCTGAGCTTTTGGATTTATCAGGAATCAATTTTCATTTCATGCGATAAAATGATTTTTAAAATGATATTTCTAATTATACATTTATACTTTAACAGAAAAATAAAACAATATAACCTAAATTGCATAAAAAATGTGTGCAGTTTTTCTGTATTTGTGTATGAATTTGTCTATTTTGTTGCAAGTATTTATAATGTAACCAAAATGTGTGGTGTTTGTTGTGTATTTGTATATGAATTTGTCTTTTTACTTTCAAATATTTATAATGTTACCAAAATGAAACGATTTTTTTTTTTAAATCACGATGTACACAATTATACTCTAAAAGTCGATTATTAGTCGGAAGAAAATATTTTCTAACACAAACTCTATTTCAAACAGTGCCCTGTTAAAAACGTTCTTTTTATAATAATTTGTGCATTGAATCCTAGTTTATGCATGAAGTATTTTATTTTTATCAGTTTAAAAAACAGCATTTGTGATATGTTTACTTAATTTTTGTATGAAGTTTTGTTAAATATAGAAAATAAATCCGCCTGCTTGGGTGCGAAACAGGTGTGATATTTGAGTTGTGTCTAAAGCAGGGAAGCCCTCTGAGGTATCTCTGACATGCGGTGAAACTTGGAGATTTTTTACAAGCTTCTTGATGCTGCTGTTGGTGTGGATCGACTTGTTTGTTACTGTCAGAAATTTAATTTCTTCCTTCTTTTCGTCGTTGTCTTTTATCTTTCCTCCCTTCTTTCCTTCTTTAACTTTACGTCTTTTTAACGAGCTGCTGCTGCTGCTGCTGCTGCTGAAAGAATCACGCCACAATTGGTTCTACTAAGAGATATTTTTCCCGCGAAAATTCAACAAGTGCTCTAGAGAGCGGAGCGAAAGTCAGTTTTGGACAGAGATTCCACGAGGGTAACACGCAAGTTACGAGCTCTGGTCCTACTCAGACATTCAAGTCTTAAAAATAGTAAAAGTTATTTCATTGTTCATAGGAATGAATAATGAGTTTCAGTAAGAGTCGAATCAAGTTCGTTGACTCGAAAAGAAAAGAAAGAATCAATTCTAAGAAGAATTGATCTATAAACTTGACACACGAGATGCGATTAAATGTCAGCGTGTGGAACCCGAAATGTCTTTCCATGTTGTAACCAGTGAGAATTTCATCTGACAAGAAGGACGAACGAAGGTTTTACCAAACAACATTGAGTTTTCAAATTCAAGGATTATTTTCAAAAGAACTTTCAAGGATTCTGTCACTGAAGTGAGGACAGATCGATTTGGAGTGGTGTGAAGAAAATATATATGTAAAAAAAAGGACTCACACACATATATATAAATATAAAAAAAGAAAGGTTAAAAAAACGAAATCATTGTTTTACGCAGTAAGTTCTCTTATTCTAATTTTCTCTTATTTCTGTACTCTCTCTTTAGTGTTAATTAAGCCTTTAGTGCTTGCCATAAGGACATTTTTTGGCAGTCGAATTGGTGAACATATAAACTGTATTTTCTCTTGTAAATTGAACAGATAAACTGTATTTTCTCTTGTAAATTGAACATATGAACTTTTTTCTCAATAATTGAACTTTGCAGCTTTGCTGCCTTATTTCCTCAACCCTTATGCTTTCTTTTTCCCTCAATAAAATGTCAATATTTTTTTTATTCTTAAAGTATTTCCTTGTCTTTATTTTTTCATGTCCTGATTTTTCTAGGCTTATTAACATGAACCACGTGGGATAACCTTCACGGGACTCAGTGAATAAATTTCCCGCATTCTGCCAAAAAATTTACGAACCCTGTTAAGAAATAATTGCACCTAAGCCGAGATTACGGATGTTGCTATATGCTTTAGTTATTGGCAGTGTTCTTACCTGAAATGGTTATTTTCCTCCTATCGGACAAGATTTGGGGAGATACCATTTATTCTGTCAAAAGCTTGAGAAACGTTATATAGGATTATCCCTTTATTGGAAATAATTTAGGGTTGGTTCTGCTGAAGCTGTTAACTTATTCTTCGTATTATGTTCACCAGACTGTATCTGCCTGTCCTTTTTTTCTAGATATTATTTCCCATTTTGGGATAGTCTTAGTTCTTTTGGTTGTTGCATCATTCTTTTTTGGCGGGCTTTCTGTGCGCGCCATCTTGTCTTGTTGGCTTGATTGGTAACGGTTGGCGACATTTTGAGTGACGTCATAGATTATGTGGTAGCTCTCTCTTTCTTTATCTCCAGTATTGATACGTTAAGTGAGAATTAGTTGAAAATAAAATGGCTGCGACGCCAAAGGATGTTCTGTTGAAGAAGTTGAAAATTAATAAGAATAAAATACTTGTAGTGCTAGAAGCGATAGAATCATCTCGTGAAGTGGGAGAGGACAAATATTCTTTATGTAAAAATCAGGTTGAAAGAATACTTGTCGAACGCGGCATTGTTGGAGGAACAGTTAGTCGATATTTATTTAAATGATAATGTCGAAGAAGACATTGTGGAAACTTTCTCCAAGGATTGTGCCTTGTTTAGATTACAAGCTCTGGAGAAATTGGCTGGATTGAGACCTGCCAAAGTTGAAGAATCGGAGACCTTTTTGAAGAAGAGTGATAAAGTCAAGGGTGTAAATATTACCCCTTCTATCGTCTGTCCTAAATTCAATGATAGGGACTTAGAGACAGATAAGCTAGCCTTTTTAAATTTTCACCGGGAGTTCCTGAACTGTTTAATCCAGTTTGGATAGTGACTCGTTGAGATTGGTCGTGTTGAAAAACCATCTCACGGGTTACGCCTTTCAGATTGTTAAACACTTATCGGTATCGGACGAAAATTACGAGATTGCATTAGAGTTGCTTTCCAACGAGTTCCTAGATGAGAGTTGTGTTGTGGACTCAATTTTCTCGTCCTTGTTGAATACTGATCGTTTGTATAGTAATTTGGACGTGAAAAAATTCTTGACTGACGTGAAGACGCAGGCATACGAATTAAAGAATTCCTTCAGTATTGATTTTATGGAATGCAGTACCTCGGGAAATCGATTGTTGGGTTATATCGTATTCGGTAAATTACCCGTTACCATTAGAACAGAATTAGTGCACAAAGTGAACAATAATTACCCTTCTCTGGAGCAGATTTTGGATAACTGTACTGATATTATTAGAACTCTTGAGCTCTGTAAATATGATCCTGGGAGTCGTAGACCAGACTTCTCTGTAAAAAGGTCTAATAACAAGTTTAAACCTTCCTTACCAGATAAAAGACCCTCCACGTTGGAGAATTTCCACGTCAAGACATCTAAAGTCAAATATTGATGTTGTTTTTGTAAAAGTAATGATCACAAGGCTCATATGCGTAAATCCTATCCAACGTTTAAGGACAAGTTGAGAAGGTGTAACGAGTTAGTGATTTGTTCTAGATGCATCAGCCATCTCCATGGGGAAAAAGACTGTTTTTGCAATGGAAGGGAGTCTGAGCTGTGTTGGTCTTGCAATAGACCTGGGCACCGTAGCGTTATGTGTCCCATGGCGGTCAAGCCTACTGTTTCTTCTAACGCTTGTTGGATGACCAGTAGCTCGTCCTTATTACCTGTAGTTAACATTTCGGTTAATGTGGGGGGCAAGGATGTGTCCTTTAACTGTTTGGTAGATACCGGCAGTGAGAGATCTTACTTCTGCAAAGGACTTATAAGAAAGATTTCCATGTCCTCACCCATGAAAAGTCGCAGATTTCTTATAAAGACCTTTTTGGGTAATAAAGTAAGAGACCTGCAGGAGATAGATCTCCGTGTGAAATTTCAGGATGAATCAAGGCAAGTTTCATTCTTGTTGGATGTCCTTTAAAATTGAAGGATTAGGCGGTGTGATATCTGACTTGAGAAAGGACGAGGTGAAATTGGCTGCTGATTTCTCGTGTATGAAAAACGACATGCTGCCAGTCCATGGTCTGATTGGTATTGATGTAATCAAGTTTTTGGGCCCCTTGCAGCTAACCCAATTTAAAGACGGATTTGCATTTAGTTCGTCTCAGGGAATGATTTTGTTTGGAGACGTTTCCGACTTCAAATCCTGTTGTTCTGTGCGGGAGCAGGCTGGCTTGAATTACAATCGAGTCGTAGGGAAATTTTCGTCGTGTAATGTTACTCATGTATACTTTGTTTTGGAGCCTAAATCGAATCATTTGGATCCTTGGAGTTGTTTTGATGAAGCGGCAGTGGATAGGACCATAGAGAATATGTTCAATCTCGAAACATTGGGTGTTACATATGAGGTATGCAGTAACTACGATAAAATAAAAATAGCAGAGTTTCGTTCGTCTATTGAATATCGTGACGAAAGCTACTATGTAAGTTTACCTTGGAACCTAGATAAGTTGAACGAAGTTCCGTCTAGTTATAATGTGGCATTAGCTGTCTTAGACAAAGTAGTAAATAAATTGTCTGACAAAAATCTGTACTCTGATTATTGCAAAGTATTTCTTGATCAGGAGAATGAAGGCATAATTGAGAGAATTCATGTGCTTCGTTCAGAATTTGCCAAGTACACCTGGATACCCCATCGTCCTGTCTACAAAACTGAATCACAGTGCACAACAAAAATAAGGCCTGTGTTCAATTGTTCGTTGAGAACGGTGGTAAGCCGTCCCTCAATGATTGCGCCTATACGGGTGTGAACCTGTACACTGATATACTGGAGCTTTTGTTCAAATTCCGAACCGATACGTTGGTTCTATTAGCGGACATTAGAAAAGCGTTTTTGATGGTCAAATTGAAGAACGAATTTGACAAGAATCGTTTCTGCTTCTTTTTGAAGTTAGAGGACGAGCTGGTCTGTTTCAGGTACAGCACTTTGCTCTTTGGATTTGTGTCCAGCCCGTTCATTTTATGTTATATAGTGAAATATCATGTAGAAAAACATGCCGCAGGACCCTGCCGTGACATGCTGTTGAATAACTTCTATGTCGATAATCTGGTTAAAACACACCAGTCGCAGTCTGAATTGCTGAAGTTATATGTGGAAGCAGTAACTACCATGGAAAAGGGTGGCTTCGAATTGAAAACTTGTAGCAGTAACAGCGAAATAGTTTCGCAACGTATACAGTTGGACAACAATGGTTCCTCTAACGGAATGGTGTGTGAGAAAGTCTTCGGCTATACGTATGATCCGATGTTAGATGAAATTAAATTAAGTAGCGGAGGTGTTGAGAGAGTAGTCTCAACTAAAAGAGACATGTTGTCTGTGAATTCTTCGATCTTTGACCCGTTGGGTCTTGTGTTGCCTATTACTATAAAGGGAAAAATCATGTTGAGCCAAGTATGGAAGTTAGGTATAGGCTGGGACCAAGCAATTCCTAATGATATATTATCTCTTTGGAATAGTTTTCAAAAGAGTCTTAAGGGCATTCAAAACATTGGTTTTAATAGATGTTCGGTTCAAACTGATTTGCCGTATATCTTGATCATGTTCTGTGATGCTTCGAACCGTGCTTACGGAATTGTCGAATAAATGTACCAACGAGGAAGGGCTAACTTATTTTTTGCAAAAGCTAAAGTGGCTCCCTCTGTCAAGAGAACCCTTCCTACGTTGGAATTGTTGGCTGTATTTTTGGGCATTAAACATGTAATTATTTTGGTTAAGATGTTCCCGAATTTGTTCAAGGAAATCATAGTGGCTGTCGGCGCACAAGTAGTGTTGTCGTGGTTATTGTCGGAAACCATCAACACCAAGTGTCAGTTTACGAGAAACCGATTGAAAGATATCAAGTCTATGGTTAACGAACTGACAGATAAGGGTTATACGATCAAGTTTAGATATGTGAATACTGTAGAGAATCCAGCTGATCTGGTAACAAGAGGTGTTCCTCTAGACAAATTTACTAAAAGAGAAGGATTTTTGGTTAAGCGGCCCTGTATGGTTGCGGGGGAATTGCCTGGAATGGCCGGAGTACACTTTGGCTTGCCTTAGTGAGAAGAGTCGGGAGTTCACCACGGCATACACTGGCTGTGAGGTGGAGACGGATGTTGTGCCTGTGATAAAGTTGGAAAGATTTTCCGTTCTTTCTAGGGTTATCAGGATTCTGGCTATGGTTTTTAAATTCATTGCCAAGTTGAAAAAAGTTAAGGATGTTGACCCTTTGGTCAGGGCCAAGCTGTACTTGGTCATGTTCGTACAGAACCAGTTCTTCAGGGAAGAGAGGAATTTCTTGTTGAACTCAAGTGAGAAGGAAGTGTCTAGGCTGGTAGCCAAGTACAATCTATTTTTAGATGAAAGAAATATAATTCGTTGTTGTGGACGAATTGATGGTTGCCTGAAGGTGAAAATGTTGTGGAATCAGTTCGTGAGGATCAGTCTAGACCTGTTAGACATCAGAGATCAGTTAAAGAGAGAAATCCTGATTATCTCTGGTATTAGTTGGAATATGTCCACCTTTTTTCTTTTCTCTTTTTCTTTTTTTGTTCGGGAGAGTGTCAGAAATTTAATTTCTTCCTTCTTTTCGTCGTTGTCTTTTATCTTTCCTCCCTTCTTTCCTTCTTTAACTTTACGTCTTTTTAACGAGCTGCTGCTGCTGCTGAAAGAATCACGCCACAATTGGTTCTACCAAGAGATATTTTTCCCGCGAAAATTCAACAAGTGCTCTAGAGAGCGGAGCGAAAGTCAGTTTTGGACAGAGATTCCACGAGGGTAACACGCAAGTTACGAGCTCTGGTCCTACTCAGACATTCAAGTCTTAAAAATAGTAAAAGTTATTTCATTGTTCATAGGAATGAATAATGAGTTTCAGTAAGAGTCGAATCAAGTTGGTGACTCGAAAAGAAAAGAAAGAATCAATTCTAAGAAGAATTGATCTATAAACTTGACGCACGAGATGCGATTAAATGTCAGCGTGTGGAACCCGAAATGTCTTTCCATGTTGTAACCAGTGAGAATTTCATCTGACAAGAAGGACGAACGAAGGTTTTACCAAACAACATTGAGTTTTCAAATTCAAGGATTATTTTCAAAAGAACTTTCAAGGATTCTGTCACTGAAGTGAGGACAGATCGATTTGGAGTGGCGTGAAGAAAATATATATGTAAAAAAAAGGACTCATACACATATATATAAAGATAAAAAAAAGAAAGGTTAAAAAAAACGAAATCATTGTTTTACGCAGTAAGTTCTCTTATTCTAATTTTCTCTTATTTCTGTACTCTCTCTCTAGTGTTAATTAAGCCTTTAGTGCTTGCCATAAGGACATTTTTTGGCAGTCGAATTGGTGAACATATAAACTGTATTTTCTCTTGTAAATTGAACATATAAACTGTATTTTCTCTTGTAAATTGAACATATGAACTTTTTTCTCAATAATTGAACTTTGCAGCTTTCCTGCCTTCTTTCTCCAACCCTTATGCTTTCTTTTTCCCTCAATAAAATGTCAATATTTTGTTATTCTTAAAGTATTTCCTTGTCTTTATTTTTTCATGTCCTGATTTTTCTAGGCTTATTAACATGAACCACGTGGGATAACCTTCACGGGACTCAGTGAATAAATGTCCCGCATTGCTTATTCAGTTCGGGCGAGGGTGTCTATTGAGTCGGGTTTGTTGGCACGTTGTGTTATGTGTCTTTCTATCTGGTGGTGTTCTTGATAGAAAAATGCGGCATCTTGGGGGTTGGGGCGTGGGAGGAAGACTGGATGGGGGTATTACTATTGGTTCTACAACAGGGGCGACGTCGAATTTTTACACCGCGATCTAAGTATCTTTGTACTTCAGACGCTAAACCAGTTGTGGTCTAGTGATTGTCCATCGTTCTGATGAGGTGGAAGTCGATGTTTGTGTTGCAAACTTCAACTTTTCGGCTAATGAGCATTGGACTTCCGTCGACAGATAGTTCCGAGTTCCTGCCCGTCTTGAATTTGCTCTTAATGTGGACAGTCGCCTCTCTGAGTGCCTTTTCGAGTTGGTCTTTGAAGTCTGTCCGTTTTTTTATCCTCTCGCTATTCTAAGTCCCAGGCTCAGCATAAGTGCTGAAATGCGGTCAACTGACTTGTGAAAAGGTATACTTTTAGGTGGATAAAGGTAGATATGTTTTGTTCCGAGTCGAGCATCTGCTTAAATACATCCTGGTCCAGCATGTATTTCGCGAACTTGACAAATCTGCTTTCGAGGTTGGGGTAGGTTGTTAGTTCTGGTACGACATGTATTGTGTATATTTTTAGTGTTGTGATGAATTTATCGACGTCGTTTTCTGGTCAGAAGGCCTTCTCTTATCATTTGATCGCGCATTAGTAATATATAATTGTAAACTGTTTTTGGCTCCTAGTGGGGGGTATGAGACCAATGAATTGGCCAATCATTTTTATAACCACAAGCTGCAATGAAAACCTTCTAAAGTTACTATAAAAATTGTCGAATTTTGGATTCAATCAGTTCGCCCTTTAGTACATCACGGACCGCATTTGATTCTTGGCCGTCATCTTGGTTACTGCCAATTACACTCAGGATCTGATCCGAACTACGCCGCCATCTTTGTTCAACATAATATCTCAACACGTAACAGGTTATGCGCCCAGCCATCGTCTTTTCTTTGACGGATAGGAATTTAACTTCGAATTGTGGCAGGTAAAATTTATGGGATATCTAAGGATTCGAAAACTACACAAAGTGATACAATCTCCAAGAGAGAATCCTAACGACCCCGGATTTCTCGAAAAGAACCGACTGTTTTTGCAGAACTGATTCAATGCTTAGACGATAGAAGTCTGTCTCTGATTATAAAAGACGCCTCGGATGACGGACGGAATGCATTGTACATATCAAGAGAAAATTATTTATCAAAAGGGAAACCGAAAATTATATCACTATATACAGAACTAACGTCTCTGAAACGTAGCGAGGATGAAACTATTACCGACTACATTATAAGGACAGAAACAACCGCCAATGCCTTAAAACTCTCAGGTGAAATAATAAGCGATAGCTTGTTGATATCACTAACCCTCAAGAGACTTCCAGTCGATTTTAAAATATTTACAACTGTTACATCGCAAAAGACAAACCCATAAATTTCAGTGAATTTAAAGTGGCATTGCGCAGTTACAAATAGACTAAACGTATGCTCGTGGACAATAATAACTCCAGCAATATTATGAAGTTCCAAAATGCTTCTCGAAAGCAGACACCACCAAATTACGCACCTCACCACAAGGTGTTCCCCAAAAGTAATTTTCCCAAGAAAAAGAATAAAATTATCTGCTATAATTGTGGACGACCCAACCAGAAAAGTTTCCAATGTCAATATAAACGCTCTAAAATGGACTCCGTAAAAAACGTTGAGAACTTTGAGGAAAAACATACATTTCTAATCACATGTAACTTTGGCAATGCCACAAACGGTAAAAATCTCCTTGTAAACTGTGGTGCTAGAGCACACGTTATCACCAAGGAATCTGATTTTATTCATTTTAATTTAAACTTTAATCCACATAGTCATTTTGTCGAACTTGCCGACGGATAGTCTTGAAAAGATGCGGCGCTAAAATATCCCTAAAAGATAATAAAGGCGAAATTTGTAACTGTATTCTACAAAACCTATAAAACTTGTTTCCCATTGGTTTTCAGGTGTGCTGAAGGCGAATATCGCATTTAAATTGTCCACAAATAATTAATTTTCAACATTTTAAGCAATGTAATTCTGTATGTTATAAGTGGTGGTCATTGTTGTATCGACAAGCGCGCATATTTTTACCGGTTTTTAAAGGAAAGTTAGTGAAAGTCAAAATCAGCACTTGTGGCGATAAACAAAAATAAACAAAGCTTTAGCGTGTACGTACCTCTCATGAAATGTCATAGATTGAAACAGTGAAATGGTAGGTGTATCAGAATTTTTGTAGGAATTTTTGACACCCCTAACACAAAACTGCGAATAAAATATAAAAACCTCGTAATTTCTCTGTTAAAAGTAGGTTGTTTATTTTTTTATGGATTATACTTCCAAAATAAACTATTAAAGTTGTTTTAAAAGTAATAGAAATATTTTTCCTATTTTTTTAAAAACAGTAATGAATTTTCTGAACTCAATATTTTTCAATTTTTAAACTTTAAAAATCTATCAAAATTTTTCTATTGATTCTATTTTTACGATATTTTCAGGGTCAATGTGAAATTTTATGTTCTTTCCAACAAACCGAATATAATATTTTAGACAAACGTTTTTTTTAATTCACGCCCCCATTTTTAAGTGTCTATTAAAAAGTAAATAATTAATTTACTCACCGAAAAGTAAATAATTAATTTACTCACAAATTGAAGAGAAAAGGTCAATAAATAATATATTCAAATTTAAAAAAAAAAAAAAAAAACGTAGTGTTTTTTTAGAATTTTACCTGTAAAGTTTGAAGTTTAAAACCTTTTCTTTTAAACAACGTTATTTGTTTTTCTTTTTTTTTTTTTGTGATGGAACCTTGGTCCTTGCTCCTTTAATTTAAAAAAAAATTACGGCTTAAATTACATTTTCCGAGGAGTTATAAGCTTGGAAAGACAGGGGGTCGAATAATTCACGCCTCCCATTTTGAAATGTCTATTAAAAAGTAAATAATTAATTTATGTATCAAAGTCTTATATATCACAAATTGAAGAGAAAAGGTCAATAAATAATATATTCAAATTTAAAAAAAAAGTAGTTTTTTAGAAATTTACCTGTAAAGTCCGAATTTTAAAACCTTAAAAAAAAAAATAACACGTTGTTTTTTTTTTATGAAACCTTGGTCCTTGCTCCTTTAATTGAAAAAAAAATTAGGGCTTGAATTACATTTTTCGATGAGTTATAAGCTTGGAAAGATGGGGTGGAATTATTCACTATTTTCACGAAATTTCTGACACACCTAGTGAAATGGTGTTTGGTGCTTATTACACTTATTTATCCGCGCTATTTTTTAAATAGTATTTTCCAGTTTAATTAAAGTTTTAGGTACCTGTTCTTATTAAATTGTTAGGTGAAAGTACAGAATAGGTACACACACAACACGTCTCCATGTTAAGAATGGCCTTTTAAATAATGTCATTATTTCAGTACGGTTCAATAAGTGCATGAGTATTTCTTATTTTTTTTAATAAAATAAAAACTACTCGACGAAATCATTAAAACAATAACGCTAACATAAGTGCCAAAATTTTTGTTTTGTTTGGCTTTTATTTTGTTTGTTTGTTAAATCCGGCCCAATAAATAAATAAATAAATAGAAAAACAAGAAAAGAATACAATGACAATAATAAGAAAACAATCTGTAAAGTTCAAGCGAACTGGAAATTTTCATTTTTTATTTTTAAACAACAAAGAACGCAGGCATCGTAAAACTTTAATTAAACTTGAAAATAATATTTAAAAATAGCGCGAATTCCACTTTGACTTTCATAAATTTTCCTGTTAATAATTACATAAACTCCGGCAAAAAAAAAAAAAAAAAATTTAAATATCCGTCAAAAAACAAAAAAAAACAAAAAAAAAAACAGATAAAGTCATAATTACAAAAATCATGCGCAAATTTCAAGACAAAATAAAATAAAATTAGGCCACACACGCAAAAATTATTTCCTTGTAAAAATAATAACTTCTCCCTCAGTCAAACAAGGTACAACATCGGAGCCGATGCGTATTTCGCTACAGGGAGAGGTAGCATTCGTGTACGTCCGGCCAAATAAATAAATAAAAGGACAATCAATAGTATGCAATTGGGTAATCATGAACAAAGAGAGAGCCTGTTTCCTCCGTTTGACTATAGGTGGCGTTACTGTCTGTCCACCCAGTTACGGAAGCACAAAATGTGTATAATGGCACCCTTGAAATAAAAACAAATGTTTTTGTTAGATTTTAATTTTAAACATTTTTTTGTTTGTGCTTTTTTTTTCAAACATATTTACGTTTTTTTTTTTTGTTTTTTTTTTTTGTTTTTGATTTTGCAAACATATTTAAGTTTTATTTTTCCAAACATTTACATTTTGTTGCTGGTTTATTTTCAAACATTTACGTTTTTTTTTTTTTTGTTTTTACTTACTTTTTTTTGCAAGCATGAACTAAATGTTTTTGCTATATTTTTCTTTTAAACATATTTATGGGCACAACCGTTTTTCCGCGAGTATTTTTTACGCTCTTATAATAATAAAAAAAAAATCAACGTTTTTTCTTTTATCTTTTTTTTATTGACCCCCCCCCCTTTTTTTAAATTTTTCTGCACTTATTTTACCTTTTCCGCGAGTATTTATATATTTGAAAAAGGATATTGTAAAACCTGAATCTTACTTGAAACTACTATTTAAAAAAATAGCGCGGTACAATAAGTGCATAAGCAAACTTTTCAAAAAGAAAAATATTTCAAAAATATTTAGTTTATGCCTGCAAAAAACAAAACAAAAAAAAAACAAAAAAAAACGTAAAAACAAAAAAAAAAAACGTAAAAACAAAAAAAAAGTAAATGTTTGAAAATAAACCAGCAACAAAACGTAAATGTTTGGAAAAATAAAACTTAAATATGTTTGCAAAAACAAAAAAAACGTAAATATGTTTGAAAAAAAAAAAAACTTAAATATATTTGCAAAAAAAACACACAAACAAAAAACATGTTTAAAATTAAAATATAACGAAAAACATTTATTTTTATTTCAAGGGTGTCATTATATACATTTTGTGCTTCTGCTTCCGTAACTGGGTGGACAGACAGTAACGCCACCTATAGTCAAACGGAGGAAACAGGATCTCTCTTTGTTCACGATTACCTGTAATTGACTTTTTGGTCAAGATCAAAGTGTAGTATCTGTTATTGCTGCACTTCTATTTCTTGCTCTCTTTCGGTGGAGGAGAAATCCTTCACGACTGAGACAATTTTTTTTGGTACCTTTTCTCCACATTAAAAAAACGACCCTGGTGTCTAACTCTGTCCCGTGGGGAGGCATAGTAAATAGGGACTATCATCGTCCATTTCCTATGGCGTGGTAATGGCTTGAGTAACTTAATATACGTGATCGCCAATAATTTTTAACAATGAAATAATAATTTGTAATTTAACACACACAACCACACACACACACACAATGAAATAAAATAAAATTTAAAAAATAAGAATAAATAAAATTTAAAAAAGAAATTAAATCATAATAAAATGAAAAAAAAAATTAATTTTCTGCGAACTTGTTTTTCCGGTCGCCATCTTAAAATGTTGACTTCCACCCGTCAAACTCGTCTCGTTTAAATTAACTCATCTTATAATCGTTTCTTTGTTAAAAACAGATTGCTAAACAAAAAGTAAGTATTTATTAATTTAATTGATTTTGAAGCTCTTTTTTATTACATTATGATTCCCTTTGTTTTACTACAGGGGCGCGTCGAAACCATTATGATTGCCTTTGTTTTAATAGAGAAATGAGTCAACATTCCATGATTGCATATAAACGAAGAATCGGGTTTTATTGTTTACTTTTGTTGTTAAAGGTTCTTTCTTTATTTTCCATTATGATTGCCTTTGTTTTAATGGAGAAATGAGCAAATTTGCCGTTTAGTTGTACTAAGTCTATTATCACAAAAAGGGACACGGTGGGTCGACACCAGTATATAGCGCTTAAAAAAAAAAAGAAATAATGAAAGATAAAGTTTTAAAATGATTAAATGTGTTTTATTCTATAATTTAAAATTTTTATTTTATAATTTAAAATTTTTATTTTATAATTTAAAATTTAAAATATTGAACAATAAAATAATACGTTGGTTAACAAAAAAAAAAAAAAAAAGAAGGTACATTTTTAGTTTACTGGCCTCTCGGCATTCACCTTTAATTTGTCAACTCTATAGGTTTTCGGGTACGCTGAGAACGAATATCGCATACATTTTTTGCACAAACACACAGTTATCCGACATCCGTGTGTGAAGACATTCAGTATCCAACGTAATCTCCATCATTTTTAATGGCAGCCATCTTGTTTTCCAATAACGAAAAAACGCCAAAAAAGGCTAAATATGCCACATGTAACTGTAATCCCTCCTCCCCACCACCGACGTTGGCGCAAAAAAAAGTAAGGTTTATTGGAGGGGGGTAGGGATAAATTCCAAGAAATCTTGAGCGAAAGAAAAGAACGTAAAGACAAGACCACAAATCAAAAACAGTATTTAGAATAACATTTATTAAAATAAATTAAAAGATAAATATTACTTTTCACTAAAACAGAACACTGACCACTAATTTCTTTTTTAGGGATATTCGATGTTGCTGGCCACAAATCTGATAATCAAATCCGTTGCAAATTTAAGGTTTGCATGGTATTAACTTCTTTTAATTGATCTAAAAAAAAATTAAGTTTTAACGAGCGGTTTACAAAAGCATATTTTATGTTTTTCATTGTTTTTTTGGAAGGAGGGGTATTCAATTATAGAACTTGTGTAGTTCAACAGGTGCTTCTGCAGTTTAACTAATCGTTTTTCCATAAGTAACACGCCGACATTTACCGAGTAGAATACCGGCGGGAGCGGGTGTTTTGACAGCAATATTTTTGCTATTAAATGAGGTGAAAACTTTTTATTTAAAAAAAAATATTTCTTGTCTTTTAAAATGTCCACTATGTATTCATGCACCTTGTGCAATGTCAAGTGACTTTGTGCGTGCGCGCATATTAGTAAGAAAGTGAAAAGAATGAATGTAATTAAGAAAGTGAAAAAAAGATTGTCTGTTTCAATATCGGGAAGCGAAAAAATATCTGGAATTTTTTGGAGGCCATGTTTTGGCCCATTTGGCTTCGTTGGGCCCTTTTATGCATTTTTTCCTAACTACTAAAAATAAATGCAATATTTGTTCTCAGCATATCCGAAAACCTTTAAAAGTTGACAAATTAAAGGTGAATGCCGAGGGGTAGGTAAACTAAAAAAATACCCAAAGAAATAATGAAAGATGAAGTTTAAAACTTCATCTTTCATTATTTCTATTTTTATTTGTTAAACAATGTGATTAATTTAAATTCCATGATTGCATATAAACGAGGAATGGTTCTATAGAAATCACGAGTTTGTATTACTGTACACATAGATTCGAAAAAGTTGGCAAAAATCAAATATATAACAAATAAATGTTATCAAAGATAAGATAAATTACATTTCTACCTAACTGGATATCTTTTTAGTGTTTTTATTTAATGTAACATGTTTATTCAGCTCGAAAAACATACAATGTTTACCGATGTATTGGAAAATTAAAAATGGCGCCCGACTCTCTCTTTGACACGGTAAGTTTGAGAAAAGGAGTTAAAAATAAAAAATATACAAAATACTGTTAGAAACTTACCGAATATATGTCAGCCCATGTCACATGTATATATATTGAACGAGTTTCTAACCATATTTTGTATAGATTTTTTATTTTTACCTCCTTTTCCCAAACTTACCATGTCAAAGAGAGAATCGGGCACCATTTTTAATTTTCCAATACATCGGTAAACACGTTTTTCGAGCTGAATGAACATTTTACATTAAATAAAAACATTAAAAAATTATCCAGTTAGGTAGAAGAGTAACTTATCTTGCCTTTGATAGAATTTATTTGTTATATATTTGTTTTTTGACAACTTCTTCGAATATATGTGTATAGTAACACAAACCTGAAATCACCCTAATTGGTTTTATTGTTTACTTTTGTTTTTAAAGGGCAGTAGGCACCTCCAAAATTCACCAAATAATTAACCCACCCTAAATATAACACGATGTAACTTTATTATAAGTTCATATTATCAATATAAATTTTGTGGCCCTCTTGCACTTTAAGGAAACAAAAGTATGAGGAAGAAAATAGGACATAAGTCGTATTACACCGGTTGAAAGAATGATTGGATAGTGAAATATTGACGTCATTACTATGAGATATTGATAGAATTTAAAAACTGAAATTTTTGTAAAAGAATTTAATAACTAAGTATTTAATAATTAATAGTATAAAAAATAATATTGTAAAAGTTTCCGTAAAATATTTGAATGGAAATACTGTTTTTTAGTGCGTGCCCCCATATTTATTTTTTTCAAAATTTGAACAACATATATTTAAATCTATCGAAATTTCTATTTTTATGAAACAGCAGAGTTCAAATAAGTAAAAAATATTTATTTTTTTTAAATTTAAATACACGCATTGAACAAAAACTTACCTTGAAGTTTCTTACACAATCCCTAACGGTCCAAAATACATGAATGAAAAAAAAACGGTTTTCAGTATGATTCAGTTAAAATGAAACCTTAGAAACCCGCTCATAAAACATCACAATAAGATATTTAACATGTTAAGGAAATTTTTAATGTTTATATGAATTTTTTAAAAATGAAAATGTGGAAAAAATGTGTAAGAATAATACTGATACTTGCAAATGAAAAAATCAAAAGACAGTGCCTCTCCCTTCACTTAAAAAATTACCAAAATTCAGAAACTCAACCAATTTTAAATAAGTTTTCTGTTTTTATTAAGAATCACAGAATATAATAAACATTTTTATCTTAGTATAAATGTATTATTTTATATAAACAAAATAACCATTTTTTAAAGTTCTATTTTAAGTAATAAAAACGCATTTATTTTAGTTTTGATGAAGATAAAACATCATAGATGTTAGCAATTTAAAAAAAAATATTTCTCATATATTTTACAAAAGACACTAAAGTCCTGTAAATATGGAAGACGTGGTTCTACAATTCATTGTTAAGATCAACTTAAAACAAAAACGTCTTGTTCCATCTCTTCTTATAAAATCTTGAGAGACGGATAACTCACTGCTACTTCTTGTACAATTGGCAGATAACATCTAGATACTATTTCAACATATTAGTCGATAACTCTTTTCCCACTACATCCTCCATGCTGTGACCACAGAATGAATTATCATGATCATTTTTGTGTGTACCAGAGAACTTGTGCAATTTTTTATGCATTTGTGTTGACAAATATCTTGTTCTGCAACGTGAAGATTCCCATCAGTTAAACAATTCATTCGCATGACCACACTATCATTAAAAATCGGATGAATAATTGCAGTGTTAGAAAGAGGACTTTGACAAACTGCTTTATCATTTTGCTCCTGTGGCGACTGTAGTTGTGGCTCAAGCGGAGAAATATTAATGTAGCACTGCACTGAATAGATGGAGAGATGTCAAGAACAACTTACAAAACAGAGAGTTGTATGCTCAGTCTATCAAGTCTAAAGTAGTTGAGCAGCTACTTGGTTCCCACCAGTTCGGCAAATAACAAATGAGGTCCTGAACATAAGCATGTGTTCTATCCCAACCATCGGCAATGGACGTTAGGTACTCTCGTCAGCATTGAACAAAGCCAAACTCTTTGCCAAGAATATTGCAGATAATTCTACCCTATGCAACCAAGACCACCAACCCCCATATTTTATCCTGTATCAGAAAACATGCGATGCAATATACAAATATCTGTGCATGATATTGCTAAGCTAATCAAAAACCTCGATTCCAGTAAAACAACTGGCCCTGACAGCATTCAAATTATAGGGCTGAAAAAGCTTTAACCAGAACAAGCTCCTATACTTAAAAAGCTGTGTAAGCATTGTCTTAAGGACACCCTGGAAAACCTCATCAGTATGTCCCTACTTAAAAATTTAGGTGATCGGTTATCTGCCTTTCAGTACAGAACAATCAGTCTCCTGTTCATCAGAAGTTGCTGGAATCCATGTTAAATTGGGGAGTAGTCCACCATCTCAGCAAAAATAACCTCCTCAGTGACATGCAATATAGTTTACATTCTGCTAGATCTACAGCAGTTGTACTAACAGTTATATCTTTCAAGGGCAATTGCACTTGACATATCAATTGATATTTGATAGGGTCTGGCATAAAGGTCTGTTCCACAAAATCTCCAGTTAAAGTATAGCTAGAAATGTTTTTTCAATTATTAAATCATTTCTCTCTGATAGGTTCATAAGAGTAGTGGTTAATACGCATTAATCAACCAGAAGTAGCTCATATACTTACAAATCTGTGTAAGCATTGTCTTACCAATACCCTGAAAAACCTCATTAGAAACACCTCTATTTAAAAATTCATGTGATGGTTTATCTCCCCCTCAATACGGACGAATCAGTCTCCTGTGCATCAGAAGTAAGTTGCTGGAATCTGTTAAATAGAGAAGTAGTCAAGCACCTCAGCAAAAATAACTTCCTCAGTTACATGCAATATGGTTTACATTCTTTTAGATCAACAACAAATGTGCTAACAATTATATCTATTAGGCTACAAAAACATTAGGACGATGGGAGTTCTTTTTAGGATTCTGTCTATAAGGGAAAGACTAATTGTAGATGAACCAAACTGATGCAACATTGTGACGCTGGGACAAGGGATGGAGCTTGATTAATATTATGCCAATCGATCGTGTCCTTATAGAAATACAGGATCCTGGTAAGTGTGAGTAGTTTTCTAGCATTGTAGATGGAGCCCACCTTCTTTAAAGCAATTAAATTGTTTCAATTCATGTTGTCTGTTGATGTTATGCTGATAGTTTGAATGAAAAACCTTATAATTGTTAAAGGAAAGGAGCTTAGTCTTAGCAGCAATAAATGTTATCTTACTGTCCTAGCTTTTCTTACCTTATGCATTAAGAGATGACTATTAGAATACCTGCAATTGAATGATTTTACCTAAAAGAACAACATTATTCCTATGGAACATTAAAATCTGATAGTAAAAAGTTTTGTACTTTTTAAATAAGCCTCAGTTTCCCACCATTCAAACGACTAAGTTTATTGAGACAAATTTTATCTGTCTTATAAATGTGTGCTAAATGCAATTTGTCAACAGCAAATTTCAGTGTTTATATGGAATATTTTATTTTTATTATTAAAGTCTGTTATGCAAAAAAGGTTACAGAAAAACAACAAAAATTATCAAAGAAATTGAGCAGCTTTTTTTTTTTAGTAATTTATAGTTTTTAGACGATCCTTTACAAGCCTTATCATTCAAATAAGCATTGTACTCCATCTGGCACGTACGCAGCATGAATAATATTTCATCATCTAAGTCGTAATTGACTATATCTTCTGAATATTCAAACAAATTGAAATGATGTCTCCATCTTTATTTTTCTTATTTTTATTCTTTAAATGGCGTAAGGATCGATCGTTTCTCTCAGGAACATATACTAAGATGAACAGCTTTAAATACTCAGGCTACTGAAAGAGATTCTTGTTCGTCGTTTTCTACTAATGATCTTTTAATAACTTATTGGTAATATTTTCCACAGCTGCTTCTTCCTCTTTATTCCTCTTTCTTAGATTCAGCCTTTTCTTTTCTGTCACTTTTGTGTCACTATCTTGCTCCTTCTTACAGATTGAAACGTTGCAAAAGTATTCCTTAAGTTCATAGTAAAAAAAGTGTCACTTCTGATCAAGCGAGTTCTAGTTTTTCCGCCATGGTTTCCAACGTCAATTTTATTGGCCTCGTCAATGTGTGCCAAATAAAATTTGTCAACAACAAATCACCATCTTGTGAATAAGATCCAAGGAAATGATGACAAATATCTTGGCATTCATTGGTTCCTTTGCATAAACCTGCTCTTTCACTTCCATACTTTTTAATTCTTTGAAGATGTCATCTACACAATTAATGATGATAACAACAAACTATCTTGCTGTAGATTGTCCCCAACTTCTACCATAGACAGGTCATCTCCTACTGTTTTGCTGATATTTTCAGACAAGAATTCTGAAGATAACTTGAACGAACAAAGATTGTTACAGATGTAAAATTGATACTATTTCATGTTTAATAAAACTTCTACTATAAACAATTTATTGTACTTGCCATGAACTTGTCAAGTTAAATTGATTCTATGTCATGTTTAATTGATTTTATTTTACGTTAAATTGATTCACTTTTGTGTTTAATAGATTCTATTTCATGATAAATTGATTTTGTTTCAAGTTGAATTGATTCTATTCTATGGTAAATTGATTTTCTTCCATGTCTAATTGATTATATTTTACGTTAAAGTACCTATTTACTATGCCTCCCCACGGGACAGAGTTAGACACCAGGGTCGTTTTTTAACGTGGAGAAAAGGTACAAAAATAAAAATTGTCTCAGTCGTGAAGGATTTCTCCTCCACCGAAAGAGAACAAGAAATGGAAGTGCAACATCTGAAGAACAGATACTACACTTTGATCTTGACCAAAAGTTTGAGTTCATTGTACTCGCCGATGTTTTCAGACAAAAAATCTGAAGTGAACTTGTCAAGTTAAATTGATTCTATGTAATGTTTAGTGTGTTTCATTTTTATGCTTATTTTAATTGTGATGTTTATTTTATGTTTTTCATGTGTAAATTTTTTTTAGTATGGCAATTAACCTTTCTGAATGTTCTGATCAGTTGCAATATCACTAATGTAAAATTCATTTTTTTTGTGTTAAAAATACAATAAAAAAATTTAAATGTTTTGAATACATTTATAACAATTAAAAATTAGAATACTTTAAGGCTTTTTTATTGTGTTAAACCAAAATTATTTTATTTATTATTTTTTGCAGACCTATTACAAAAAATCTGAACTTCTTATATCTGTTGTCGATATTCTTAAGCATAGGTTCGTGATTTTTTAAAGAAAACTTACTGTTTAAGAATCAAATATTTTTGTATAAAAGGTAATTATTTCTATTTATAAAATGTTTAATTTTCATGATTTCTTTAATGATTATTTAAATTGTTTGAATTTTATTTTTTCGAATTGTAAATTTTTGTAAGCTCAATGAATTTGAACCCCAGAAACTTTATGAAGATTCTGCTAAGAAATTAATACTCTCCGAAAGACTTTTGAAAATAAAAATGGAATCATGAAAGTTTTAATAATATAAAATAAAAGAATAATAGTGTTATATTTCTAATTTTTTGAGCTAGGAATTGATACTTAAGATAAATTTTTAAAAAATCAATGTTATATTTCCGAGTTTTTGAGATAGGTATTTATATTTTCTATTTATTTTTTAATTTAAAAAATATTGTTCTTATTTTGAGTATTTTCACAACGTTTGGTAGATCTTACCTTTAACCTTGAACTTGGGAATCCTCCTGTTGAACTGTGCTGAATTTCATGAACTCTCCATAGTTCATTTTCTTTCTGTGGGTGTACTATAATTTGCATCGATAGGCCATAAAATCTGTAAATCTGCACTGTTTATTCTATAATGCAATGTTGGACTTGGCAAAATAAAACTGTTTAGATGATTACTCTTGGCATTTTGGGAAAGCAGCTAAGCACGTGTGTTAATTATGCTTGATGAAGAAAATTGAATGTTGGTCTCCATAAATATGTTCATGGTTTGCAAGTAGTAAAGTGAGAAATAATGGAATTTTGCATTAAAAACAAAAGTCGGATTTACAACATTCATTAGTGTCGTTTATTGACATTTATTGGAATGAAAAGGGGATGACTTGCTGCCGTATTTCTACAAGTAGAACATGCTGAAACACTTGTTATTTTTAATGCTCCTACACTATATTGAGCAAGACAATATGTTGGACGACAAAATCAAACTGTTCAGAGGATTACTCTTGGCATTGTAATGCAGACATATAGAGTTTGCAAGTGAAAGTAAAGTTATAATTTAGAAACTGATTCTTGTAAAAGGCAGATTCTTGTTAGCCTTTCAATTATCTGCTTCAATAAAACGTTTCAGATTGGGTGATTGTCTATTCATAAGTAGGACGTCCCAAACATTATTCCCAAAACGAAGCTGTTTTTATAGACGCAAAACATCCTATATTTATTACAGATACCATAGCCATAATACCTGACACAAACGAACCTCTGCCAATACGGATAAAACTGTTACATAAATTTGAAACGTCTAGTTTTTGTCTCTTACAGTTGGTTGCGATGAAGAAAGTAAAAACATGCATTCAAAAATTTCAAAAAACGAGTCATTAGTATTGCGAACACAAAAACTTATTTTCATAAAAAATTTGAATTTCATTAACTAAAGTAAAATCTAAAATTAAATGATAAGCAATTTGTATATGTGTATAAATAAAACTAATTTTGATAAAGTAATCAAGTCATAAAAATACAAATATTATAATTTATGTTTCTTTAATATTTTATTAAATTATACAAAAATATTTCTCATCAATAATGATTGTTTATTACATTTTTAATTTTCCACTTAATGTTATTATTAATACGGATATAACTGTTACATAAATTTGAGACGTTTTCATTATTTCTTTAAAACCATTCATTTTTAATTTAAGTTAAAAACTTATTAACTACAGGTAAATATATCAACTAATAAAACATATGAAAAAGTTGAAAAGGGAAAAATTGCTAAATTTATTACCTGCATATTAGATATTTCCATTTTTCCTGTGAAAAAGATGAATGATTTTTATTTGGTTATATTTTATCGCATATCAGAGAAATTATGGTGATTTATATATTTTTCAATTTCTTAGAATTTTCAAACATTATATATTCATAGTGATTTATCTATTCTCCAATTTCTTTGAATTTTCAAACGTTATATATTCATAGTGATTTATATATTCTTCAATTTAGAATTTTCAAATATTATATACAGGATGGGCCAAAATAAGGGTCCTATTTTTAAAAATTCATAAATTCATGTAAGTTTTAAGAAGTGTTTTTCGGCCAAAATTTGTTTTGTTTATTTCAAAAAAATCTCGGAAAGGTCAGTCTACACACACATAAAGTTTGGTGAGTTTAACTTTTATTTTGTGGAAGTTATTCAAATTTAAAGATAGAACCCTTATTTTGGCCCACCCTGTATTAGTAGTGATTTATATATTCTTAAATTTCTTAGAATTTTCAAACATTATATATTCATTTATTGTTGATTCGCTAAACGAATCATTTATTTTATGAACTATAAAATTTTATAAATTAAAAAGATGTGTTAAATGTAAAAAATCAAGCTTTTGTGGATATTTTGTTTAATGTCTATGAAAAAGAATTAATTTTCTGCATGGATAAATATTGCAACAAAGGTCCTGATTATATTTTTACTTTAATGAAAAATGAATTTGAGAACTTCTTAAAAATTGTGCATGATTATTTAATTGTGCCTTAGGCTCACAATGCAGATATTAATCTTTAGTTTATCCATTTAAAAAGTAACCCTCTATATACCTACATATTGTAAGCATGTATACACCTTAACACCTTAGTATTTTGCAAAGAACGTGAATAAAATTGTATTATTTACTGAAATTTGTCTTTATTTTATTTTGCAGAATATCCAACAATCAATACAATGCAGATTACACAAAGTTAAAAGCAAGAAAAGAAGAGAAATCATATCTTCTGAACTATATAAGTTTTGTTTTTAAAATATAGAATTTTATGAAAATACATGGAAAAAACTCAGAAAACTGAGTAGGCATTTTTTCTATTCTTATTAAACATGAAATAATTGTTGTAAGTGCAAATAATACTCATTGACAGTTTTATAAATGCAGTAGAATAATAAAAATTTATATCAGATTTTAATAATGAGTTGCAAAAATGATTGATTTGTTCGAACTATCCATTAAAATACACAGAACTTTTTTTATCTATAAGCAAATTGTGAGAATCTATATGCATTATGTAAATATGTAAGGTTCGAATATTATCTTATAAAATGCATAAACATTCACTGGATCTATCATATATGTTGAGTATTCATCAATTAATTCACAACCAATATTGATTAGATGTGTATTCTTTTGGTTTTCTTATGAGCTGGCACACAGAGGAGAATAAATTGTATATATGTCATAATTTACATTGAAAACATGTTTCCATTGAATCACATACAAAAATTAATAATCAAATGTACAAAAATTTACTGAATCTAAAAATATATATTCAATATTCTTCGATCTGTATTTATTTGAAGTTTAAAATATTGCAAAACATTTTCATGTGAAATGTATTTCATGATCATATAAAAACAAACATTTTATTAATAACTATGTATTTTCCATACTCTTAGGCTTAATAAATGAAACATTAGTTGGAATAATTGTCTCAAAACACACAACTAATGTACTTTTAGTTGCATATGATTAATGAGCTTTTAATAAATACAGTATTTAAGTCATCCAAATTATTGAAAAAGCCTTCAGTTAATAGGGAAAACTTATATGAGATCCTCAATTAGGGCTGCAAAATTGTCAGTCTTGTAGGATTATAAATTAAAAAACAGAAAATTAGGTACATATAACTGAGGTGTAAATATCTAAAAACAGTCACTGATTTATCATATATTTTCCGTTTTGATTGATCTGAAAATTATGATATGTGCATGTAATTCTTATATATTATCAATTACATAAAACATTTTATTTAAACGTGAGAAAATTACAAATTGAAAACAATCTACTAAATTTTAAATACATAAGACTTAAACAGAAATCTTTCTTATTCATTCTGTTTATTTAAATAAAAAATTAGAAAAATATAAACAAATCTAACTAAAAAAATTGTAAATATTTAAACTTGGAAAATGAACATTAAGTTAGATACCGGAGAAAAACCTTATTCTTGTAAAGTATGTGGCTCTTCCATTACAAGTAAAAAAGGTTTAACAATTCATATGCGAACACATACTGGAGAGAAACCATATTCTTGTGAAGTATGTGGCTCTTCTTTTACACAGAAACACAATTTTTCAACACATATGCGAACTCATACTGGAGAGAAACCATATTGTTGTGAAGTATGTGGTTCTTCATTTACACAGAAGCTACACATGTTGCGACATATGCGAACACATACTGGAGAGAAACCATATTCGTGTAAAGTATGTGGCTCTTCTTTTAGACGGAAAACTTACATGTGGGAACATATGCGAACACATACTGGAGAAAAACCATATTCTTGTAAAGTATGTGGCTCGTCTTTTACACAGAAACACACCATGGTCACACATATGCGAACACATACTGGTGAAAAACCATATTCTTGTCAAGTATGTGGCTTCTCTTTTGCACAGAAACAACACATGTTAAAACATATGCGAACACATACTGGAGAAAAACCATATTCGTGTGAAGTATGTGGCTCTTCTTTTACAAGAAAACGTGACTTGGTCAGTCATGAGCGAATACATCAGTGTTTGAGAGATAAAGAACTTTAATGGAACATTCGAATATCTATGTATCTCTTATAGAGTTCAAGTGTTAGCCACGGGTTGGGGGGCCTTGCTTTCTGAGAACTTCAACTGAAGTAAAATAAAACAAAAAAGAGAGTATAAGCCCATGGTTGTGGGCTCCATGATTTCTGAGAAATTACACTGAAGTAGAATAAAACAAAAAAAGAGAGAAACCATATTCTTGTGAAATATGTGGCTTCACTTTTACAAATAAAACGAATATGGTGAATTATATGCGAACACATACTGGAGAGAAACCATATGTTTTTAATGTTTGTGACAGTACTTTTACACAGAAACAACATATCTTGCTAAATATGCTAACGCATACTGGAGAGAAACCATATTCTCATGAAGTATGTGGTTTCTCTTTTACACAGAAACGAGCAAGGGCGCGACATATGCTAACGCACAATGGAGAATAACTTAATTATTGTGAAGTATGTGCCTTTTATTTTACCAGGAAACAACATATGTTGCAATACATATGGAAAAAACAAATTCTTGCAAATGTATAGCTCGTTTTTACAAGGAAAGAACTTATGCCACGAATATGCGAGTGTATACTAAAATTAAAACATATTTTTGTTGATTATTCTTTTCTTTTATGAGAAATCCAATATAGGTAATAGAACAATTTTTAAATGTAAAGACATCTGCGATCGTCTAAGATGACCTGGTGATCTATAGGACAAGAAAATAACAACATACAGAACCTAAAACTATCTCTGAAATATATAATATGAGGTTTTCACTTATGTGCTTTACATTACAGGTCCTTGCATACCTGTTACAAATGAGTTAATCTTGACACCATTATATTAGGACACAATATCTTTATTTAAAACTTTTGAACCATATTTTTATTATATAGGATAGATTTATTTAAAGTATAAAGTAAAAATATTCACAAAATTGAAGTTTTCTGAGTTGAGCAAAGTTGTTTGTAATCTTCATATTTAAGGAAGATAACTGTATGTTTTGTCTGTTACAGTGACGTGTCTTTACGTCATGGTGAGTTACGGTTTTGCGTTGAACATGCACAAAAATAACTTACATAACTGTGTAATAATTTTTTGCGTAATTTGAAATTCCCACTCATTAGATAGATTTTCTCATAACAAAACGCATTTTTTCCTGTGCTTCGTTGGCAGCGATCAGATGAGGTGTAACTCCAAGATACCTCATTCGCTTTCCTACATACGTATCACCACCAAACACTTCTCTTTTTATTCAAGTGTTCCCTTTGAATAAATGTGATTTTTACTTCAGCGGCAATCTCTAGTCTTATTCTAAATGACGCTTCCTACTCTATTCTTCAGTTTAATGATAAAAGTAATAAAATTTTTAAAATAAAGTTTATACAGAATCAAATTTTGAATTTTATTGTAAAGGTGTATTCGAATTTTAAAAAAGCTTTATTTTGCAAAATCAAATACTTCCTTAATATTTATATCAAATATCTTTCTACTTAGAATAACATAACAAAAAAGAAGGCAATTGTTATAAGTGTGGACATATGCAGAGGTATCATCAGAAATAAATTGTACAAGAACAACGATCTAAATGTTAAATATAAATTACAACCTAGAAAATTAAGAAAATAAAAATATTTTTCAGACGTTTTCATTTTTATTGTTCCAAACCAACGAAACCAACAGCAACGGGATAAAAGCAGGTATGGCCCACTCCAAACCAAATCTGGCAGAACTGTAAGAAGACCCTCACGATACAAAGACTGACCCCACTCTACAAACCAATGACATGAACTGTCACAAAAACACACACAAATATATATATATATGTATATTTGTGTGTTTTTGTTTTGTGTTTGTTTTTGTTTGACGGAGTCTATATATATATATATATATATATATATATATATATATATATACACACACACACACAATGAACTAAACAGGGAGTATGTTGTGGTAATACAATGCACTAAACCAATTAACTCCCTTTGTATAGGCCCGGATGTAACCTTACCGGCCTAGCTTTCATGCTCAATAAACGTCAATTTAATCGCTACTCTGTTCGGCTCTATTTCCTATAAATAGCACTCCAATAAGTTACACTTCATACAGAACAGCTGTCTATTTAGAATTCGTCATCTCCAGGATTTGTATAGAATAACTACACATTGGAAATATTTCTGAAACTAAACATGGCTTACAACTCAAGAAGTAATGGGCCCAGCGGGAGACTTTACTTCGATGGATCAGAATCAAAATTTGAATTTAAGTGAAACTTTTAGAATATTTACGAATCCAAAAGTTACACAAAATAATTAAGACACAACTTGAAAGCAGAAACGACGGAGACTTTATTGAAAAGAATGCAACTGTCTTTGCAGATTAATACAGTGTTTAGATGACCGAAATGAGAGAAACCTTGGACAATGGCTGCAAAACATTGAACATGTTAAGAGAGCATTATTTATCGAAAGGAAAACCAAAATTATGTCTTTATATATTGAACTGGCATCTCTCAAACGAATGGAAGCCAAGACGATTACAGATTAGAAGGTCTGAAACAACAGCAAATTCATTTAAAATGTCTGGCGAAGTTATTAGTGATAGGCTGTTAATCTCCATGGTTCTTAAAGGGTTGCCGAGTGATTTCAAGCAATTTACCACCATGATAACCCAGAAAGAAAAACCCATGACTTTTAGGCAATTCAATGGGGCACTCAGGAATTACGATGAAATTGAGAAAATGATCACAGAAACAACCGAATCTACAAATATAATGAAATAAAAAAATACCCACTTTAAAACAACAAATATTTATTATACCTTTACCGTGAATAAAAACCGCAATTTCTCCAAAAACAATTTTTCTCCTAAGAAAAGTATGAAAATTATTTAATATAATTGTCGGCGAACTAATCACAAAAGTTTCCAATATAGACAGGACACTCCAATAAAAATGTGGCGAGCTCCGTTAGCGAACATACATTTTTATTTCCATGTACGTTTGAGACTTCAACAAACAGTGACAACTTTCTTGTTGGTTGTAGTGTAACGGCACATGTGATTACGAAGGAATCTGATTTTATCAATTTTAATCCCAACTTTAACCCTCAGAGTCACTTTGTAAAACTAACCGACGGCAGTCGAGTAAACTATATCGTTCTGAAGAGAGGCGATGCTCAAATCTCGCTAAGGAACAATAAAGGTGAACTTTGTTTCTGTATTCTGGAAAACGCTCTTCTAATCCCGAAATTTAAACAGTAAAGAAAATGGAAGACTATATTATTTAAATAGCGTAGTCCCATCAAAAACCGTTTGCTATGAGTTACAGACACGGCATAAAGTAGTCGGGGTAAGGGGACTTCAGATACAGACAGTTGACATCGAGCTGTCATTTGCAACAGATAGGAGTTGATAGCGACATAGATGGACAGTTTTTACAGCTGACAATGAAACAGATAATTGCGACTCACAGACGAACGTAACATTGATAGAACGTGGTGAAGACAGACACACTCACAAGTTCAACCGTTAAATATATGTGAAACATTGGTGTCTGTGTTTTTCCTGTTTGTTTTACTCGATCCTTTTACTTTGTGAACCCGCGTGTGTTCTTATCGACAATCGCTTGCGAGAAAATGATGATCCGGCCATAAGAAATTGACAGAAAATCCACGACACACAACGTTGGAGGTCAGTGGTCTGTCAGGGGCCAAACACATCGGGGCGCACCTCACCTCTGATGGTGCCGTATTCGCTTGGACAATGGTACAGAATTTACTAATAAAGACTTTGAACTTTTATCGTATCAAGCATGAAAACTCGGCCCCTAATTCACAAAATGCAGAAAGATAGTAGCAGACACTTTTGAAATGGCAAGATCTCTACTCATAGAATCAAAACTCCCCCAAAACATCTAGCCGTCGTACGCATATATGGTTGCTGCAATGCTGCATATATACGCAACTCGTGCTTAAGCAAAATACTATCTAAAACCCAATATGAAGCTTTCTGATTCAAATTTAAGCAGAATTCATGTATTTGTTTCAACTTGCTTCGCATTTACAGATAACGTTCACAGGAAACATGAGTTGGAACAATTACATTGAAGGCATTGACAGGACCGCTGCAAGAAAGGTGGGCTCTCTTTACCGTGCTAGAAAACTACTAACACCCGAAAGTATCCTGTACCTCTATAAGGCCACCATTCGCCCATGTATGGAGTATTGCTGCCACATCTGGGCTGGTGCATCTGCTACTAGTCTCTCGCTCCTTGACAAGGTTCAAAAGAGAGTCGCAAACCTGATAGGCCCTAAACTGGCATCTAAGCTTCAGCCTCTGTCCCATCGACGAAATGTTGTATCCCTCTGCCTTTTCTACAAGTATTTTAGTGGTGAATGCTCTGACGAACTGCAATCACTTGTGCCCCCACGACGTGTGCACCCTCGACAAACCCGACAGGCTGCTAAATCCCACCCCCACACTGTAGAGATCCCTAGATGTAAAAGATCTTTTTACTCCAATAGTTTCTTCCCCAGAACCGCTAGACTCTGGAATTCCATTCCAGGACCCTGCTTCCCCAACAGTACTGACGTGCAGAAGTTCAAGTGTAACGTGAACCGACACCTTGCTGCCCAAATCCCTACATAGTACCCCAGTAGTTGTTGCCTCTGATAGTAGCCCCCTACACCAAAGTGGCAATTTGCCTTGTTTGGGGTGAAAATGTAATTTAAAAAAAAGAGCAAATTAAATATTAAAACCAGTAGAGGTATACGATTAAAACAGCCTAGATAATTAAAGAATCTGATGAGTACAATTCACAGAGACGTTTAATTTCAAAAATAAAAATCCATCATATGAAGAGGATGAAATAGTTCCTCAAATTAATAAAACAAATGGCGACAATGAAGTTGCCGTTGACGGGGACAAGAGTATTCATAATGATGATAGCGATGATGCTGATGCTAAAGTCAAACGTTACCCCAAAAGAAGTAGATAACAACCCGATTATTTTGTGGTCGACAATTTGAAAAATTATCAAATCGACTATTGCCATTCCATGGATAATAACGCCAAAAGCTTTATCAAAGCAATTAATTCAGAACATTGTGAATAATGGAAAATAGCAATAAAAAACGAAATAGATGAGTTAACAAAAGTTAATACCTATTTAATAATACTTCTCCCAAAGGATAAATATGTCATGTCTACAAGATAGGTGTTTACAAAAAAGACTACAACATGACACGTGGAACAGTATAAAACTAGATTTTTTGCTAAAAAATACTCTCAGATTTACAGTATAGAATATTTTTCGATGTTTTTACCGACCACAAGTCTAACGACAATCAGAACTTTATTGCTAATCGCATCACAATATGACCTAAACATCCACAAATGGATGTTAAAATGCTTATTTTATATAGTGTTGAGACATGATGTTGAACAAAGATGGTGGCACTAAATCAAATCGGCGAAGACTCAATGTATTCCCGATATCCTTGAGCCGATTGACGCCGTCCTTGTTTTACGCAGCCGACCAACTTTCCTGCGGCCGTCACATCCTGACAATATCAACATCGTCTACTATAATCCCATTGACCGTCACTAAAATTTGAACTAAACTTCTTCGTTTGTTCTTCTTGCTTCCATGTGCTCAGTTTTGTAACGGCCTGTTTTTGTTGTCTTGCCCTATAGGTCACCAGATCATCTCAGACAATCACAAATAGCTTGACATTTTAAAATTATTCTATTAACTTTTTTTATAAAGCTCATTAAACAATTCAAAGAAAATAATAGATTACGATAATGGTATCGATGTTCAGAAAGTGGTCATGGGTCAAAGACATCGGTTTTGTAGCTTAATGAGTCATTATCTCAATTATAGTTATGAATTATTGAATAATTTTTTGTATTTCTTTTGTCGTAAAAAATATTCATGAAATATCACATGTATTTCCTCACATACACTTTTTGTGTTCATGACTATATAGGCTTATTAATGTTATATGTTTCTTTATAGCGAACAAGTTATAATGACATATTTTGCCGCATATAATAAGAGGGAATTATGTTATCGAACACAAAAAAGTGAGGAGGAACAAGCAAACCTTGATAGGCTTGATTATATAGGAAATTCACTCTTTTCTCAGGATTGGAAAACTAATGAAAACAGTCACTTGTGCAATATTCAATATAGGGTTAAATTCAATAGTTCTGTCCAGCAAAGACGGCAAGCAGTACATTCCATTCTGGGGAGCTTAGAAGAAATCCAGACAGTGTAATGACTTCTTCTTCTTAAAACAGTATTTAGTTTCGTAAACAGTGCTTAACTTGTCTATATTACAAATACAATTTTGCCTATGACTTGTAAAACGCTAAAAACAATTTCCCTGATTTTAAAAATGAATTTTGTTACTTTCATTTACTCCTCCTACTCCAGTTGTTCCTTTATTTTTCAATCTTCATTTTGACTGCAATACTATTGTTTGTTGTCTTACATTGAAAATGTTTATTTTTACAATAGCAAATTGTGACAACGCATTTCAACACAGAAATTACTTCCTCCTCCCAAACATTACTTTCTCCATCACCGACTGAGTTGGGAGTAATTACTTTTTTCCTAAAACGATTTTTTAAAATTTCCTTTAAGAGAATAACACAAAAATATAGAATAAAACTTTAAAAGAAAAGCAAAAATATTTCAAATAATTTTATTTTGTCAGATAATTTAGAAAGAACATGAAATAAAACGCGGATTTATTTTCGATATTTAAACAAGACCTCATGCAAAAACGAAGTCAACATATAACAAATTATATGTTTTTCAAATGAAAGTGAATTTTACAAATTCTGCTATAACAGAAAAATGTTTTTGGTTATCACTGACGTGATGTTAATAAAAACTAATGAAATACAAGATTTCATACAAAAATTAGAATCCAATATACGAATTATTAAAGGAAGAATGTTTTTAACATAACACTGTTTCAAATCGTTTTTGTGTTAGAAAATATTTTATTCCAACTAATAATCCATTTTCGGAGTATATTGCATAAATCATGAATTTTATTTAAAATCGTTTCATTTTGGTAACAAAAAATTATCTGAAAGAAAATAGACCAATTCATATACAGATACTGAAAACTGCACAACGTCTGGTAATTGGGTGATATTTTATTTTTATGTTAAAGTATATATATATATATATATATATATATATATATATATATATATATATATATATGTAGAAATATTAAGTGCAAGTCTATAAATGGTCCACAAGTAATCTTTTTTACTATAAAAATCTGAAAAAAATCTTTATAATGTACGTACTTGTCACTGCATGAAAATGTCATATTCCAAAAATCACGTAAATCGATCTAGTAGTTTTTTCTTATTTAAGAAAATCAAATATTATGAGACACTTTATCGAAGAAAAACTTCCCACCATCTTGTTTTTGAATGATACACTGCTAGCGACACCTATTGGGAATATAAGATCGGCAAGGGGGCAGACAATCGACTTTCCACACTATAGAAAAAAAAAACTTGGAAAATTAAGACATTTATAAGTTTTTGAGGATGGGTAAAACAAAAATAACGTTTAAAATTTCAGCAAACGAGTAGTTTCACAGATATGAAGAAATGTTAGTTTAAAGAAAGTAGGTGATCACTTTTCTATAATAATTTAATGTATAATGATCACACACTTTATGGCCACCACTAGTTTAAAACTTGAATTTACGCCGCTGAAATACACATTTGCAGAATTTTTGTTGGAGGAGCGTCAATGGGTGAGTGCTCAATTTACGTAAAATTCTTCATATCTTGGAAACTACTTGTTTGCTGGAATTTTAAACATTATTTTCGTTTTTAACATCCTCAAAAACTTGTCTTAATTTTCCAAGTTTTTTTTTTCTATAGTGTGGAAAGTCGATTGTCTGCCCCTTCTGATCTTACATCTCCATTAGGTGTCGCTAGCAGTTTATCATTCAAAAACAAGATGGTGGGAAGTTTTTCTTCGATAAAATGTCTCATAATATTTGATTTTCTTAAATAAAAACAAACTACTTGATCGATTTACGTGATTTTTGACATATGATATTTAGGTAGTTCTACTGGCTCTCTTTTCTTGGTGTTCATATACCATTTTAAGGTTTGGATTCTGGCAGCTTATCAGATCTTGCCCAGTGCTCACAATGGTGGCTCGGTTTTTATCGTTTGTCTGACAAACACATACTTTCTGCTCATCTTGGGAGATACAGTCTTGGTAGGCACTGGTTCCTGTATAATACTCGGTATAATGTAAAGATTTTTTTTATGTTTGAGTTGAGCCAGTCAACAATGCAAAAGCTATAGGTAACCACTTACATAGCTAGTTGGTCGATGGCAGTCACTTTGTTTTGGCTTGTAATTTTCCTCTCATCCTGCCACGCTGAATTGCATCGTTTTCTTCTATGCCAAGATATTTGTATTTTTTCCTGTTCTTCTAGGTTTTTGATCTCGATATCCTCATCAAGCTGTACGTTTTCTATATGGATCTTTTTCCCAGTTCTATTAGAACAGTTGGCACATTTATCTAGACCAAATGTCATATCTTTAGACAAGGTATGTACAATTTGTAATTAAGCTCACTTAATTCGGCATCTGAACTGGCTTAGATTTCTCTGCCTCTTCCTACAGTCTTCAAGAATGGACCTGTTAATCAGCAACTGTTCATTTTTAAGGTTTACTCTTGAAGAAAAGTGGTCATGAATGCTGTCTTCAACAAGGCTAGTGAAAATTTTTAAGTGGTAGTGAGACAGAAGATTGGCCTGGACTGGCTAGGGCGTTGTGTCTCAACCGTTTTAGTTATGACGGTGGTATCACCTTTTAATAGCCATGTTGGTGTGGCTTTCTAACCCTCCATCAGTGTAGCGAAGCAGATACCATAATAAATATGGAGAGCTGTGAGTATTTTAAGCCAAAGATGAGATAATTCTGGACTCTTTCCAACTTTTTTTTACCATTGAAGATCTTAGCTTTGGTTCCAACATTTCTGGCTTTTCATTTGTTCTCGCTATACCTCAGATCTAAGTGGCATCAAAGATGCTAGGTCCTTCATCCCCAAATAGATGCCCCCAACACTCTTCAAGATTTGCTTTTATGGTGGCTCTTTCACAGTGCTTTTGTCTCTTTGATCCTTTTGTCAAGTGCTGGTATTTTGTCTTCTAGTTCTTTTGCAACTTTTTACATCTCCTCTATTTTTATCTGATATTGGAAACTGAGCGTGTAGATGATGTTTTTTAATCACTGCCACAATTATCAATTATCTTACCTGAGATAATTCCTTTCTACATTCGTTCATTTGTTTCTGGAGCTTCCTTTTCATGCTGGTTTAATATTTTTTGATTTGGACTTGCACTGTTTTGGAATTGAGGGAGTGTTTTTCTGACAATGTAGAGTTCTGCAGCATATGTAATTTTATTCAGCTCTGTGAAGGATTTCCTGTGAGGAACAAATCTTTTGAGAGCGGCATTTATGTTTTTACTTTCTGTCTGGGTCGCTCTTACAGCTTGGATTTTTGGCAGTATTGGTCCTTTTTCCAGGCTCATCAGCTGTACTTCCTTTATGGTATCACAAAGTTCTTCCTCTAAGTTCTTCATCATCTGCCTCTTACAATTCTTGAGATGATAGCAGTTTTTCAGGTATTGATAGTGATGAAAAAGAATCAAGTCTCATTGGTAGTAATGAATACTCAGCCTATGCTGGTGGGAAATCTCTGGTAGATGGAATCGTGGTAGTGAAAAAGATGGATTCAGACTGTTCAGGTTGACCACTAATGACTATGAATAATCCTTTTTTATGACTGGTGGTGTGGTTCTAGCTCTACCCCTGATTTATTCCGCTTTTGTCGATGGTTATTTTTGGCATCTTTATAAAGGTGTCAAGTGGATTTTTGTTGGTTCTCATGCGGACTACTATTTCTGACTTTATATAGTCAAGCTCAGCGTCACTAAACAAATATTTACTGTTATATCTTTGTTAGGTTATTTTTCTGGGTTAAATATTTCCCTTGCCTGGGTAAAAGTTGAAGAATATTTTCCTCCATGTCTTTGTTTCATGTTTTGTGTGTTTGGCTTGAGCTTAATCCATAGCCCATAACAGTGTCCACTTTTCCGCCCTCTCCCATCTGGTCTCTTCTCTTTGTTTTTTACCTCTTCCCAGATGGGAAAGTAGTTTCCCTCTTCCTATAGAGCTTCCTTCTTTATGAGGGAGAAATAAAGGTCTGTAACATTGCTTTTATTGTCGTATGAGTTATGGCGCCCTTATATCCTGAGTGTCAGCTTGTCAGTATTTTCTTTTAACTTTTATTCATTTTGTCTCTCCCGTATGTGTTCGTATATGACAAAGCTGTGTTTCCTTATGAATGTAGAGTGACATAATTCACAATATGGTTTCTCTCTTTGTTTCATTTTTCTAATCATTTTGTTTAAGCCAGGGACGGGGCATCATACCAGATGCCAAACATACACCTGCTATTTTAGACACTCCAACCGAGAGATCTTTTTAAGATTCTAACCGTCCCTTTAAGTGCAATTGTTTGAATCTCCTTTGCACTTGGTTTACCTGGTATATTTGTAAGATAGTTTGTAAAATTCTTTTTCATAAGTCCGGTTGCTCCTATAATTACTGGAATGATAGAGATCTTCTTAAGGTTCAGTATGTATTCGCATATGTATAAGCATAGGTTTTTGTGTGTAAAAGAAGAACACACTTCACACGAATATGGTTTCTCTCTTTTGTTTTATTTTACTTCAGTCGAAGTTCTCAGAAATCAAGGGGCTTACAACCTGGGGCTAACACTTAAACTCTATATAAGATACATATATATTCGAATGTTCCATTTAAGTTCTTTATCTCTCAAGCACCGAGTTAGTAAAGAAATTGAGAACATAATTTTATGTGTTGCAAATTTTCATATATTGTATTATATCTTTCATTTAGGTCTCTTGGTCTTACTGGATTCCAGGACAAGAGTTTATCAAGTCTGGTGGAGTATCCAGCTTTGAGCTATTACTTGAGGTAACATCACTAAGAGAAGCCATACTGGGGATATCTTATTTGGGCTGTGAATACTATGTGTTAGGGTTTACTTTTATAGAAAAGTATCCTCATGCCAAGTTGTTCTGGCAACCCCCTGTACAAACAGACAATAGAAACTTGAGGATATTTTCTAGTAGGCATTGTTTTCGCAAGTAAAAGCACGGGTACGCCATAGTGAGGCGATCTTATTTGGGCAGTTAATACTATGTGATTTTGAATATTTGGTCAGGGTTTACTTTTGTAGATAAAGTATCCTTATGTCAGGTTGTTCTGACAAACCCTGTACAGAGAGATCTTAGACTCTCGAGGATAGTGTCTAGTAGGCATTCAAGTTCTCTCCTCTCCAGTATGTATTCACATGTATGACCAAACTGTGCCTCTTCGTGAATGTAAAGTCACATACTTTATACGATTATGGTTTTTCTCTTTTTTCTTTTTTTTTTGTTTTCTCCAGTATGTGTTTGCATATGTCGCACCATCGTCTGTTTATATGTAAAATAAGAGCCACATACTTCACAAGAATATGGTTTCTCTCTTTGTTTCATTTTTCTTATCATTTTGTTTAAGCCAGGGATGGGGCATCCTACCAGATGCCAAACATACACCTGCTATTTTAGACACTCCAACCGAGAGATCTTTTTAAGATTCTAACCGTCCCTTTAAGTGCAATTGTTTGAATCTCCTTTGCACTTGGTTTACCTGGTATATTTGTAAGATAGTTTGTAAAATTCTTTTTCATAAGTCCGGTTCTCTCCAGTATGTGTTCGCAAATGTATAAGCATAGTTTTTTATGTGTAAAAGAAGAGCCACAGACTTCACAAGAATGTGGTTTTCTCTTTTTTTCATTTTTTTAAAACTTTTTCTTATAGGGGGTGGGACATCCAACCAGATGTCTGACATTTACCCCTATTTTAGTGAGTCTCACCAAGAGATCTTTTCAGGATTCTAGCCGTCCCTTTCAGTGCAATCGTTTGCATTTCACTTGCACTTGGTTCACCGGGTATGCTTACTATGTACTTTTTAAAGTTCTTTTTCATAAGCCCAGTTGTTCCTATAATGACTGGTATAATTGAAACATCTTTTTCCAATTTAGTTTTATATCATACATAAGTCCTTGATACTTTGTTATCGTTTCCCTCTCAGCTCTGTTAAGCCCTGTATCATTGGGTACACTGACCTCTATTATGGTCGCTTTTTTGTTTGCTCTGTCCCAAATCACTATATCTGGTTTAACAGCTGCGTTTTCAAGATATGTACCAGTCGGGATTATGTAGTCATAATGAATGGTGTAGTTGTCATTCCCAACTGTTCGTTCGGGTATATGTTCCCAGGATTTTTTACTACAATGAATGCTGAGTTTCTTACATATCTTCCAGTGAAGGTATTTGCAAACTCCGTTATGGCGATCTGTATAGTAACCATCTCCAAGTAGGACTTTGCAACTAGAAATCAGGTGGCCCACACTCTCAACCTCAGTGCTACAGAACCTGCATTTATTATTGTTGCTTAGACCACTCATCTTTTTGAAGGCGTTTGTCATGAGGCCCTGGTCTTGTGCAGCCAATATCAACCTCTCTTGGTCGTAATGGAGGGATCCTCTTTTGAGCCAGTCCAGGGAACTATCCCTATCAATATATTCTTGGGATATTTCAGTCGGTAGGTATTTTGCCCGTTTATGGTTAGTGCATTCTTCTGTTTTAACACTATGGAACTGGCTAGTGTATTTTTTCCAACTTTTCTGGGCTATGTCAATGGCAGGCATGTTTGGGTTCTCAGTATCATTTGTAAGGCAATCCTTTCCAAAATGAGTGGCAAGTTCTGTTATAGATATTGTACTACTTGCTCCATTCTGATAATGTTCTTTAATTTTCATAAGCTTGGGGTTACAGGAACTTATTATGTACTGACCTATGCTGACGATTGTGGTTCTGTGTTGATGATTGACTTCCGAGAGTCCCATACTTCTTTCTCCCCTGGGTAGGTACAAACGAGGCATGCACTGATTTCGATAAATAACTCGGTACAAGGTTAACATTTTCCTTGTCTTTGTGCCAAGCCAATTTATATCTTTCTGAGGCCAGTCAATAATACCAAAACTATATGTTAGTACTGGCATAGCAAGTTGGTTAATTGCCATAACTTTGTTCTTGTTTGTGATTTCAGTTTTGCAGATTTTTCCTACCCGGCGTAAATATTCTTGGCTTAGTTTCTCTCTCATCTTGGAATGCTGGATGGACTCATTTTCATCAATGCCAAGGTATTTGTATGGTTCCTGTTCATCCAGTTCTCTGATTAAACTATTTTCATCGTGCTGTATATTTTCAGTAGATATCTTCTTGCCAGCTTTCAGAGTACACTTAGCACACTTATCCAGCCCAAGCTTCATTTTGATGTCATTAGAAAAAGTGTGGACAATTTTCAGTAGATGATCTAAATCCTTATCCGAGCTAGCATACAGCTTAAGATCATCCATGAAAAATAAATGCTTTATTAACTTGAAGGATTCTCTTTGGCAGCTGTAGCTTAGATTATAAGCACCTTGGCAGTTCTTTAGAAATTTACTTAGAGGATCAATTGCCAAGCAAAATAGTAGAGGAGATAAACTATCTCCTTGGAAGATTCCTTTTTTTATTCTTATATTTGGAATGGATATCTTTCCCCCGTTATGGTTTAAGGTAATGGATGTTTGTCACTCCTTCATTTGGGCAGCTAAAATTTCTCGTATGGTCGGGTGGATTTTATATAATTCAAGGCATTTTAGTATCCACGAAAATGCTTTCTGATAATCTATCCATGCCATATTTAGATTTCTTTTTCTTTTCCTGCAATCTTCCAAAATGGTCTTATTAATGAGCAATTGCTCTTTGGAGCCCAGGCAGTTTTTCCTACATCCTGTTTGTTCCTCCTCAAGATAATCACCGGATGAAAGTTGGTCATATATGCTGTCAACTATTAATCCAGTGAATAGCTTGTAAGTCGTGGTTATGCAGCATATTGGGCGATATTTGCTGGGGTTTTTGGTTTCTGTGCTTTTAACTATTAAGCTTCTATTGCATTTTAATAGCCATGATGGTGTCGCTTCATAAGCTTTCAGCATTCTGGTGAAACATCTGCTATAATGATCATGCAATGCTGTTAGCTGTTTTAACCAGAAGTTAGATATGTTATCGATGCCAGGTTTCTTGTGATTTGAAGCTCGTGCCAGCTTTGATCTTATTTTACCTGGCGTTATTTCTGGCTCTGGCATTTCTCTTTTATTTTTATTTGCATCGATAATATTCTCGATCAACTGGGCCCATTCGTTATGTACTTCCTCTTTGTCAAATAAGGGTCTCCAGTAATCATCTAATTCCTGTTTACATGGGGGATGTTGGATTGTCATTTCCGTCTCTTATTAGATTCCTGTAGAAAGTTCTGGGATTGTTTGCAAAAAGCTTATTCTGTGTCTTTGCATTAATCTTTGCCATGCGATGTTGAATTCTTTCGGCAATGGCTGGTATTTTGCCTTCCAGTTCCTTCACTATGCTTCTGATATTTTTACAATTTGTTTTAAATTTCGCACAGATTCTTTTGACGATGTTTCTGAGTCTACCTTCCACTGTGGGATTATTCATGAACTGCTTTAATTGGCTAAGTTCCTTTCTACAGGTATTTATTTTTTTTATCAGCTTGGCTTTCCATTTTGGTGTTGCTTTGGTTACATTAGGTGTTTTATTTCTATTTTGGTGTTTATTCAGAGGAAGTATTTTGTTGCTAATGTACAGCCCAGCTGCATATGTGACGTTATTTAGCTGCCTAAGGTCTATTTCTTCTGGAACAAGCCTTATAAGAGCAATATTGACTTTGATGATCAATGACAAAGAATCTTGAAGCTTGTATTTTAGGTAACCTAGGCCTTTTTTTCCATACTCATATTAACTGTTTCTATTGTGTTACAGAGTTCCTCTTCTATTTCCAATTACTCATCATCTGGTTCTGGAAGCAAAACACAAAATGGAGTTTTTCCTGGTGAAGGAGTTATTTCACACGTTGATGAAAATGCAGATGTTCTATCTACTTTATAGTGAGAGTGAGCTGGTGTAGAGGATTCTGTATGTATTTGAGTTCCTGATATAGAGTGATGAACTTCTGTTGGACTTTGTGCTGTAAGGGCTATCTGTTGAGTAGCTACCGACAACTGTTGCACTGATCTAAGATGGTGGTGTCTAAGGTGGTGGTGTCTCTCCAGTATGTGTTCGCATGTGAATGACCAAGTCACGTTTCCTTGTAAAAGCTGAGCAACATATTTCACAACAATATGGTTTCTCTCCAGTATGTGTTCGTATATGTCCCAACATGTTATGTTTATGTGCAAAAGATGAACCACATATTTCACAAGAATATGGTTTCTCTCCAGTATGTATTCGCATATGTCTAAACATATTTGTTTTGTGTGCAAAAGAAGAACCACATACTTCACAAGAATATGGTTTCTCTCCAGTATGTGTTCGCATGTGAATAACCAAGCTATTTTTACTTGTAAAAGCTGAGCTACATATTTCACAAGAATATGGTTTCTCTCCAGTATGTATTCGCATGTGTTTATTCCTATGTTCTTTTTGTGTAAAAGTAGACCCACATACTTCACATGAATATGGTTTCTCTCTTTTATGTTTCTCTCCAGTATGTGTTCGCATGTGAATGACCAAGCCACCTTTCCTTGTAAAAGCTGAGCCACATATTTCACAAGAATATTGTTTCTCTCCAGTATGTGTTCGTATATGTTCCAACATGTTATGTTTATGTGCAAAAGATGAACCACATATTTCACAAGAATATGGTTTCTCTCCAGTATGTATTCGCATATGTCTAAACATAGAGTTTTTGTGTGCAAAAGAAGAACCACATACTTCACAAGAATATGGTTTCTCTCCAGTATGTGTTCGCATGTGAATAACCAAGCTATTTTTACTTGTAAAAGCTGAGCTACATATTTCACAAGAATATGGTTTCTCTCCAGTATGTATTCGCATGTGTTTATTCCTACGTTCTTTTTGTGTAAAAGTAGACCCACATACTTCAAATGAATATGGTTTCTCTCCAGTATGTGTTCGCATGTGAATGACCAAGTCACGTTTCCTTGTAATAGCTGAGCCACATATTTTACAAGAATATATTTTCTCTCCAGTATGTGTTCGTATATGTTCCAACAGTTGATTTTTATGTGCAAAAGATGAACCACATATTTCACAAGAATATGGTTTCTCTCCAGTATGTATTCGCATATGTTTAAACATATTTGTTTTGTGTGCAAAAGAAGAACCACATACTTCACAAGAATATGGTTTCTCTCCAGTATGTGTTCGCATGTGAATGACCAAGTTAGATTTCATTGTAAAAGCTGAGCCACATATTTCACAAGTATATGGTTTCTCTCCAGTATGTGTTCGTATATGTTCAAACATTTGATGTTTAGTTGCAAAAGATGAACCACATATTTCACAATAAAATAATTTCTCTCCAGTATGTATCCGCATATGTCTAAACATATTTGTTTCGTGTGAAAAAGAAGAACCACATACTTCACAAGAATATGGTTTCTCTCCAGTATGTGTGCGCATGTGAATGACCAAGTGATGTTTCCTTGCAAAAGCAAAACCACATATTTCACAAGAATATGGTTTCTCTCTCGTATGTGTTCGCATGTGAATGACCAAGCTTGGTTTCGTTGGTAAAGAAGAGCTACATACTTCACAAGAATATGGTTTCTCTCCAGTATGTATTCGTATATGTAGCAACAACTGTTGTTTTTGTTCAAAAGATGAACCACACATTTCACAGGAATATGATTTCTCGCCAGTATGTGTTTGCATATGCTCTAATTTGTATTGTTTCCATGAAAATGACGAATCACATTTTTTACAATAAATTTTTTTCTCTCCAGTATGTTTTCGCATATTTATTGCTAAATATTATTTTCTTGAAAAAAAAAAAAACGGTCACAAACCTTTCAAGAATTCGGCAGTATCTGGTTTAGTGTTTATTTTCAAAGTTGAAATGTTTACGATTTTTAAAATTTTATTAATTTCTTATATTTTTCTTATTTTTTGTTTTAGAAGAAACAGAATGAATGAGAATGATTTGTTAAAGGTTAATGGATTTAAAATTTAATAGATCATTTACAATTTAAATTGTTCTCATGTTTAACTGAAAATATACACTATATGTTTTTAAAAATAATTGATAATATATATAAGAATTGTGTGCACAGATAATTAAATGAATTAAGTTACATGTACAGATGAATAAAAACAGAAAATATCTGATAAATCAGCGACTGTTTATCTTATAAAATGATATTTTTTGATATCTAATAAGAAGAAAGATTTCTATATCAGTTTTACGGAGTTAAAATTTAGAAGATCATTTACAATTTATATTTTGTCATATTTAAATGAAAATATATATTATGTGTTATGCACAAAAATTTAGTAGTCGAAATAAATAGTTATCAGTAAAATATTTGTTTCTATAGGATCATAAATACATTTCACATGAAAACGTTTTACTTCAAATAATTACAGATTAATGAATATTGACTAGATATTTTAAAGATTCACTAAATTTAATTTTTTCAATGAAAACCAGTTTTTCAATGTATAATGGCATATATATATATATATATATTGTATGTTACTTTGTGTCAGCTCACTATTAAACTAAACGAATCCACATAAAATCAATATTTGATGTGAATTGATTGATGAATAATGAACATATATGGTAGATCCAGTGAATATTTATGCACTTTATGAGCTGATATTTAAACTTAACATGTTAACATAATGTCTATAGATTCTCACAATTCGGTTTTATATACATCATTTTTTGTGTATTTTGATAGATAGTTCAAATAAATCAACAATTTTTAAAGCTCAATCTTAAAGTTTCGTATAAGTTTTTATTATTCTACTATTCACTGCATTAAGAAAACTGTCAATGAGTCTTTAAGTCATATGCACTTGCAATAGTTATTTCAACTATTACCATATTTTATAAGCCTAAGAATAGAAGAAATACATACTCAGTTGTCTGGATTTTTTCCATGTAATTTTTATAAAGTTCTTATTCCTAAAAAGAAAAAAATCGTATAGTTCAGAAGGATGTGATTTCTCTTGTTTTCCAGCTTTTAACGTTTGTAATCTGCATTGTATTGATTGCTGGATGTTCTGCAAAATGAAATAAAGACAAATTTCATTAAATAATATAATTTTATACATGTTTTTTTGTAAAATACTAAGATATTTATGTGTATACATGGTGAATTTTTAATTGGATAAATTAGAGAAAAAACGTTTTTAAATAGATAAATTAGAGACAAAGGTTTGCATTGTGAGCTAAAGACAAATAATCATGGACAATTTTTTACAAAGTCCTGAAATTAATTTTTGCTTAAAGTAAAAATATGATCATTACACTTGTTGCAATAGTTATATATGCAAAAAATGAATTCTTTTTCACAAATAATTAACTAAATAACCACAAAAGTTTCCTTAGTGATTTTCAACATTTCGTATTTTTTTTAATTTACAAAATTTTATAGTTTACAAAAGGAAATGAGATTTAGGTGAAGCAAAAATATTGTATTTATGACTTTTATTTGGTAACACGTTTTGACTTATGTTTCTTGATGCATAAAATACATCAAGAAACATAACATGAATACTGTTAACTCATGCTGTCATAATGGTAGAATTAGCCATAAATTCATTACCCAAAGCTGGAGAGCCATTACTCAAAATGACAGGAAAGCTGATTGGGAAGACATCAGGAATATCGTCAAAGATGTTCCATGCACAAATGAGACCACTAAATGATTCAAAGCAGCAATTTAAGCTCATATTCCCAAACGGAAGTTCTATACAAAAACACTCTCCCCAATTGTTTAGTACTACTGGTGCAGTTGCCATTTCTCACAGGCAGAACAGATACCGTGATTTATCTGATATAAGTCCAGTACAAACAGATAAAAGTTTACTGAAGCTCAAAGTAATTGTAAGAAAGAAATAGCGTCAGCTAAGAAAACACACAGGAACCACTAGAATATGCATCAAAGTACAGAAATTAGGAACTCATGATTTCTACACAATCTACAACAGTGAAGTAAATAATGGACAATCAACAATTCCCACACACTCCAACAATCATGAGGTTGTTTGCACCACAACCAAGAAAGCTAACATGCTTGCCAGTCAGTTTGCTTCAAACTCTACATTGGATCCAACAAACCACTCCCTCCCTTATTTTTCTTCTTCTCGGGTGCATGATATAAAAAACTTAGACATCTCAAAATCTCATCCCAGCTGTACTATAAAAGAAATGCCCTGCTAGGTTGATCCATTCCTCTCCAAACAAATGCCTTAACAAATCTTGTTTTCCTGACTGCTTGAAAACGACTGGTACCAATTCACAAGAATTCTGGTGAAGACCTGACCCATTAAATTATCGCCCCATCAGCCTTCTTCTCTTTGTCAAAATATTTGAGTCCATAATTAATAAAGCTCTAGTTCATTACCTCACAGTTGCTAAGCTTCTGACCAACCAACACTATGGATTTACGCAATCCTGTTCTGCAGCAAATATCCTAACTGTAATCTCCAGACATATGTACCATACACTGGACAAAGCCGGAGATTAGGGCAGTAGCCCTAGATATACCCAATACTTTGCCAAGATATGGCAGGATCGTCTTGTCAGAAAAATCAGATCATACTTAACATAATTAAATCTTTTTTAATAAGAGAAGAATCCAGGTTGTCCTCAATAGTCATACATCTATCCAATATGATATAAATGTGGGTTTAACTCAAGGGTCGATACTTGAACCTTTATTAGTCCTAATATCTATAAATGATGTCCCTGATAAAATTGTCCGTGAGATGGGTATATTTGCTGATGACACCACACTCTATAACAGACACAAGGGGAAAACAAATGAACACATATCTAAGGCAAAGGCCAAAACACTAGAGGAAGACTTCAATCTATAGTGAAATGAGAACGATATGAGAATGTTACCGTCTATTTTCATAGATGGTAACATTCAATACTGCCAAGACTAAGCTTGCTTCCTTCAATAATTACAAGAAACCTTCTCAACAACTAATAGCTATGGCCAAAGATACATTACCCGAAAGTACTTTGTTCAAACTCCTCAGCTTAACATTTGCAAAGAATATGAGTTGGAAAAGATAAATCGCGAACATTGCCAATGGTTCTGCAAAGGTAAGCTCTCTCTACCATGCTAGAAATTTACTCATGCCTGAAAGTATCCTGTACCTCTACAAGGCCATCATTTACTCATATATGGAGTATTGTCAAAATTTTGGCTGCTGCATCTGCTAGTCTTTCCCTCCTGGACAGGGTTCAAAAGAGAGTTGCCAACCCAAAAGGTTCTGAACTGTCATCTAAGCTTCGACCTGTGTATCATCGATGAAATGCTGCATCGCTCTGCTTGTATTACAAGTATTTTAATGGTGGATGCTCTGACGAACTACTAACCCTTGTACCCCCTCAACGTAAATGCTTCTGACAAAACAGCAAAGTCCCACCTCTACACATAGATCCCTAGTTGTAAGAAAGTCTTCTACTCTGATAGTTTCTTCCTCACCAACTGCTAGACTTTTGAATTCCCTTCCGCTTTCCTGCTTCCCCTACTGAGTGTAATAAACATCTTGCTGCTCAACTCCCTACATAGTATCCATGCAACTCATGTCCCTGATAGTAGTCCCTCTCACAACTAAGTGGCACTTTGCCTTGTTTGGGTTGAAAATGTGATAGAAAATTATCTGATATGCCATAAAGTATAATAAAAATCATTTATTCTTTTTCAGAGGAAAAGAATGGAAATCTCTAATATGCATGTAATTGAAAATGTGATAAATAGAAATATCTAATATGCATGTAATTGAAAATGTGATAAATAGAAATATCTAATATGCATGCAATTGAAAATGTGATAAATAGAAATATCTAATATGAATGTAATTGAAAATGTGATGAATAGAAATATCTAATATGCATGTAATTGAAAATGTAATAAATATAAATATCTAATATGCATGTAATTGAAAATGTAATAAATATAAATATCTAATATGCATGTAATTGAAAATGTGATAAATAGAAATATCTAATATGCATGTAATTGAAAATGTAATAAATATAAATATCTAATATGCATGTAATTGAAAATGTAATAAATATAAATATCTAATATGAATGTAATTGAAAATGTGATAAATAGAAATATCTAATATGCATGCAATTGAAAATGTGATAAATAGAAATATCTAATATGAATGTAATTGAAAATGTGATAAATAGAAATATCTAATATGCATGTAATTGAAAATGTGATAAATATAAATATCTAATATGCATGCAATTGAAAATGTGATAAATATAAATATCTAATATGCATGTAATTGAAAATGTGATAAATATAAATCTCTAATATGCATGCAATTGAAAATGTGATAAATAGAAATATCTAATATGCATGTAATTGAAAATGTGATAAATAGAAATATCTAATATGCATGCAATTGAAAATGTGATAAATAGAAATATCTAATATGCATGTAATTGAAAATGTGATAAATAGAAATATCTAATATGCATGTAATTGAAAATGTGATAAATAGAAATATCTAATATGCATGTAATTGAAAATGTGATAAATAGAAATATCTAATATGCATGTAATTGAAAATGTGATAAATAGAAATATCTAATATGCATGCAATTGAAAATGTGATAAATAGAAATATCTAATATGAATGTAATTGAAAATGTGATAAATAGAAATATCTAATATGCATGTAATTGAAAATGTAATAAATATTAATATCTAATATGCATGTAATTGAAAATGTGATAAATATAAATATCTAATATGCATGTAATTGAAAATGTGATAAATAGAAATATCTAATATGCATGTAATTGAAAATGTGATAAATATAAATATCTAATATGCATGTAATTGAAAATGTGATAAATATAAATCTCTAATATGCATGCAATTGAAAATGTGATAAATAGAAATATCTAATATGCATGTAATTGAAAATGTGATAAATAGAAATATCTAATATGCATGCAATTGAAAATGTGATAAATATAAATATCTAATATGCATGTAATTGAAAATGTGATAAATATAAATATCTAATATGCATGTAATTGAAAATGTGATAAATAGAAATATCTAATATGCATGTAATTGAAAATGTGATAAATAGAAATATCTAATATGCATGTAATTGAAAATGTGATAAATATAAATATCTAATATGCATGCAATTGAAAATGTGATAAATAGAAATATCTAATATGAATGTAATTGAAAATGTGATAAATAGAAATATCTAATATGCATGTAATTGAAAATGTAATAAATATTAATATCTAATATGCATGTAATTGAAAATGTGATAAATAGAAATATCTAATATGCATGTAATTGAAAATGTGATAAATAGAAATCTCTAATATGCATGCAATTGAAAATGTGATAAATAGAAATATCTAATATGCATGTAATTGAAAATGTAATAAATATAAATATCTAATATGCATGTAATTGAAAATGTGATAAATAGAAATATCTAATATGCATGTAATTGAAAATGTGATAAATATAAATATCTAATATGCATGCAATTTAAAATGTGATAAATATAAATATCTAATATGCATGTAATTGAAAATGTGATAAATATAAATATCTAATATGCATGTAATTGAAAATGTGATAAATATAAATATCTAATATGCATGCAATTGAAAATGTGATAAATAGAAATATCTAATATGAATGTAATTGAAAATGTGATAAATATAAATATCTAATATGCATGTAATTGAAAATGTAATAAATATTAATATCTAATATGCATGTAATTGAAAATGTGATAGAAATATCTAATATGCATGTAATTGAAAATGTGATAAATAGAAATATCTAATATGCATGTAATTGAAAATGTGATAAATAGAAATATCTAATATGCATGTAATTGAAAATGTGATAAATATAAATATCTAATATGCATGCAATTGAAAATGTGATAAATAGAAATATCTAATATGAATGTAATTGAAAATGTGATAAATAGAAATATCTAATATGCATGTAATTGAAAATGTAATAAATATTAATATCTAATATGCATGTAATTGAAAATGTGATAAATAGAAATATCTAATATGCATGTAATTGAAAATGTGATAAATAGAAATATCTAATATGCATGTAATTGAAAATGTGATAAATAGAAATATCTAATATGCATGTAATTGAAAATGTAATAAATATAAATATCTAATATGCATGTAATTGAAAATGTAATAAATATAAATATCTAATATGAATGTAATTGAAAATGTGATAAATAGAAATATCTAATATGCATGCAATTGAAAATGTGATAAATAGAAATATCTAATATGAATGTAATTGAAAATGTGATAAATATAAATATCTAATATGCATGTAATTGAAAATGTGATAAATATAAATATCTAATATGCATGCAATTTAAAATGTGATAAATATAAATATCTAATATGCATGTAATTGAAAATGTGATAAATATAAATCTCTAATATGCATGCAATTGAAAATGTGATAAATAGAAATATCTAATATGCATGTAATTGAAAATGTGATAAATATAAATATCTAATATGCATGCAATTGAAAATGTGATAAATATAAATATCTAATATGCATGTAATTGAAAATGTGATAAATATAAATATCTAATATGCATGTAATTGAAAATGTGATGAATAGAAATATCTAATATGCATGTAATTGAAAATGTGATAAATAGAAATATCTAATATGCATGTAATTGAAAATGTGATAAATAGAAATATCTAATATGCATGTAATTGAAAATGTAATAAATATAAATATCTAATATGCATGTAATTGAAAATGTAATAAATATAAATATCTAATATGAATGTAATTGAAAATGTGATAAATAGAAATATCTAATATGCATGCAATTGAAAATGTGATAAATAGAAATATCTAATATGAATGTAATTGAAAATGTGATAAATAGAAATATCTAATATGCATGTAATTGAAAATGTGATAAATATAAATATCTAATATGCATGCAATTTAAAATGTGATAAATATAAATATCTAATATGCATGTAATTGAAAATGTGATAAATAGAAATATCTAATATGCATGCAATTGAAAATGTGATAAATATAAATATCTAATATGCATGCAATTGAAAATGTGATAAATATAAATATCTAATATGCATGTAATTGAAAATGTGATAAATAGAAATATCTAATATGCATGTAATTGAAAATGTGATAAATAGAAATATCTAATATGCATGTAATTGAAAATGTGATAAATATAAATATCTAATATGCATGTAATTGAAAATGTGATAAATAGAAATATCTAATATGCATGTAATTGAAAATGTGATAAATATAAATCTCTAATATGCATGCAATTGAAAATGTGATAAATAGAAATATCTAATATGCATGTAATTGAAAATGTGATAAATAGAAATATCTAATATGCATGTAATTGAAAATGTGATAAATATAAATATCTAATATGCATGTAATTGAAAATGTGATAAATATAAATATCTAATATGCATGTAATTGAAAATGTGATAAATAGAAATATCTAATATGCATGTAATTGAAAATGTGATAAATATAAATCTCTAATATGCATGCAATTGAAAATGTGATAAATAGAAATATCTAATATGCATGTAATTGAAAATGTGATAAATAGAAATATCTAATATGCATGTAATTGAAAATGTGATAAATAGAAATATCTAATATGCATGTAATTGAAAATGTGATAAATATAAATATCTATATGCATGTAATTGAAAATGTGATAAATAGAAATATCTAATATGCATGCAATTGAAAATGTGATAAATAGAAATATCTAATATGCATGTTATTGAAAATGTGATAAATAGAAATATCTAATCTGCATGCAATTGAAAATGTGATAAATAGAAATATCTAATATGCATGTAATTGAAAATGTGATAAATATAAAAATCTAATATGCATGTAATTGAAAATGTGATAAATAGAAATATCTAATATGCATGTAATTGAAAATGTGATAAATAGAAATATCTAATATGCATGTAATTGAAAATGTGATAAATATAAATATCTAATATGCATGTAATTGAAAATGTTATAAATAGAAATATCTAATATGCATGTAATTGAAAATGTGATAAATAGAAATATCTAATATGCATGTAATTGAAAATGTGATAAATATAAATATCTAATATGCATGTAATTGAAAATGTGATAAATAGAAATATCTAATATGCATGTAATTGAAAATGTGATAAATATAAATATCTAATATGCATGTAATTGAAAATGTGATAAATATTAATATCTAATATGAATGTAATTGAAAATGTGATAAATAGAAATATCTAATATGCATGTAATTGAAAATGTGATAAATAGAAATATCTAATATGCATGTAATTGAAAATGTGATAAATATAAATATCTAATATGCATGTAATTGAAAATGTGATAAATAGAAATATCTAATATGCATGCAATTGAAAATGTGATAAATAGAAATATCTAATATGCATGTAATAAATCTAGAAATTCTTGTCTCATTTTTTTTACAAACTATTTTATATATCATAATATATTTCATTAGTTCATATATTTACCTGTAGTAAATAATGTTTTTGTTGAAAATGATTTTCATTTAAATAAAAAATCAATAAGTATTATTTTGAAGAAACAATAAACAAGATGTTTCAAATGTATCTAACAGTTTTATCCATATTGGCATAAGGGCGTTTGTGTCATATATTATGGCTATATTATCTGTAATAAATATAGGATGTTTTGCTTCTATAAAAACAATTGTAATTTAAATTTTATACAATAATTTAGTAATATGGACAAATATCAATCTGTTATTGAATGAATTAAAGTAGCTTAGCACGTGTGTTAGTTATGATTGATGAAAAAAAATGGACTGTTAGTCTCCATACATATGTTCATGGTTTGCAAGTAGTAAAGTGAGAAATAATGGAGTTTTACATTTAAACAAAAGTCGTATTTACAACATTAATTAGTGACAAGTAGAACATGTTGAAACACTATCGTTATTCTTAGAGCTCCTACACCATATTGAGCAAGAGAATATGTTGGACGTGGCAAAATCAACAGAGAACCATCCGATTACAGTGATACATTATTGTTGGATGGATTTTTACCATAAAATAAGTTTGAGCTCCTGTCATCAAACATCACAAAGCAAAAGTTGTGTTATTGACTAATAAGAACTCCTCTTTACTATTGTTTCACAAAATTTTGATAATGATTTTAGCACCAAAAATAACGAAAAACTGATGTTGATCAAATATTGTGCTCTTAGATCGTTGCTCTCACTAATAATTTCAACACTTATCGTTTAGCATGTCAATATGTATTACTTATCAAGAGTGGGATTTGCTGTGAATAGGACTCTGGAAATATGATTCTAGAAATTAGCTGTGAATATGATTCTGGACTATTAGGGCATAGCTTACAATGGGATAAATCAAGAAAGCAATAGCATAATATGTCTACAACATGTGTCACATATGAAACAGTTGGAAGGAAGTTGTATTTTCTCTCAAAACACTCAATATCTATAATCCAATTATCAAGTGGAATACTAATAACTAATTTGTTGTAAACAAAAGATATTGAAACCAATATTTTGGAAGGATGTATTTCAATAAGAAGTTTGGAGATTGGATGGTTTTCTATTTTTAAATTTTGAAGGAAGGTGTATTTTCTCTTTCAACTCTCAATATCTATCATCAATTATTCTCCAATAATCTAGTGACATACTAATAACTAATTTGTTGTTAAAAAATATTGACAAAAAATCACATTCACAATTTTCTAGCAAACGTCATAATAAAGAAAAAAATACAAAGTAATGGTAGTTATTCCAATTTTCATTTCATAAAATACAAGAGAAATTTCATGATTATGACAATTTAATTATTTCCTTTTATAAAACAAACACTGCAGATTCACAGATTTTACGGCCTGTCAATGCAACATTATATTACAATGAATGTCAATGCAACATTATATTACAATGAATGTCAATGCAACATTATATTACAATGAATGTCAATGCAACATTATATTACAATGAATGTCAATGCAACATTATATTACAATGAATGTCAATGCAACATTATATTACAATGAATGCCAATACAACATTATATTACAATGAATGTCAATGCAACATTATATTACAGTGAATGTCAATGCAACATTATATTACAATGAATGTCAATGCAACATTATAGTACAATGAATGTCAATGCAATATTATATTACAATGAATGTCAATACAACATTATATTACAATGAATGTCAATGCAACATTATATTACAATGAATGTCAATGCAACATTATATTACAATGAATGTCAATGCAACATTATATTACAATGAATGTTAATACAACATTATATTACAATGAATGTCAATGCAACATTATATTACAATGAATGTCAATGCAACATTATATTACAATGAATGTCAATGCAACATTATATTACAATGAATGTCAATGCAACATTATATTACAATGAATGTCAATGCAACATTATATTACAATGAATGTCAATGCAACATTATATTACAATGAATGTCAATACAACATTATATTACAATGAATGTCAATACAACATTATATTACAATGAATGTCGATGCAACATTATATTACAATGAATGTCAATGCAACATTATATTACAATGAATGTTAATGCAATATTATATTACAATGAATGTCAATGCAACATTATATTACAATGAATGTCGATGCAACATTATATTACAATGAATGTTAATACAACATTATATTACAATGAATGTTAATGCAACATTATATTACAATGAATGTCAATACAACATTATATTACAATGAATGTCAATACAACATTATATTACAATGAATGTCAATGCAACATTATATTACAATGAATGTCAATGCAACATTATATTACAATGAATGTCAATACAACATTATATTACAATGAATGTCAATGCAACATTATATTACAATGAATGTTAATGCAACATTATATTACAATGAATGTCAATACAACATTATATTACAATGAATGTCAATGCAACATTATATTACAATGAATGTCAATGCAACATTATATTACAATGAATGTCAATGCAACATTATATTACAATGAATGTCAATGCAACATTATATTACAATGAATGTCAATGCAACATTATATTACAATGAATGTCAATGCAACATTATATTAACATTGAATGTCAATGCAACATTATATTACAATGAATGTCAATGCAACATTATATTACAATGAATGTCAATGCAACATTATATTACAATGAATGTCAATGCAACATTATATTACAATTAATGTCAATGCAACATTATATTACAATGAATGTTAATACAACATTATATTACAATGAATGTCAATGCAACATTATATTACAATGAATGTCAATGAAACATTATATTACAATGAATGTTCATACAACATTATATTACAATGAATGTCAATGCAACATTATATTACAATGAATGTCAATGTAACATTATATTACAATGAATGTTAATACAACATTATATTACAATGAATGTCAATGCAACATTATATTACAATGAATGTTAATACAACATTATATTACAATGAATGTCAATGCAACATTATATTACAATGAATGTTAATACAACATTATATTACAATGAATGTCAATGCAACATTATATTACAATGAATGCCAATGCAACATTATATTACAATGAATGTCAATGCAACATTATAGTACAATGAATGTCAATGCAACATTATATTACAATGAATGTCAATGCAACATTATATTACAATGAATGTCAATGCAACATTATATTACAATGAATGTCAATGCAACATTATATTACAATGAATGTTAATACAACATTATATTACAATGAATGTCAATGCAACATTATATTACAATGAATGTCAATGTAACATTATATTACAATGAATGTTCATACAACATTATATTACAATGAATGTCAATGCAACATTATATTACAATGAATGTCAATGTAACATTATATTACAATGAATGTTAATACAACATTATATTACAATGAATGTCAATGCAACATTATATTACAATGAATGTCAATGCAACATTATATTGCAATGAATGTCAATGCAACATTATATTACAATGAATGTCAATGCAACATTATATTACAATGAATGCCAATGCAACATTATATTACAATGAATGTCAATGCAACATTATAGTACAATGAATGTCAATGCAACATTATATTACAATGAATGTCAATGCAACATTATATTACAATGAATGCCAATACAACATTATATTACAATGAATGTCAATGCAACATTATATTACAATGAATGTCAATGCAACATTATATTACAATGAATGTCAATGCAACATTATATTACAGTGAATGTCAATGCAACATTATATTACAATGAATGTCAATGCAACATTATATTACAATGAATGTCAATGCAACATTATATTACAATGAATGTCAATGCAACATTATATTACAATGAATGTCAATGCAACATTATATTAACATTGAATGTCAATGCAACATTATATTACAATGAATGTCAATGCAACATTATATTACAATGAATGTCAATGCAACATTATATTACAATGAATGTCAATGCAACATTATATTACAATTAATGTCAATGCAACATTATATTACAATGAATGTTAATACAACATTATATTACAATGAATGTCAATGCAACATTATATTACAATGAATGTCAATGAAACATTATATTACAATGAATGTTCATACAACATTATATTACAATGAATGTCAATGCAACATTATATTACAATGAATGTCAATGTAACATTATATTACAATGAATGTTAATACAACATTATATTACAATGAATGTCAATGCAACATTATATTACAATGAATGTTAATACAACATTATATTACAATGAATGTCAATGCAACATTATATTACAATGAATGTTAATACAACATTATATTACAATGAATGTCAATGCAACATTATATTACAATGAATGCCAATGCAACATTATATTACAATGAATGTCAATGCAACATTATAGTACAATGAATGTCAATGCAACATTATATTACAATGAATGTCAATGCAACATTATATTACAATGAATGTCAATGCAACATTATATTACAATGAATGTCAATGCAACATTATATTACAATGAATGTTAATACAACATTATATTACAATGAATGTCAATGCAACATTATATTACAATGAATGTCAATGTAACATTATATTACAATGAATGTTCATACAACATTATATTACAATGAATGTCAATGCAACATTATATTACAATGAATGTCAATGTAACATTATATTACAATGAATGTTAATACAACATTATATTACAATGAATGTCAATGCAACATTATATTACAATGAATGTCAATGCAACATTATATTGCAATGAATGTCAATGCAACATTATATTACAATGAATGTCAATGCAACATTATATTACAATGAATGCCAATGCAACATTATATTACAATGAATGTCAATGCAACATTATAGTACAATGAATGTCAATGCAACATTATATTACAATGAATGTCAATGCAACATTATATTACAATGAATGCCAATACAACATTATATTACAATGAATGTCAATGCAACATTATATTACAATGAATGTCAATGCAACATTATATTACAATGAATGTCAATGCAACATTATATTACAGTGAATGTCAATGCAACATTATATTACAATGAATGTCAATGCAACATTATATTACAATGAATGTCAATACAACATTATATTACAATGAATGTCAATGCAACATTATATTACAATGAATGTCAATGCAACATTATATTACAGTGAATGTCAATGCAACATTATATTACAATGAATGTTAATACAACATTATATTACAATGAATGTCAATGCAACATTATATTACAATGAATGTCAATGCAACATTATATTACAGTGAATGTCAATGCAACATTATATTACAATGAATGTTAATACAACATTATATTACAATGAATGTTAATACAACATTATATTACAATGAATGTTAATACAACATTATATTACAATGAATGTCAATGCAACATTATATTACAGTGAATGTCAATGCAACATTATATTACAATGAATGTCAATGCAACATTATATTACAATGAATGTCAATGCAACATTATATTACAATGAATGTTAATACAACATTATATTACAATGAATGTCAATGCAACATTATATTACAATGAATGTCAATGCAACATTATATTACAATGAATGCCAATGCAACATTATATTACAATGAATGTCAATGCAACATTATATTACAGTGAATGTCAATGCAACATTATATTACAATGAATGTCAATGCAACATTATAGTACAATGAATGTCAATGCAACATTATATTACAATGAATGTCAATGCAACATTATATTACAATGAATGTCAATGCAACATTATATTACAATGAATGTCAATGTAACATTATATTACAATGAATGTTAATACAACATTATATTACAATGAATGTCAATGCAACATTATATTACAATGAATGTCAATGCAACATTATATTACAATGAATGTCAATGTAACATTATATTACAATGAATGTTAATACAACATTATATTACAATGAATGTCAATGCAACATTATATTACAATGAATGTCAATGCAACATTATATTACAATGAATGTCAATGTAACATTATATTACAATGAATGTTAATACAACATTATATTACAATGAATGTTAATACAACATTATAGTACAATGAATGTCAATGTAACATTATATTACAATGAATGTCAATGTAACATTATATTACAATGAATGTTAATACAACATTATATTACAATGAATGTCAATGCAACATTATATTACAATGAATGTCAATGCAACATTATATTGCAATGAATGTCAATGCAACATTATATTACAATGAATGTCAATGCAACATTATATTACAATGAATGCCAATGCAACATTATATTACAATGAATGTCAATGCAACATTATATTACAATGAATGTCAATGCAACATTATATTACAGTGAATGTCAATGCAACATTATATTACAATGAATGTCAATGCAACATTATAGTACAATGAATGTCAATGCAACATTATATTACAATGAATGTCAATACAACATTATATTACAATGAATGTCAATGCAACATTATATTACAATTAATGTCAATGCAACATTATATTACAATGAATGTCAATGCAACATTATATTACAATGAATGTTAATACAACATTATATTACAATGAATGTCAATGCAACATTATATTACAATGAATGTCGTCCTGCAGAAGTTAAAATTATCTCAATAGAGCCACTTATTGAGAATTATGATTTCTCTGATTTTCTTTCCATAGAATGGAAGTTCTATAGAAAACCCCACTCTCCCCAATGATTTACTTCTACTTATGCAGCTGCCATTGCTCAGAGGCAACGGGCATACTGCAGATTTATCCGATATAAGTAAAGTACAAACAGACAAAAGTTTATAGAAGCTAGAAGACTTTGAAAGAAAGAAGTAGGGACAGCTATGACAGAATATACTGAAACCACAAGAAGTGCAAAACTTAGCAACTCGCGATTTCTGGAAAATCTACAAGTGTAGGCAATAATGGGCAATCAACAGTTCCCCTACAATCCAACAATTATGAGAAAGCTAACATGCTTGTCCGTCAGTTTGCATCAAACTCTATTGTGGGCTTAGCAAACTACTCCCTTCCTTATTTGCCTTGTGCACAGAAATAACATTAAATGATCTGAAAATCTCCCCTTCTCAAGCACATGATATCATAAAAACCCTAAACACCTCAAAAGCATGTGGACCTAATCTTATCTCGGCTGTACTATGAAAAAAAAATAAGGTTCCTCCAGTGCTATCCAAACTTCTAAACAAATGTATTTTCAAATCTTTCTTCCCTGTCTGTTGGAAAACTGCTTCTGTGGTACCAATTTACAAGGATTCTGGGAAAAAAACTGACCCATTAAATTATTATCCCATTAGTCTCCTCCCACTTTTTGCCAAAATATTTGAGTTCATAATTTATCAAACTCTAGGCTACAATTTTACATTTGATAAACTTCTGTCCGACCATCAGTATGGATTTAGGCAAGTCTGTTTTACTGCAAATATCCTAACTGTAATCTCTGAACGTATATACAATGCACTAGATAAGGCAAAGGTGAGGAAGGCAGTAACCCCAGATATATCTAAGGCTTTTGATAGAGTATGGTACGATGGTCTTCCCAGAAAAATCAGATCTATGGCATTACTGGATCCAAACTTAACATAATTAAATCCTTAAATAAGAGACGAATCCAGGTTGTCCTCGATAGTCATACATTTAAACAGTATGATATAAATGTCGCTGTACATCAGAAATTGATCCTTGGACGTTTATTATTCCTGATAAAATAGTCTCTGCGATGGGTATATTTGCTGACAACATTATGCTCTATAACAGGCACGAGGAGAAAAAAAATGAACACATATCTAAATCAATGGCAAAAACCCTAGAGGAAGACCTTCAATCTGTAGAGGAATGGGGACAAAAATGGATGGTAACATTCAATGATGCAAAGACTAAGCTCATTTCCTTTAATAATTACAAGAAACTTTTTCAACTACCAATAGCTATGGCTAAAGATACATTACCTGAAAGTACTTAGTTCTATCTCCTCAAATTAACATTCACAGGGAACAGGAGTTGAAACAGATACATTAAGAGCATTGCCAAGGCTGCTGTGAAGAAAATGAGCTCTTTCTACCATTCTAAAAAGTTACTTATGCCTGAAAGTATCCTGTACCTCTACAAGACCAACATTCGCCCATGTATGGAGTATTGTCGTCACATTTGAGCTGGTGCATTAAAGAATAGTCTCTCCCTCCTGGACAGGGGTCAAAAGAGAGTCGCCAACCTGATAGGTCCTGAACTGTCATCTAAGCTTCAACCTCAGTCCCATTGACGAAATGTTGCATCTTTCTGCCTGTTAAATAAGTATTTTAATAGGCAATGAATTGGTGAACTAAAAGCCCTAGTGCCCCCTGAAATGTAAGAAAGACTTCTACTCTAATAATTTCTTTTCCAGAACAGCTAGACTTTGGAATTCTTTTCCAGGCTCCTAACTGTACTGACATGCAGAAGTTCGAGTGTAATTTAAACTGACATGTTGCTGTTCAACTCCCTACATACTACCCTGCAATTTCTGTCCCTGATAGTAGTCTCCTACATCAAAGTGGCACTTTACTTTTTGGGGTGAAAATGTAATAAAAAAGTTTTAAAAGAGGGTTAAAGGTAAGATTTCAAAACTTTGTTAAAATACTCAAAATGAAAACAAACATATTACTCAACATCCGGGTAACATGCCTCATTAAGATGTTTTCTGTATATTTGTTTTATTTTAATTTTAAAGCAATACATTTAATAAATCTCCGGTGGCTTTAAGCGACAGAATTAATGCCTCTTTCTATTGCGTGCTATAAACAAACGTTAGTAAATATGGGCCACCGTAGTTGAAAAATGATCCTATTTCACTCATCAATTTTTGCCGTTAAAGAAAACAGTCTACCGATTTTTTATTATTTTTATTCTCTTAAAGAAATACATGAGTTTTTGATTAAATATATTTTATTTCTTCTTCATGCGGTGATTTTTTTTTAATATCAAAAAAAAACATTGTGTTATATATTCTTATCATCGAGTTATCCTTGAGGGGTACCAAATTGAGCTTTCGTTACATTTGAATATGTTATATAGAGTTCTTCATTTAGGGGCACATTTTACGTTTTCTATATAACATAAGAAAGATTCCGTGTGATTGTCTCTAATATAAATGGTTGTGTGTTTGATTATCATAAAGGGAATCGTGTGTGTGACATGTAATTTCTGAACCTACCTCTGTTTCTCGCTGTTGAACCATCTGGCAATTTCTCATCCTGGAGGGAGACTTGATACCTGTTTGACGAAGATTTATCACTCCAAGACGATGAAATGGTTTTATAGTTTTTATTTCACTTTCCCCAGAGGTCCTGCAGCAGGTGTAAAGTGAAATCTGCTTGTGTGTTTCTTCTTCACACACGTCAGCGTTCGTCTCCCCCCTCCCCAGTTAAGAGGGGGGAGACCACGGAAAACGTCTGTCTTCTTCAAAGCTCAAATCAAATCTCACAGATCTAGCCAACCACGTCACACATACGTAATTTGGTCAGCTGACCTTTGGTTCTCGTAAACGTGTCTACCTCCACATTTACTCACCTCTCTCTCTCTCTCTCTCTCCCTCTCTATTCTCTTATAGAGACACAGAGAGAGAAAATAGAAAGAGTAAGAAAGCCAGAGATGGGGGGAGATGCTCATTAGCAATTGAATAAAATAGAAAAAACTGTCGTAATTATATGAAATTTTCTGAACAATATAACAAGATTATAAGGTTTCATTTAAAAAAAAAATTCAAGGTTGTTTTAAAAAAGATAAGGTTTTAAACTTTGGACTTTACAGGTAAATTTGCAAATAACTGTTCTTTTTTGTATTGATCTTTTATCTTCAATTTGTGATATATGAATTTGAGAGGGGTACCTGGCGTTCCAGGCATAGCCCTGGTTTTTAGAGGCATGTGTAGATGGGGGGGGGGTAAAATGAAAACAAAGTGAAGTCATAACCCTGTTTAAATATTATAAAAACGTTAAACTATTAAAAACAAATCATGTAAAAAAACAATTAAGAAAATTAACGTGATGCAATCATAATGGCCCGGCAGTGCCCCTGTATGTTTATCAATGATTATAATGAAATAGAAAAAATTGGGGGGGGGTTAAAAAAACCGCTAGTCTAGAATATTATATTCGGTTTATTGGAAAAAAGCATAAAATTTTACGTTGAACCTGAAAATATTGTAAAAATTGAACCAATAGAAAATTTTTTTATAGATTTTTAAAGTTAAAAATTGATAAAAATTTAACTCGTAAAATTCAATTGATTTCATTACGTAAAAAAAAGTGGCTGCATGAATGCACCCAAGTACTTTGTAAACACTATATATTTTATTCACAGTTGTGTGTTAGGGGTGTCAAAAATTCACAAAAACTTCTGATAGACCTATAGGATCACGTCTTTCATATTTACAGGACTTTAGTGTCTTTTGTAAAATATAGGAGAAATATTTTTAAAAAATACATTTGTAACATCTACGATGTTTTATCTTCATCAAAACTAAAATAACAAAAATGAAAATAAATGCGTTTTTCGGACTTAAAATAGAACTTAAGAAAATAGTTATTTTGTTTACATAAAATAATACATTTCTAAGAAAAAAATGTTTTTATATTTTGTGATTGTTAATAAATAAATGAAAAAAATTGCATTAATATGCTTAATATCTTCTTGTGATGATTTTAATAGCAGGGGTTTAAGGTTCCCTTTTACCTGAATCAAATCGAAAACCATTCATGTATTTTGAGCCGTTATGGTGTGCCGAATTATTCTTGAGCTGGAGAAAGTTGCAACAGGTTGCCCAGTTGCAACCTCTAATGTCTGGAAGCACTAATGTGCGTCCAACCTCTCCCACTGCTCGAATGCAAGTGTCCCAAAAAACAACAGCCCCTATGCGGTATTCTGTTGCTTTAAATTCGAAGCAGGGGAGGGCATAATGTGTAATCACGTTCACACGTGATTCACGCATGCCCAAGAATTAGAAGATGGCACAGCAGACGCCCAGAGAGGCAGACGCTTACATAATTTCTCACACATTCCCGTCTCAAGACACAAAAAAGAAAAAGAAGTCTTGGAATATATTTCCTTTTTCTTTTTTCCAGAACCAGACCCCAGGTAAATGCCTCAAAGATCACCTCACATTTAAACCCCGGCTAGTCTCGCTCACCAGTCGATGCAAGATATCAACCCCCCACCTGCTAGTCTCACTTACCAGTCCACGCAAGATATTACCCCGCTGGCCTCGCTTACCAGTCCACGCAAGATATCCCCCTGTTGGCTTCGCTTACCAATCGATGCAAAATATCATCCCCATTGGCCTCGCTTACCAGTCGACGCAAGATATCACCCCACTGGCCTCGCTTACCAGTCGACTCAAGATATCCCCCCACTGGCCTCGCTTACCAGTCGACGCAAAATATCCCCCCCCCCGCTGGCCTCGCTTACCAGTCAGCTCAAGATATTCCCCCCGCTGGCCTCAGTTACCAGTCGACGCAAGATATCCACCCGCTGGCCCCACTACAAGTCGATGCAAGATATCCCCCGCTGGCCTCGCTTACCAGTCGATGCAAGATATCCCCCCACTAGCCTCGCTTACCAGTCGATGCAAGATATCCCCTGTTGGCCTCGATTACCAGTCGATGCAAGATATCCTCCCGCTGGCCTCGCTTACCAGTCGACGCAAGATATCCCTCTGCTGGCCTCGCTTACCAGTCGACACAAGATATCACCCCGCTCGCCTCGCTTACCAGTCGACGTAAAATATCCCCCCCTGTTGGCCTCGCTTACTAGTCGATGCAAGATATCACCCCACTGGCCTCGCTTACCAGTTGACGCAAAATATCCCCCCCATTGGCCTAGCTTACCAGTCGACTCAAGATATTCCCCCCGCTGGCCTCGGTTACCAGTCGACTCAAGATATTCCCCCCGCTGGCCTCGGTTACCAGTCGACGCAAGATATTCCCCCCGTTGGCCTCGGTTACCAGTCGATGCAAGAGATCCCCCCCCCCCCCGCTGGACTCACTTACCAGTCGATGCAAGATATCCCCCCACCCCCGCTGGCCTCGCTTACCAGTCGATGCGAGATATCCCCCCCGCTGGCCTCGCTTACCAGTTGACGCAAGATATCCCCCTGCTGGCCTCGCTTACCAGTCAATGCAAGATATCCCCCTGCTGACCTCTCTTACCAGTCAGCGCAAAATATCCCCCCCCCGCTGGCCTTGCTTACCAGTCGACGCAAGATATCCCTCCGCTGGCCTTGCTTATCAGTCGACGCAAGATATCCCCCCACTAGCTTCGCTTACCAGTTGATGCAAGATATCCCTTCCCTCCCCCGCTGGCCTCGCTTACCAGTCGATCCAATATATCCCCCCACTGGCCTCGCTTACCAGTCGAGGCAAAATATCCCCCCCCCCGCTGGCCTCGTTTACCAGTCGACGCAAGATATCCCCCCACTAGCCTCGCTTACCAGTCGACGCAAGATATCCCCCCACTAGCCTCGCTTACCAGTCGATGCAAGATATCCCCCTATTGGCCTCGCTTACCAGTCGATGCAAGATATCCTCCCGCTGGCCTCGCTTACCAGTCGACGCAAGATATCCCTCTGCTGGCCTCGCTTACCAGTCGACACAAGATATCACCCCGCTCGCCTCGCTTACCAGTCGACGCAAAATATCCCCCCCTGTTGGCCTCGCTTACTAGTCGATGCAAGATATCCCCCCACTGGCCTCGCTTACCAGTCGACTCAAGATATTCCCCCCGCTGGCCTCGGTTACCAGTCGACTCAAGATATTCCCCCCGTTGGCCTTGGTTACCAGTCGACGCAAGATATTCCCCCCGTTGGCCTCGGTTACCAGTCGACGCAAGAGATCCCCCCCCCTCCGCTGGCCTCGCTTACCAGTCGATGCAAGATATCCCCCCCCCGCTGGCCTCGCTTACCTGTCGATGCGAGATATCCCCCCCGCTGGCCTCGCTTACCAGTCGACGCAAGATATCCCCCTGCTGGCCTCGCTTACCAGTCAATGCAAGATATCCCCCCGCTGACCTCTCTTACCAGTCAGCGCAAAATATCCCCCCCCCCGCTGGCCTTGCTTACCAGTTCGACGCAAGATATCCCTCCGCTGGCCTTGCTTATCAGTCGACGCAAGATATCCCCCCACTAGCTTCGCTTACCAGTTGATGCAAGATATCCCTTCCCTCCCCCGCTGGCCTCGCTTACCAGTCGATCCAATATATCCCCCCACTGGCCTCGCTTACCAGTCGAGGCAAAATATCCCCCCCCCGCTGGCCTTGCTTACCAGTCGACGCAAGATATCCCCCCACTAGCCTCGCTTACCAGTCGACGCAAGATATCCCCCCCACTGGCCTCGCAAGATATCACCCCGCTGGCATCGCTTACCAGGTGACGTAAGATATACCCCCGACTAAGCACACCGAATTTAATGTCAAATTTCTCCTTAAAAACGACGACTTCATACATACAGGTCGACCGAATTGCATTTTTTAAGTTCTTTTAAAAGAAAAGCGTTTGACTTGAATCGTAGATTCATAAAGAACTCGAATTGCATTTTTTAAGTTCTTTTAAAAGAAAAGCGTTTGATTTGAATCGTAGATTCATAAAGAACTCGTTTATAAGCGACTTCTTTTTTTTCTTTTTTTCAAAAGACAATGGGATTGCATAACAGAGTCCACGTTTAAAACAACCACTTTTTAATACATCAAGTCGACCATATCATATAAAGTTCTTTTAAAACGACTTTTTTCCAAAACAAATTCAACTCAAATTTTCTTTTCATTAAAGAACTTCATTTAAAAGCGACGATTCTTTTTCCAACACAACAGGATTTCATTTTAATTCTGTATTGAAAACGACTTGCAGGTGCACATAAAAAATTATCCCAAAGTCCGAGTTTTTAACACGTGTTTAACTTCATCGCATAAAATTTTCACGACGACAATTAAAAAGGACAATCCAACGAATGCCTGCAAGAAGTCACAGAAGGTTTTCTCCGAACCTGCAGGCTGTTTAACTCGATATTCAGGGCCCTTCCAGGAAAGAGATACACGCTGGCAGGCATTTTGCCCAGGAAGACACCATCACAGAAATTAATTCAATTTGGTATAGAAATTACTGACGGCAACCTGTTGCAAAATGCGGTGAATTATCCTTGTGCTGGGCTTGAGACAGGGAGAAAGTTGCAACAGGTTGCCCTGTTGCGACCTCTAAGGTCTGGAAGCACTAATGTGCATCCAACCTCTCCCACTGCCCGAATGCCAGTGCCCCAAAAAACAACAGCCCCTATGCGCTATTCTGTCACTTTAAATACGCATGCCCAAGAATTAGAAGATGGCACAGCAGATGCCCAGAGAGGCAGACACTTACATAATTTCTCACAATGGATAAGAGTATGTAATAATATGTTAGGTAATTTCCGAAATTTTACTTTAAAGTTTCTTGTCGCCATCACACAGTGCAAGTGGGGTGGGAGATGGGCTGCCTTGAGCGACTGACTCGCTGGCTTTGTGACTCCCTTTCCTTTTTTGCCTGGTACACGGATTTAGTAGTCAGCCGTTTAGCAGGCCTGTGAGTGTGTGCGCTTCTCTCTCGCCCCATCTTCCTCTTTACCTCTCTCTCCCAATTTGAAACGACCTGTCTGTTCTTCCTCCTTTTTGCCCTTGGCGATTGGCCAATCACAATCCTTGTGGAACTTCTGGCAACGCCACAGTGCCCCGTTTTGTGTGCCCTTTTAAAAAAAATCAGTTTTGAGGTTGGCCATCTTGGAAGAAGCATCCTTTAGACTCCGTTGCTGACCGTTTTTCGGCAACGTATTTTGTATATTTTTTATCCTTTTCTGACAGTAGAGTGCTTTTTTTAAAGGAATGTATTGAAGTGTTTTGTAAAGCACCTCCCTTTCAAAGAAGAACATTCGACGTGCTGTCGATAAATTTCATTTTATTTACCTTGGGTAAAGAGCCCAACTATAAGAACTGTGTCGGAATTTTTGAGCAAAACTGCTTACTCCAAAGAAAGGAGGAATAAGGAGAGAGAGAGACACTGACAACCCTTTATGAAAAAGAGAGTGGACCATTTGTTTGGAACCCTATTTCGGGCGAGAGAGACATTTTAAAAACCCTTTGAAGGTTCGTTTTATTTGTGAAAAACCACGTCTTAAAGGACTCCCTTTTTGGAAATATTTATTCTCATTTTCATTCAGACTTCAAGTAAGCCGTTGATTTTTAAGAAAATTTTCTATATTTTGAAAAGTCTCCCTTTTGAGAGACCATTTTAAAGTGAATTTTTGCCCAGTTGCCTTTTTTCCTTTTTATATTGAATGCCTTTTTGTCTTTGATTTTTTCACCCTTTCTTTTTCTCTATTTGTTACTTAGTAAATTTTATTTTACAAGCTTTTGGGAATTCAAAGCAACCAGCCACCTTTTTCTTTAAATAAACATTTGTAATTCAAACAGTTTACAGGGTCTCAATTAATTACCTTTTATTTCTCTTTGTGTTGTTGCATGACATTATTTTCTCATTTTTTACCCCAATCGTTTCCCAAAAAGACGAGTTTTGGCGACACCCCCAGAAATTTTCGTCAGTAATTGTGATGTTTTCAATATAAAAATAATTTTCAAGGCAGTTAAAAAACTTTAAAAGCAAATGTGAACAATAAAAACTCGGGAAAAATTCACCTTTCGTCTTCCTTTGTTTACAAAGCCTTTTGGCGGAAGTGACGTCCGACAGATTTTTAGCTAGGGATGATCAAAACCGTATAGAATGAACTCTTTTTTTTTTTTTTTTAAGAAGTTTTATTTAAACAGTCTTTGAACTTAATGGATTGGGTTTTCTTTTTTATATCTATGAAATGTTTTATTCTTTTTATCAAACAAAAATAGAACTTTTATAATGAAATATATATTACGGACTGTTTTCCAAACATCGTAATTTTAAAATTAAAGTTAGTTTTATTAAAAAAAAAAAAAAAAGAGGTGTTTTTTCTTTTAGAGATATTTTTCCTCCATTTATCACTTGGAAAATTTATTCAACAATGAAATGCTAAACCAATTTACAATAAAAAAAAATACAAAATTTATTCTTCGAGATTTTTGTAACGAGATTTTATTTATGTGAAAGTTTGTTCAAATAAAGTTTATAATGTAATTGAACAAAAAAACTCGTTTTTTGTATTTTTTAAAAATAAAAGTAACTTTAATTTTAAAATTTCGATACCGACGTTTGCCTTACTTTTATTAGAAAAGTTAGGTAAACGTTCATAAACATATGATTCGGGAGAAAACAATTCATAAATATTAAAAAACAAAAAACAAAACAAAAAAACAGTCCATTAATGTCAAATAAAGACTGTTCGAATAAAACTTCTAAAAAAAAAACAAAAACGTCACTTCCGCCAAATGGTTTTGTAAAGGTGAATTTTACCAAAACTCGATTCGAGTGATTTCTATAAAACTAAAAAAAAAAAACTTTACAAACAAAACTAAACAATAAAAACTCGATTAGAATGATTTCTATAGCACCATTCTTCGTTTTTATGCAATCATGGAATGTTGACTCATTTCTCTATTAAAACAAAGGCAATCATAATGGTTTCGACGCGCCCCTGTAGTAAAACAAAGGGAATCATAATGTATTCCAAAAATAAATATTTCCTATAAACATTGAAAATTTCCTTAACATGTTAAATATCTTCTTGTGATGTTTTTAGTAGCAGGGTTTTAACGTTTCATTTTAACCGAATACCGAAAACTGTTTGTTTCACTTTCCATTCCTGTATTTTGGGCCGTTAGGGATTACGGTAGAGTACGTAATAATATATGTTAGGTATTTGCGTTGTTTTCAAAATAAAAATAATTTTGAAGGCACTTGAAAATAAAAATAAAACTTTATAAACGAAAGTAAACAATAAAAACCCGATTAGAATGATTTCTATAGTACCATTCTTCGTTTCTATGTAATCACGGAATGTTGACTCGTTTCTCTATTAAAACAAAGGCAATCATAATAGTTTCGACGCGCCCCTGTAGTAAAACAAAGGGAATCATAATGTAATAAAAAAAGAGCTTCAAAAGCAATTAAATTAATAAATACTTACTTTTTGTTTGGCAATCTGTTTTTAACAAAGAAACGATTATAAGATGAGTTAATTTAAACGAGACGAGTTTGACGGGTGGAAGTCAACATTTTAAGATGGCGACCGGAAAAGCAAGTTCGCAGAAAATTGAAAAAAATTTTTTTTTCATTTTATTGTGATTTCATTTACAAATTATGTTGAATTAAAAATTATCATTTTATTCTTAAAAACATTTTTATGAGTTTTTAAGAATAAAAAATAAGCACCTATATTTTATGTAAAAAAAATCCAACCAATTTGAATATGAGTGGGGATAAAAAAAAAAAATAACAGTAAGCCTAATTGTTGTTCTTTTTTTTTCATTTATTATTTTTTTTATTTTTTATTATTTAATTATTTATTTTTTTAAATTTTCACCCCAAACAAAGCACTTTGATATATAGAGGGCTATATATATATATATATATATATATATATATATATATATATATATATATATATATATATATATATATATATATATATATAAAGTGATGGTTGTGTAGTTCCAACGAGAAAAAAAATGTATATTTAAAAGAGTGTAGCCATCAACAATTGTGGGTTTTTTTTAAAGGTTTTCATCATATTTTTATTTTAAAATATTTTTATAACGCGTTTCGAGCTTAGGGTGTGCTCTCTTCAGATATTTTCGTAAAAAGTTTTTCTTTAAAATGGGAGTTTGTGGATATGCCTCCGCTGATATTAAATATGTTTTTCATAGTGGTGCGATGCGTGTGTTCAGTGTTTAGCCGTTCTGTCTCCAAGTGTAAGTGTTTCACTGTGACCGGTCAAAGTTAGTTTCAAAGAGTGTTTTTTAGTCCATATGGTGAAGGTTTTTATGGCTTCTTTAGGGTTCTTTTTTAAAGACTTTCTTTCCCCATGTATAGCATACACTCACACACAATCCCATACGCACATATACATGAATATATATGTATGTGTATGGGATTGTGTGTGAGTGTATGCTATACATGGGGAAAGAAAGTCTTTAAAAAAGAACCCTAAAGAAGCCATAAAAACCTTCACCATATGGACTAAAAAACACTCTTTGAAACTAACTTTGACCGGTCACAGTGAAACACTTACACTTGGAGACAGAACGTCTAAACACTGAACACACGCATCGCACCACTATGAAAAACATATTTAATATCAGCGGAGGCATATCCACAAACTCCCATTTTAAAGAAAAACTTTTTACGAAAATATCTGAAGAGAGCACACCCTAAGCTCGAAACGCGTTATAAAAATATTTTAAAATAAAAATATGATGAAAACCTTTAAAAAACCCCACAATTGTTGATGGCTACACTCTTTTATATATATATATATATATATATATATATATATATATATATATATATATATATATATATATATATATATATATATATATATATATATACTTGTGCCCGATATTATTCATACCCCTCGGATCTTTGAGATTTCTATAAGAATATTGCTCAAACCAGAAGGTAGACAATATTAAAGGGATTTCAAACAATAAATCAAGCATAAGCATTTAATTTAAACTCAACAAATAAATAAATTATGCAAGTTTGAAACAGTATACAAAGAAAAACAATAATGGCACTAGTTCAAAATTATTCATACCTCTCTTACTAATAGTCAATAGCATGCCCTTTATTCTTAATAACTGCCTGTAACCGTTTTGGATATTTATCAACAAGGTTTTTACAAGCATCAACACTGATTTTTTACCATTCTTCAATGCAGTAGTTCTCCAAATCCCTCAAATTTCTAGGTTTCCGCTTTTTAACCTCAGTTTTCAATATGTGCCAGAGGTTTTCGATAGGGTTCAGGTCGGGACTCTGGCTAGGCCATTCCAAAATATTAATTTGATTATCCTCAAACCATTTCTTGACTATTTTGGCAGTATGTTTTGGATCATTATCCTGTTGAAGGACCCAGTTTGGTCCTAAATGGAGCTTCTCCGCATCCTGTCTAATGTTTTTCTGGAGTATCTCCAAATATTGCTCCTTCTTCATGGTTCCATCTATCTTGACCAAACTACCTGGACCACTAGCCGAAAAGGAGCCCCAAAACATTAGGCTACCACCACCATGTTTCACCGTGGGTATGGTGTTCTTTGGGTTGTAAGCTTCTCCTTTCTTCCTCCAAACGTAAGAAGCATCCATATGGCCAAACAATTCAATTTTTGTTTCGTCAGTCCACAAAATACTTGAGAAAACGGACTCTGAAGAATTCACATGGGTCCTAGCAAACTTTAGACGTGCTGCAAGGTGTTTTCCGGTGTGCAATGGAGTCCTTCTTGGTCTTCTTCCTTTCAGACCATTTTCATGCAGAGTCCTTTGCAATGTTTGCCTTGATATTTTTATGCCAGAAGACTCCAGATTTTCTAAAATGTCCTTAGTAGTGGTGGTTGGATTTGCATTAACACTGCTTACAATATTCCTGGTAGCTCTAGCAGACAGTTTCCTTTTCCTTCCTCTACCAATCAAGTTGTTTGTTGTGTGGTGGCTCTGGAATTTTTTGATGATGCTCTGTACTGTTGCTGTAGGGACCTCAAATTTCTTGGAAATTGACTTGTAACCTAAACCATCCTTATGTGAATTCACAATTTTAGTCCTAAGATCATTACTAAGCTCTTTTTTCTTCCCCATTCTAATAATTTTTATTCTTTTATTGGTTTTCAGTTGATATCATTTTAATTTCTGAAAAATGCAAAAAACGAAATGAAATTAATCAAAGGTTGTATAAAAGCATTCAAAATAAGAATCAAACAGGAAACAAACAGTCAGAAACTCGATTAATACTGAAAAAATAAGGGGGTATGATTATTTTTGAACATTGCAGATTTTATAAATGGCTGTATATTTCTTTTATTACAAGTATCCCGAGATTTTAAAATGACGAAAATGATCAGAAGAGGTTTATTAAGAATATGTATCAATACGGACGTAAACAATAAATTCTTACAAAGTTACACCTAATAAACTCAATTTTCAAGGAGGGGTATGAATAATATCGGGCACAAGTGTATATATATATATATATATATATATATATATATATATATATATATGTGTGTGTGTGTGTGTGTGTGTGTAAACTCTTTAAAAAATGTTGAACCACTATAAACTTACAAAGCTAGGTAGAAAACTAACACTTAGAAAAAATGATTTCATTTTTTTAAAAGAACAGTGAAGTAGTAAAAATATATTTTTTAAATATGGGATGTGTTTTCTCTTTTAAAAACAATATCTCATTTGTTGGAAAAAATCATATAACTGAGAGTAGCTAACCTGAAGTGAGGTTGTGAAAAAATACAATCTTCTTTGCGACCTTCTTCTCAGGTCTTGTAACCACAGTAACATAAAAAAAAGAATGAAGTGACTCTTCACAAAGGAGGAAGGGTCTTACAAAAATTACCTTACTCTATTAGTATAAATAACCACAAGGCTATTGTTCTTCTTGGCTGTTGGAAGAGCTTCCTTACCTTCGGCAGCTACACCCAGGTAAGTTATGTATTATCACTACACTCTCCCAACAAAAGAAAAAAAAATCATTATATATATATATATAGATATACATAATAAATATATATATATATATATATATATATATATGTGTGTGTGTGTGTGTGTGTATATATGTATATATGTCTTCATAGAAAAAAAGTTTAAGTTGGCGTAACCCTGCAGGGGGACTCACAGGTGCTAGCCCTCAGTCAAGGGCCACCTGGAGATCACAGTGATTCAGGGTACCCTCATTCTGTCTGTTAAGCAAGGCTCTGCTGTCGGTTGTATTTTATTGTCATACCCAAGACTACTCTTATTAAGCAGGTAATAGACTAGGTCTACCCCTTTGTCTCTTTTGAGCTGCACAATCACTGTAGTACCATTTCTGTATAGCGGGTGGGGCCAAGTCAATTCCAACACACTCAAAATGATACCACTCATCACAGGAATCACAGCATATTATATCTTGGTTCCCTGGAGGTCTATTGCAGACAGAACACAACTAAATGGTGCCATCTCCTTCCAAAAATGAACCAGAAGATTCCTGGTTTTGACTGCTATCTGCAGCAACAGGCGAGGATGCACCCGCCTTACTCGGTTGACTTTCCTCAAGGCCATCATCAGATTGCGAAATTTCTATCGGATATAAATTCTTTAACTAAAGGACGTTCACCAAATCATCGCCCTGTCTGACACGAGCTGTTCTTACCACCCAATCTTGTCCTGGGAGAACCTCAAGTATAGTACCCAACATGCAAAAGGGTCGTGGTTTTAAAGTGCCCTTGACCAAGATTACATCATTTCTTTTAATGCGATTCTGGAACGATAACTGAGATCTTCCTGGCATCCTTCCTCTACGATCAAGAAGGTACTCCTTATACCACAGTTCTCTAAATCTTTACAACCATTTATCTCGTAATCCAATCGTATCGATCAACCTTCTCCAGCTGGGAGGAACCACGGTGCAGAGATCATCTCCTCCCAGTGGTAATAATAGACCAGGGCTTTTATTGGGTCTAATAAACATATTGGGTGGGATAATCATTGGTTGCCTGTCAGTGGACTCTTGATAAGTAAGGGGCCTGTTGTTTACTGCCCGCTGAATATCAGAGACAATAGTTAGGAAGGTATAATAATCGACCTTACCCCTACCAATAATTTTGTATGGGCAAGATTTTAAAATCTTGACGCTACGATCCTATACTCCCCCAACCTAAGGGGTAAATAGTGGAATTGTCTCCCACTTAATGTTAAATGACCTAAACTTGGCCTGGTAGTCCTGGAGAAGACAAAGGTGCTCAAACAGTCTTCCACTACCCAGAAAAATTTTTGCATTGTTACTGAGAATCGACTCTGGAACACCATGTGCATTAGTAAATCTGACTAGTGCCTGAAAAAAGGACAATATACTCATGTTTGGCACCACCTCTATATGCACTGCTCTTACACTCAAACAAGTGAATAACAACAGATACATTTTTTCTCACTGTTAACCTCCTTCACCCCAAAATGTCCTGTGAAGTACACTCCAGTTTTCCTAAAAGAAACCTCAAATTTGATACGAGAAGTTGATAGATTGGCCACGTTGCCAAGCGACACCGGCCTAGAATTGTATCTTTTACACTTTGTGCAGGTATTCAGGGCATTTTTGACTGCCTGCCTCCCTTGAGGTACCCAATAGTCACAACATCTCAATTCAGTTAAGGTTGACCCTATACCCAGATGGGAACATTTAAGATGGCAGTCTAATATCACAAGTCGGGCCAGGTGATGATTCTTCCCCAGCAACAAGGAATTCTTAACTTCATAAGAAAACTGAGAAGAACTGTCCAATCGTCCATGCGAAGGGATCAACCCTTCCTCATCCAGAAAAAGATCAAGTGCCTGAACCCGGTTGGGCGCAGGCTTTACCATAGGATTCCGCAGGTAATTCAACTCAGTAGTTCATTCTTGCTCTTGAGAACATTTTATTAAGTAAATTGCGGCTTTCTTGTTGTAGTTGTCTTTCCTTTTCCTTATCAAGCCGATGAATCGGAAGACCAAAGCTAACATCAACAAACGGGTAAACGTTGAGAATCGCCGCATGGAGATCACCAAAGTACACTCTGCATCTACAATCACAGAAAAATTTGTTGACGAACACACAATGTGCTGGCACCTATCATCAAGGCAGGGCAACTTCTGCTCCGGCCAAGTCAAGAACCCACATCGCAACCAAGAATGGCCATGATACCAAAAGTCGAAGTTGTCCCAGAACTTCCTTATCGTTAATCCATGAGTGATTAAGTCAGCCGGGTTTTCAGTGGTAGAAACATACCTGAAGGTTGGCCTTATGCCGTAGTTGGTTTCAAAATCCAGGCTCATTAGCAAAACACCCTTCAGCCTGCCTCTAGCAAAGATACTTTTACTAGTCATCGTTTCTGCCCAAATCCATGACAGTACTACTTGTGCATCTGTTACCACACACAACCTAGAAGGGCGAACACCCTTGCATCCAAACAAGATAGTGAGCAAAACACTTGAGAGCAAGAAATACCGCCATTAGTTCTAAAGTTGGTAATGTCTTATCCTTCACTGGAGCAACTGGTGCTTTGGCGAAGATCAATGCAGAATTGTTGTCCTGAACATAGTATGTGGCAAAGCCATATGCTTCTTTAGAAGCGTCACAAAACAGATCCAATTCTCCAGATCGGTTCCCGTTATGGGCATGTCTGCAGAAATGCATATCACGCAATTTAGATAAGTCTTCTGCCAGGTTCCTCCAAGAAGACTGAAACTCTGGAGGGATTTGTCATCCCACTTCACACCTCGCTTACACAATTCTCCCATCAAAATCCTACTCCTTATAGTCACGGGCAGGCAAAGAGATAAGGGATCAAATACCCTTGCCGATTCCGAAAGGATTTGCCTCTTAGTAGATGCACTCGCATCACACTTAACAGGGGCAGTGCGGAGCTTTTCTGAAATAGGATCGTACCGGTACTCGAGCACCATCTCTGGTCCGACCTCATGAGTACCATGTTTCCTCATCTCATCCCTAAGGCTAACGCAGTTTGAGTTATATGACTGTACCACAAATCCACCTTCCTGCAAACGCTTCCTAACCCGCGAATACAAGATTTGCTGGGCCAGACTCAGTCACCACCAGGTTGTCGACATAAAATTGGTTCTCCATTGACCTTCAGCAAAAGGGTACTGGGCTGCCTGAAACTTCAGGATACTTCTAATATAAAGGGACTCGAGGTAAATTCGAAAATCAGAGTGGCATAGTGGAAACATCGAAGACGATCACCATCCTTAACAAAGAAACAGAACCTGTTCTTGTCTGCTTCTACTGCAAGGCGGACTATCAAGAAAGCTTTCCTGATTCCTAATTTATTCGATCTAAAAGACATCAACAAGTCCAACATATCTCCTGTCATATTCACACCAGAGTAGGTAGCCTCGTTAAGAGAAGCAGAGCCACCGACCTTCAAGCTACAGTTAAATACTGGCCTGATTTTAGTAGTAACTGCTGGATCTGTCTTAAAAATGGGCCGATGAGGTATCCAGACATAATCCACAACATTCTGAGGATCCACCTATATTTCCTGAATGGTGCGCTCCTGTTGCTGTTGAAGGAACACATTTACATACTCTTGGTACTGCCCTTTTTTCTCCAGGCTCCTAACCACTTGATCCAAAATGTGCAAAGCAATAACATGATTTGAAGGTACTACACCCAGTTTATCTGCATTCCAGGGTACCTGCACGTGATATTTCCCATTCCTGAATATTATAGATTCCTGAAATCGAAGAATCATACCCTGATCATATCCTAAAATCTCTTCTCTGTGCTGAATGCCCAACAACTCAATGCTGAACATTTTCTCCAATCCTCTTTCCACATTGCTGAAGGGGAAAACATCCACCCAGGGGTCTGCATAGGTAGGATCCGCTTCCTGGACGAAGCAAACATGAGACGATTCCACATGGGGAGTGTTCTCCATTACTGAGTTGAACAAAGTAGAATCTCTTGAAATAGAGGCAGAATTTGTAGGAAAAAAATGTCTACCTCACCAATAAGAATCAAACCAGCGGGAAAAAAAGTCCGACCCCCCAAACAAGGAGCCAACTGTAAGGGACCCAAATGTTGTACCAGATCCAGACCCATAATTCCACTTATAGACACAAAATCAGTGCCCGACTCAAATTGCCCAGCAAGAGAACATCCAGTTCGTTTGAACTCTTCCAACAGCAAGTGCCAATTTTTGAAATAGAAAGATAGGTCCAATGTATTGGCAAGCAGCAGCAGAAAGTAACCCACATTACCAGACCCTAAGTCCACGTCCAATTTCACCTCTCTGTATATTTGCTCACATTCTTAAAAAAATAGTAGTCAGTCTCAAATGACAATCCAAACTGTCAGAACTCAAGTAACCCAAGGAGTGCAAGACATCACCAGACAAATACGTTCGGCCACTACCAGTATCCAATAGGCAATTTACAGAGATAGTCCTTCTTCCTCGACCAAAGGTAACACAAATAAGAGAAGGTAGTTTACTCGAGTAACAAGAGGGAGTCTGACAATCTGAATCTATGCGGAAAGAAACATCTCGGTTTGTAGTGGCTCCTCTAGATTTTGAAACGGTTACCCGAGAATTGTTTCGATAGATATCAGAATCACCAGCCAACCCGCCGCCTTTAATTAGCAAGCGTTTGATTGCCTCACTTTGGTTATCTCGCAACAAAACTGTCAGAAAAGGGATTCTAGTGCCGCATAACTGAATAAGCTCTCCCTTCAATGCTCTCAAAAATTTCAAAAAATGTATTTTTGCAATTAATCGGGCTCCCGCAGAACCATCCTCAGAGAAATCACAATCAAGAGAGCTGGCCAGTTCTTCCAGGATGGAAGCATTTCTGCTAATGAAAGTCCCAGGATCCTCATAAGAACCCTCCCTTTTGGGGGAGAAATCGATAATATCTTGGAATATCTTATCAATGATGTTATTAACATCTAGATATTCCCTTTTTAATACTGCAAGTGCTTGCTGATAATTTGTATTGACACAACTCAAGTGATTAATCAGCAGAAGACGTCTCGCTGCCAGACAACATTTTAAAAGTTCAATTTTTCTGCATCGTTTGCCATACGTGCAACACAATTTTTAAATCTTGGCAAAAAATTGTAAAAACTCACTCTATCGTTTTCCATTTCACAGCCACTGAACGTTGGTCCAGTGATCTGAACCTATGGAAGTCTAACAGAAAATGATGAATGAGCTCTATCCATAGAAGGTCCAGGCGTATAAGGAAGGAAAGGTCGCTCCAAATAACAACTAGCCTCTGGGAAAGGTAACTTGAAAGAGAGATCCTCTAATTCCTTCCGTATATTCAGCTGGCAAATTAGCCAATCGGACTCCATAAGCTCTCTTTCCTCTTCGGAGACACAGGAAAGTTGCAACTTGCAGATGGAGATTTCAATTCCGTTGATATACTCCATAATTGTTCTGTGGAATACAGAAAATGTAGCAGGAGTAATCTCTGTGCCACAGGACAATATTATGGAATTTCTTTTTTCTCTCACACATAATAGATGTGGTCTTTGTGCTTTGCAAAGCGAACACGTCTACCTGAGGATGTATTGAGTCTTGTATGTCCTGTATTTGAGCTAACATGCCTTCTGATGTATTCTCATTTGTTGTCATTTGTTCAGTACCTTTGTTATCAGTATTTTTTTTTATTGTTGACTGAATTTGACTGAAACTGTCTGCTTCTCTCCAGATGACATTCTGTTTGGAAAAACTTGTTTTGTCTTTGGAATATAAAAATAGATTTACCTCCCTTTTCATCTTATTTCCTTTTCCTTACAATTTAACTAAGGCCCTCTCTCACTGGCCAAAGGTGCCGCTCTTCGACCAATCCCGGCAACCTATTTATTAAGCGGGACTAAAGACTCTCTTTAAACGCCCTCTTTCGTACGAACATCAGTGGAGAAAAGACGTATTATTCCATTTCTCTACTTCTTAACTTGAAAAGAGCCGTCACTCCAGACGTAAAAATAACTTATTTGGACTTCTTAAAAAGCCGCAAACACAATTGTTTTGCAACTTACTTATTTTACGTCTGTGTTAAATACACTTTTATTGTTCTCTGGTTTATATTCGTGTTTCTTTTTCATGTGAATCCAAAGTGTCAGGTCGAAACACAACATTTTGCAAAACAATTCTCAAGTTTAGCTGGTTGTCCCGGAAAAAGAAAACACACAAAAATATAAAATACAGGAGATCATTTTTTAAAGAAGTCCCCTATTTATATATTAAAAAATCTCTACATACACATGAACGAACTGTGTTTAAATTCTCAGGGCGCGAAAGAGTCGCCATCTTTATGACCTCGTGCGGACTGGGAAATATTTGTTGAAAAGGAAATAAATTCTTCGCTATTATTTGCCATTGGGACAAAAAACTTCTTTACTATTTGTCTTGTGACAAAAAAAACTTTTAAAGCAAAGCTTATTTATTGCTTATCCCCCGCCCGACCAACAACAACAATATATATATATATATATATATATATATATATATATATATATATATATATATATATATATATATATATATATATATATATAACTATTCTTGAGCTAAGCTCTGCTCTCGTGGTGAGACAAGAAAATAGAAACATTACTTGGGTCTCTGCACGTATTTCAAAGCTGTGATTCTCCGGTGAGACTCTTTTACGAATTGTCTGTCGCTCTTCGGGAAAAGAAGAAACTGGACTCACTTTGATTTAAAATAAATAAGAGTGAATCCTAATATGAAGAATTTTAAGACATTGAAGGGTGTAAGGGCTCTCGAAGTTGCCCGGGAAGTCTTAAAGGATGATATTACACTTAACATTGAAATGCTGGAACAACGTGAAAGACTAAGAAGGATGACTTTTCAGAAAGAGGAAGATATATTATCAAGGAGATGCTAGTTGAAGTTCGTTCCTTGAATGAAAAAATTAAAGCAATATGCATCAAAGCAGAGTTTGATTTGAAGAACTGTGGTTTCGTCGACGAACAGAAGAAAGAAATTGAGTTTCGGTCTAATGTTAATGATCGTCTTGCCGACATCGAAGACACAGTTAAAGAATTCAACACATCAGAGAAATCTGAATTTGGCTCTGTATCTCTGTTATCCATGCCCAAGTTACAATGTGCAACCTTCAGCGGAATTAATCCATCCAAATTCGAATTGAAGAATTTTATTTCACAATTCAAAAACTGTACAGACTCTGTTAAATCCGGTAAGTCTAAATTGGCTTCATTGAAAGGTTATTTAAGCGATTATTCTTTACAATTGGTTTCTCATCTAACATTGGAAGATGAAAATTTTAATGTTGCTGTCGATCTATTGACAAAGGAAGTTTTAGATATCCCATTTATTATTAAAGACATTTTAAAACAGATAATTTCTGCATCACCTGAATAATATTCAGGTGATGCAGAAATTATCTGTTCATATTCAGTGAATATGACCCTGAATTTGTGTCTGTGAAACAATACTTTGCGGAAGTGAGAGCGGATTTGTCTGAACTGAAAACGTCATATCAGATCGATTTTTTTAGAATAATTCCCCTGGGTTTTTGTTGATCAGTCACAATATGTTTGAAAAGTTACCTGTGGTCTTGAGAAGGGAAATTAGTCACAGAGTGGGCACGAATTACCCGTCTTTGACTCAAATATTTGACAATTATAATGAAGCTGTTTGTGCTCTGTCGTAGAATAATAAATATTCGCAATCAGCAGAAACTAATTCTAAAGGCGATGGAACACGTTAAAAAACAGGAAAAGGGGAAAGGAGATGCTGCCTTACGGAATTTTTCTACTAATTATGCCGGTACATACTGCAAACTTTGCTCAATACGTGGTCACTCTATGTTGAAGTGCAGCAAATTCTCTACTTATAAAACAAGAGTTGAGAGGTGTAAACCGTTGAAATTGTGTATCGGATGTTCCAGTTATAAACACAAAAGCGAAGATTGCCTTGGGCGCCAGAACAATTCTCTCTCCTGCAAACTGTGTCGATCTAAGGCACATATTACACCTTTATGTGATAATCCCCCCAAAAGAATTTCACTATATTCCCATGTTGATGAAAACATCATCATATTACCTATTGTAGCTATTTCATTACATAATAGAACAAAGAAAACTACGGCCTTTTAGACACTGGAAGTCAGCGATATTATTTTTCCAAAAAATGTTAAAAGAACTAAGGTATCTTGATGGAGATTCGAATCTTACCTATTACCAGATGAAAACCTATGCAGGTGTTTTACGGTAAAGAGTCTTGAGCAAATGGTTGTGAATGTTAATGTTGGTAAAGGGAGACAACTCACCATTCCGGTTTTAATAGATGACCAATTTGGAATTAAATTCCAGTTTGATAAGTTTTGTCAAGTAAAGTCCAAGCTAAATAAATTAAAATACAGGTTGGCATTTTCTAGTAAAAATATAGCAATGCTATAAAAATTGACGGTATCCTAGGTGTAGATATTTTCCAATTCGTGACTAACTCCAAAATTATTAAATGCATGAATGGACACGCATGGGATTTACCTCAAGCGATTGCTCCACTTGGTAATGTTCAGCATATTTTATATGCCGATCAAATCTTTTCTGTAGGAACTGGAAGATCCAATCATTGTACCAATTATCATACTATAATATCGGAACATGCCCGTTGCCCAGAGCGCCAATTGAACGCTATATTGGAACCCAAATTAATCTACCAGGATCCATTCTCAGATATATTTGAATCTTCAAATGTGGAGAGGAATTTAGAAATGATGTTTGCTATGGAAACTAATGGCACTTCCCTTGATGAAGAATTAAACGCGGATTATGACCGAAATAAAATCGATAGCTTCAAGAAGTCTATCGAATTTAAAAACAACTCGCATTATGTGGATTTACTCTGGCATAAAGATAAAATTAATTTTGTGCCTTCCAACTACCAAGTCGCTCTGAAAGTACAGAACTTTGCTTTCCTTGGAAAAGAAAAAAATGGCTGAGGCCTATACTGATATTTTTCGTCAACAAGAAACTGAAGGAATTATCGAGAGAATTGAAGTTGCCCCACAGGATTTTCACAAATATATATGGATACCCCATAGACCAGTTTTCAGATTTGATCAACCGGTAACTACTAAAATAAGACCGGTTTTTAATTGTTCCTTAAAGGCTGGAGGTGGTTATTCTCTTAATGAGGCATGTTACCCGGATGTTAATATGTTATGAATAATATGCTTGAACTTTTACTTTTATTCGTCACTGATAAATATATTCTGCTAAGTGATATAAGAAAAGCCTTTCTTGTGATCATACTCAAGTCTGATGAAGATAAAAATAGATTTTGTTTTTTTTTTGTGTGAAAGTTGATTTGTTATCGTTATTGCACATTGATATTTGACTTCGATGCAAGCCCTTTTATATTGAATTATGTCCTGCAGCATAACATGAGTAAATTTCCAAATGACACATGTACTAAGATGTTGAAAAGTCGATTTTATGTTGACAACCTATGTATGACAAGCAATTCTTCGGGGGAGATAATCAGCCTTTGTAACTACCTGCCGGTTTCGAGGAAAAGAGTGACGCTTCAACTGATGTATATAGCTTTATTAAACACCGTGAATACTGTAAAAGAGATTATTACATTTAATAAGGAATACATTTTAATATTAATTTCCAAAAGAAACTTGATAAGTTCTTGAGATAAATTAATGAATGTCAATTACCATGTTGTCTCTCCAAGGGCCAGTAGTCAAAATGATGTGGAATCGTTCTAGCCTCTTTCTCTACTTCCGCTTCGAGCCCGCAGAAATAGGAGGACAGCAACAACTGGTGATAAGGAAAGGGGGTTATTGAAATTGATGGGACTACTATGGCCGCAGCTACACTCCCGCCAAATTATCATCGATCATTGGCGAACCAGTTACTGATCGGTGGCAATTTCACTACAAGATCAAGTCTATTGCCTTATTTTTTTGTTGTTGTTGTTGATGCCAGCAAGTTACGAAAGTGGCGCCAGCAGGGTTTCAATGTGTCCTTGCTGGATCTAAGAAAAGCATACCTGCAGGTCCGAATTAGTGAAACAATGTGGCGATTTCAGACGGTGGTGTTTGCTGGCAGGAGGTACTGCCTTACCAGACTAGGCTTTGGGCTGAACGTGGCACCCCAAATAATGAAGACCATTATTAACACTGTGCTGTCACAGGAAGAGACAATAAAAAATGGGACATCGGCGTACCTTGACATATATGTGAACGAAGACATTGTGTCATTGTCATGTGTGAGGGCCAAACTGGCTGAGTTTGGTTTGACGTGCAAGGATCCAGAACGTTAGGTGAATGGCGTTCGTGTCTTGGGCCTGAATGTTCGACAGGAGAAAGGGACTTTGAAATGGAGGCGCGGACCTGCTGTTCCTGAAGTGCCCGATATCTTCACGAGGCGAGCAGTATTCTCCTTGTGTGGAAAACTTGTGGCGCACCTACCAGTGTGTGGATGGAGTCGCGTGGCAACAGGCATCATAAAAAGGAGGGGAAGTGCAGTCACCAAAGGCTGGGATGATGAAACAGCCGACGATCTGTTGGTTTGCATGGTGAAGGAGACCATCGCAAGGGTAAAGCAGGATGACGTCGCCAAAGGAGACTGGTGCGTGCAGGGAGACAAACTGAATGTGTGGGTGGATGCGAGCTCTCTGGCAATTGGTGTGCTGTTGGAGAAGACTGGTGCTGCGATTGAGGACGCTTGCTGGTTGTGACCGGCGAGTGACGCTGCTCATATCAACCTGGAAGAGCTCAATGCGGTGATAAAGGTTATCAACCTGGCACTCCAGAGGAAAGTCAGGAAATTACGCATACGCACAGATTCACTATGCATGTACCACTGGATATCAGAAACGCTGACACGCAAGACTAGGGTGCGCACTAAGGCAGCCAGCGAGATGCTGATCATATGGAGGTTGGAGACCATAAAAAAGCTGGTAACAGAGTACAACCTGTCTGTGGATGCGGTACTGGTCACTTCAAATTGCAACCTTGCTGATAGGCTCACTCAGATGCCACAGAGATGGTATGAAACCATGAAGAAGAAAGCCGAGCCAGTACCAAAAGTGCAGTGAAAGCTATAGTCAGGGAATGCCAAACATGCCAGTCAATCGACCCCGCCCGGGCCAGATGGCGGAAAGGTCAGCTGGGAGTAAGTTCGACTTGGAACCGACTGGGTATGGACATAACCCACTATGGCAGCCACACTTCTCACCTTTATCGATTGCGGACCGACAAGGTTTGCAATCTGGCGCCCATTAATAAGACAAGATTCCTTAAATGTAATCCGTGAATTGGAGTCCATATTTTATGAAAGGGGGCCGCCTGAAGAGATCCTCACAGACAATGACACGGCCTTCTGCAGTGGGGAGTTCAGACGTTTCGTAGACGAGTGGGGGATCCAGCTCAGACACAGATGTGCATATGTACCAAGTGGCAACGGCATAGCAGATAGGTACCATCGAAGCGTGAAGAGAATCACAGCAAGAAAACAATGCATGATCACAGAGGCAGTCTATAGATATAATGCAACTCCAAAAGATGGCAGGACTGCTGCAAGCGCACCCACCAATGCGATCCATTGCTATCGAGTGCGCATCAAGGACATTGATGCCCGAGGACCGAATGAGTTAGGGGACACTGTTTGGGTGAAGCCTCCCAATAATTGATGCACCAGCAGCTTTCAAAGAGGGCGAATCACTGGAATTATCAGTGAGCAAGCTGTGATAGTCAATGATACTCCATGCCATGTGAAGGATATCCGGCCTGCCCTAAATACAAACCTGTTGGTGAGTAGCAATGATGGTGAATCGTCCAACGATGACCTGTGGATTCGTACTCTTCCCCACGATGGTAGAACTGTGAACCCCAACACTGACACCGATAGTTCCAGCACCCGTTCTGAGAGCTCCGATGAAGATGAAGTCAAACCTTATGGTATGACTGTGCGCCCTAATGCTGATGCTAATGGTTCTGACACCTCTTCTGAGAGCTCTAATGAAGATGAAGTAGTCCAGCCAATCCCTCTTCATAGGAGTGCCCACAACAAACGACCACGACTACGTCCACCATGCCAAATGTGTGGTCTGGAGACCAGAGGGGAGTGTAGATTTGAATGTAATAATCAAAGAGGAAACCGCCCTCGTGTGTGTGTGTGTGTGTGTGTGTGTGGTGTGTGTGTGTGTGTGTGTGTGTGTGTGTGTGTGTGTGTGTGTGTGTCGTGCAGTCATACAACTTACCCTCGCGTGGGATCTGTGAGAAATAGAAATTAAAGATGGCAGCCATGGATTTACAAGATGTAGTCTCGTTGAATCTCACGAGATCTCATATTCCACTGCACATATATGCAAATGGAATGGGGTCAGTTTTCTGATAAAATGTCTTTTGGCAGAGGCAGTGGGGAGAGACGTGTTGGAAGTTGAGAGAGAAAGTTGTCAGTGACGAATTCTAGCTGGACTTTTGCGTATTGTATTTGGTTTATTTTGTTTTGTTGTTTACCAGCCCATTTAACAAATCTGCCGAAACACAGAGTTAGGCTAATAAATCCCTTTCAACATACCGGTATTGATTACACGGGTCACATCTGGGTACAAAGAGAAGGAAAATCTACAAAAATGTATCTTTTGATTTTCACATGTATGAATGTGAGAGCTATTCACATTGACCTTGTGCCAGATATGAGCACTCAAGCTTTCATTCGTTTTTCTTATATTTATGGAGTACCGACTCATATATACAGTGATAATGCACGTTCTTTAATGCTGCTTTAGGTGGCGATGTAATTAAACATTACATCAACAACAATGAATTCAATAATGCATTTACCAGCTCTGATATCATGCACATGCAAATACCTCTTTACTCCCCTTGGATTGGTAGTACTTGGGAGAGAATAAAGAATTCTGCCAAGCCTAGACCTTTCTAGAAACTGGGCAGAGTTATTGAACTGTTTAGTGGGAGCGATGGCAAAGTTCGTTCCGCTCGAATAAAAAGAGGTGATGGTGCAGTGGAAACACATAGTTTCAAGCATTTGTTTCCATTGGAGTTGTCTTTAACTCATAACTATTTTCCTGACACTCCAGTTGAATAGGAATCTGATTAACGGACACCCTCTTCTATTGAAGTTTGTAAGAATCCTAATATGGGACCAGCCAGATGCTTCAGAAGAATTTGTTACTTACAAATCTAAGAGAATCAAGAAACCAACGTCTAATCCAGAATATATGTATTATTAAAAAAAAAAAATTATTAAGAACTACATATACATTCTTGTAATCGGGCCATAATAATGCCTGAAATTTTATTTAAGCAAGCTATTAGCTCTTGTTAAGCATTTATGTTTAAATATTAAGTCCTAAAGGGACATGCAACGAATTCATTCGTCGCATTTTGTTGTTGTTGTTGTTGGGAGAATATAAAAAAAATAGAGTTATCCCTTTTCGTATTATTTCCCTTTCCTTACACTTTAAATAAGGCCCTGTCTCATTGGCCAAAGGTGCCGCTCATCAACCAATCACGGCAATCCATTTATTAAGCGGGAGTAGAGATTCCCTTTAAACGCCCTCTTTCGTACAAACATCATTGGAGAAAAGACGTTTTATTCCATCTCTCTACTTCTTAACTTGAAAGGAGTCTTCACATCCCTCGGCTAACATCCACATCTGGTGACTTCAACGTCCATAACGTGGAATGGCTGACCCATTCAAATAAGACAGAAGGGGAGGTTTTGTCATGATTTTGCCATTGCTTATGACCTCACTAAGATTGTTCGCGAACCCACCCGTGTGCCAATACACCCAATCAATATGCAAGCCTCTTAGAACTTTTTCTCTCAACTTCCCCTGAGCTATGTTCATGTACCGTTCATTCTCCTCTAGGATCCTCCGACCACTCCGTCGTATCAGTTAAGATAAAAACGAAATGTAAGAAGCCCCCAGACGTACCCCTCTACCGTACTGTATACCGATACTCTATGGCTGACTGGGATAGCTTCCGTACATTCATATCTGATTTACCTCTGCACTCCATGTTTAAAAAGGAAGTGTCCTCTATAGTATCAGATCTGACCGAATGGTTAATTGTAGGCATAGACCAATTCATACCATCTAAAAAATTCCAACAAAAACCTTACAGCCAGCCATGGTTCTCCCCAGAATGTGCTGCTGCTATCGCGCACAGAAATCACTTTTTCCATAGCTACCAGCGTAATAGATGCACTGAGACTAAAGCTGCTTTCAGGTCTGCCAGCAACCACTGTAAAAGAGTAATAAAAAATGCAAGAGAGCTATATGCCTCGTCTGTTAAATCCAAAGTAGCTGATCAGCGGCTTGGATCCCACCAGTTTTGGCAAATAACAAATAGGATCCTGAACAGAAGTGTGCGTTCTATCCCAACCATTATCAATGGACCAGAGGTCATCTCGTCAGCGTCAGACAATGCCAAACTATTTGCAAATAAATTTGCAGCTAATTCTACCCTATGCGACGAAGGCCATCAACTCCCCATATTTCCTCCTATAACACAGAACAAGCTAGGTAACATACAAATATCCGTGTGTGAGGTCGCCAAGCTAATAAAAAACCTAGATTCCAGTAAAGCAACTGGCCCTGATGGCATCCCAATTATAGTGTTAAAAAAGCTTCAACCAGAACTTGCTCCCATACTTACGAAACTATTTAAGCGCTGCCTTAAGGAGAAGTGCTTTCCGACCCCCTGGAAGACCTCATCAGTTTGCCCTGTATTGAAGAATTCAGGTGATAAGTCTTCTCCCTCTCAGTACAGACCAATAAGTCTCCTGTGTGTTATGAGTAAGTTGCTGGAATCCATATAAAATAGAGAAATAGTCAACCACCTCAGCAGGAATAACCTTCTTAGTGACACACAATATGGTTTCCGCTCTGCAAGATCTACTGCAGATGTGCTGACGGTTATATCCCACAGGATTAGTGAATATCTTGACAAAGGCTTCCTTTCTAGGGCAATTGCTCTTGACATATCAAAGGCCTTCGACAAGGTATGGCATAAGGGTCTACTTCACAAGATTTCCAGCTACGGTATAACTGGAAATGTTTTCTCAATCATTAAATCATTTCTCTCCGATAGGCTCATAAGAGTAGTGGTAGATGGACAAAAATCAGAGGCCTGCAATATAAATGCTGGAGTCCCTCAGGGGTCAATCCTGGGCCCAACTCTCTTCCTGATCTACATCAATAACCTCCCTAAACACATACTTAAATCATTCGTTGACATCTATGCCGATTACACGACCATCTGCGGCAACACATCAAAGATGACAAAGTTCTCTCTGATTCTCTCTCCTCTGATCTCGAGCGCGTGGTTACGTGGGGGAAGATGTGGCTGGTTACCTTTAATGCATCCAAAACCAAACTCCTATCCTTACATCATCAACGCTCTGATCCCCATCTGGCATCAATTATGATGGATGGCTCTCGTCTGGGTGAGGCCCCGTGTTTTGACAAGCTTCTGGTTTTGACCTTTGCTCCTGATCTAAAATGGAACACGTACATCAAGTCTGTTGCCAAGGTTGCTGGAAAGATGGTGGGATCCTTCTACCGCTCCAGAAGATATCTCACTACTGATGCAATTCTCTATCTATATAAAAGCCAAGTACGTTCAAGGATGGAATACTGTTGCCATATCTGGGCAGGAGCTGCCAAAAACAGCCTACCATGCCTTGACAGAGTACAAAATAGACTTTGTGGTTTAGTGGGGGATGCCCTTTTCTCTACCATGCAACCTCTCTCCCACAGAAGAGACGTTTCGAGCCTATCCTTGTTTTATCGTTATTTTCATGGCAGGTGCTCGTCTGAACTCCAATCCCTGGTCCCCCCTCGCCAATCTTTCACGAAAAACACCCGTCTAGCTGAATCCACTGTGAAAAATTTCCCCCACTCTATATCTGTGCCTAAATCAAAACGCGGATTCCATGAACAAAGCTTCTTTCTTAGAACTGCACGCCTGTGGAACTCTGTTCCGTCTGCCTGCTTCCCTCCGGACTACAACTTGGATGTCTTCAAGTCCAATGTTAACAAATTCCTAATGAACCGCCCCCTTAAGTAAACACTTCATCAAATCTCCACACTAACGTAATGTACTTGTAATAACCCTTATCCCTGAGTGGCTTCCGGGCCTTGATAAGTGGTGATCACTGTGTAAAAAAAAAAAGAAAAGAAAAAGGAGCCGTCAAACTCAAGACGTTAAAATAACTTGGGGGGGGCGGACTTCTTAAAAAGCCGCAAACGCAATTGTTTTGCAACCTACTTATTTTACGTTTGTATTTATTTGAAGTTGAATACACCTTTATTGTTCTCCAACTTGTATATTCACGTTTCTTTTTCGTCTGAGTCCAAAGTGGCTGGTCGAAACACAACAATAATAATGAACCAAGATAACTGAAACTATATATGTAAGTTCCCACTCCCAACCCCGAAAAAAAGTATTAACAATTATTTATTTTTCGCCGTCTTTTTGTTCCAGGTCACATCCTCGAAAAAAAAAAAAAAAAAAAAGGTATTAGAAAGTGAATAATATCTGCCTACCATGGGTTGTTAATAAAAATCCTTTCAATCTTATTTACAATTCTTAATTATTTTGTGGACTTATAAGATAAATTTACATTGATATTTAATCTTAACAGATTGTAAAACATATCATTCACACATGAATTTCATTAGTTAAGATTAGTGGACTTATAAAAAAAAGTCACATTGGCAGATGTTTACTTTAAGCGAAAAAAGTCAGCGACAAAGGGTTATAACTCTTACATGACTGGAGGGGACATTTATAGGGATCACATCATCGGTACCAAGGTTACAGTTAAGACGTCCATATGATTGATTAAAGAGTTTCCTTTTATTCACTTAATGTTAACAAACAATTACTGAAGTTAATAAATATTTTATTTTTAAACAATACAGAAATTTATAAAATAAACTTTTTAAATAACTATATTATTTTAAAACAAAAAAGAAATTTCAATAATTGTTTTATTCATAAACAATGCAGGCAGAACAGCAGAACAGAACAGCAGAACTTAAAACTCTATTAAAGAACATTTTTTTGGTAAATATATGCTACAACAGAACAGCCACCACTCTAATTTGTTTTTTTAGAGGTAACGAGGTCGTTGACAACGAATCTGATAATCAAAATCGGCGCAAATTTACCGTTTGCATGGTATTAACCCCTGAACCCGAAAACTAATTTCTGCCATTTTACAGCCTCCGTTTACGCTACGCGTGAGCGTGCGGTAACATAAACGACGGTTGTTGAATGTGCCTTCACATAGCAAACTGCCTTTTCACATGGCGTACGAATCTTATGTGGAACATTTAAAATTAAATTATACGAAAAAGAAGAAAAGCACTCCAAGTGTGTGTGTGTGTGTGTGTGTGTGTGTGTGTGTGTGTGTGTCGGAAAGACATTTTTTTTTATTGATGGACAATTAAAAATGTGAAGAAAAAAGTGTCCAAAACAAAATTTAAAAAGAATACATGACAGTACTTTTGGGGGGGGGGCGGAGGTTGTCTTACATAGTTTTTAATACGGTTTACAAAAACAGCACCAACTATTTTTATGTTATTCTTTCTTTTTTTGCGGGAGGGGGATTCAATTATAGAACTTGTGTGGCAAATCTCCACACTAACGTAATGTACTTGCAATACCCCTTATCCCTGAGTGGCTTCCGGGCCTTGATAAGTGGTGATCACTGTGTAAAAAAAACAAAAAAAACAGGGGATTCTGCAGTTTAATTAACCATTCTTCCATCAGTAACGCGCCAACATTTACCGATTAGTATACATTTTTAGATTTTACTGCTTTCTGTTTACATTGGGGGAGGAGACGGGGTGGTGTTGAGGCGAATCTCCTGACCGGTCTAAATTGTGACACCTTGCACTTGCTTCATACTTTCGGTAAGCATCAGCGCACTGCAATAGGTGTATCAGAATTTTGTAGGAATTTTATACACCCCTAACACGAAACTGCGAATAAAATATAAAAACACTCGTAATTTCTCTTTTAAAAGTGGGTTGTTTATTTTCTTTACGGATTATACTTCCACAATAAACTATTAAAGTTGTATAAAAAGGAATAGAAACATTATTTATTTATTTAAAAAAAAAACAGTAATGAAATTAATTGAATTTTACGAGTTCAGTATTTTTCAATTTTTAAACTTTAAAAATCCATCAAAATTTTTCTATTAATTTAATTTTTACAATATTTTAAGGGTCAAAGTAAAATTTTATGCTCTTTCCAATAAACTAAATATAATATTTTAGACAAACGTTTTTTTTAATTCACGCCCCCCATTTTGAAATATCTATTAAAAAGTAGATAATTAATTTACTCACCAAAGTTTTATATATCAGAAATTGAAGATAAAAGATCAATAAAAAATATATTCAAATTTAAAACAGAAGTGATTTTTTAAAAATTTACCTGTAAATCCAAAGTTTGAAACCTTTTCTGTTTTAACCACGTTGTTTGTGTTTTTTGTTGTTTGTTTTTAAATGAAACCTTGGTTCTTGCTCCTTTAATTGAAAAAAAAATTAGGGTTTGAATTACATTTTTCGAGTAGTTATAAGCTTGGAAAGACAGGGGTGGACTTATTCAATATTTTTCACGAAATTTCTGACACACCTAGGCAAGCGGTGGAGTTTCCCATTTGGGAAACCTTACGAACAGGTCGTCCCTATTATATACACACGACAGTAAAAGAAATATGAAAATAAAAAAATAAAATTGGCCACGTTCAGACCGCATGGCAAAAATTAATACTTGGCGCCAAACTTCAAACTGTGAATAAGCATTGTTTTTCGTGTTTCAAATGCAACGAAAATAAATAAGTACATATAAATACATACATATATATATATATATATATATATATATATATATATATATATATATATATATATATATATATATTACTGTCATTAAAAGAAAAATATATACATAAAAAATATATACATATATTAGGAAGTTTACCTGCGCCATATACTGGGAATCAGAGAATTTCGATGACTTTCTGGCCCGGTGTAAATCGCAGGCATTGAAATGCAAGTTCCGGGATATCCAGGAAATGGAGGAGCGCCCCATCGAGCAGGTTATATCAGGAACAAAGCACCCAGAACTCCAAAAGCAGCTTCTAGTGAAAGGCGAACAATTGACACTGCCGGAAGCTATAAACTGTGGTAGGACGCATGAAGTTTCCATAACCCACATGAGACAGTTGGCTGAACTAGAGCAGAATAAGCATGAAATAGATGCAATCAAGTACAAACAGTGTAACAGATGCGGAGGCTTCCATCCGAGGCAAAAATGTCAAGCATGGGGTACCACATGTTCCGCGTATGGACAACAAAATCATTGGGCTAAGGTCTACGCAAGCAAAAAATAAAAACGCAGCAGGACGTTTTCCGACACGCACAACATGGAAAGATGGAGGTAATAAACCAGGACATGGAGAAGCACAAAGGGACCAGTACAAACACTGGAAACACGGATACCGTATGCACTCGGTAAATACCTCAGAGGGACAATGAAGGGATTTATAACAAGTTTGAACAAATGTCTTTCGACTCTACTCAAGAACAAGGCGACAGTCGGACAGAGGTTTTTACAGACCTTGTAATTAAGCTTCCCAACCTCCCAAGCACCCATTTTCTGAAAGCTAAGGTTGACACAGGAGCAAAAGGCAACATACTTCCATTACGTACCTTCCGGAAGATGTTCCCACACCTAATAAGTGCAGCAGCACAGCTACTCCCCGGTGCAACAAAGGATAAACGAACTGTTCTAACAGCCTATAATGGCTCTCATATTACCCAACATGGATCCGTTAAAATAGCTTGTTCACACAAAGGAATATGGAAGACCATCAAATTCTTTGTAGTGACAACAGAAGGGCCTACCATCATAGGACTACCTTCAATCAGAGACCTGAGACTGGTAACGTTACACTGTGCAATCCAGGAAACATCAGTGTCAGTACGTTCAACACATGATCTGGTAAATATGTACCCAAACCGTTTTGACAATATCGTCTGTGTTTAGATCCAAAAGATTTAAACAAGGTCATCATGAGATGCCATTACAAGACCCCAACAATGGAAGAACTTGCACATAAACTCTCTTGTTCCAAATATTTCTCCAAGTTGGATGCCAAGAATGGATATTGGTCCATCAAACTAGACGCAGTCTCACAACTGTTGACTACCTTCAACTCCCCTTTTAGAAGAGTCTGTTTCAAGCGGATGCCTTTTGGTCTGGTGATGTTTCAGAATGTGTTTGCCCAGAGGATGGACGTGATTCTGGAGAAGTGCTCTGGCACCTTAGGGCTAGCTGATGATGTCATTGTCTTTGGAAAAACCGAAGAGGAGCATGATAGCAACCTCCACAATCTAATGAGAATTGCTCAAAAGGAAGGACTGTGCTTCAACCGCGAAAAGTGTGCCATCAATGAGAAACAAATTTATTTTTTTGACGCAATCTATGATCAGAATGGTATTCACCATGATCCCAGCAAGGTAACAGAAATAAAAATGTTACCTAGTCAATAAACACTACCGACCTGCAGAGGGTGTTGGGAATCATCACATATATGGCACTTTTCATTCCACACCTGTCCGATCTCACAGCATCTTTGAGAGATCTCCTAAAGAAAGAAGTGGAATACCAGTGGGCAGAAAGTCACCAGAGATCCCTCCAGCAAATCAACAATCTAATTTGCAAAGACATGTTGCTATCATACTTCGACCCTTCCAAGCAAACTGTTATCCAAGTCGATGCATCAAGTAAAGGACTCAGCGCCGCACTCCTGCAAGGAGGTAAACCCATAGCTTTTGCATCCAAGTCCTTAACAGAAACTGAACAACGCTATGCCAACATAGACCGGGAGTTCCTTGCAGTTGTTTTCGGTTGCGAACGATTTCGGACTTATATCTATGGAAGTGCGTTCCAGGTGAAAAGTGATCATAAACTTTTGGAAATGATCAACTTAAAAAAGTTGGTTGCAGCTCCACCTTGCCTCCAACGCATGCTATTACGTTTGCAGGGGTATGATATGACAATTGTATATCGCCCTGGAAAAGATATGGCACTAGTAGATGGATTCTCAAGGTTACCAAATAAAAAAGCTAAAGAAGCTATTGACTTGGATCTGAGGGTGGATTTTGTTCAATTTTCAACCCAAAAGCTATCTCAGCTAAACCAAGCAACAAGTGAAGACGCCACGCTATGTGAATTGAGGGGCATTATTCTGAGAGGTTGGCCCGACACTCTCAGACAAATGAGCAAGAATATGAAACCTTATTGGCCCTATCGAGACGAACTGTCCATTGAAAATGGCATATTATTGAAAGCAAACAAAATAATAATACCTAAATCGATGCAACAAGAGGTATTACAGAAAATACATTATGGGCACCAAGGGATGGAGAAATGTAAACTCCGAGCCAAAAGTTGCGTTTTTTGGCACAACATTAACAAAGACATCGACAACATAATACAACAATGTACTATTTGCCAGCAGCACCAAAAAATGCAGAGTACTGAACCCCTGATGCCCCATGAGATTCCGGTGAGCACATGGCAGATAGTGGCTACCGACTTATTTTACACTGAAGGTCTCAACTTTATGCTCCTTGCGGACTATTATTCCAAGTTCCGATTTGTGCGAGTGTTGAAGGAGTTCTCCAGTCAGGAAGTTATTAAACTGACAAAGCAAATATTTGGAGAACAAGGAATTCCAGAGAGAGTGATAAGTGACAATGGCCCACACTTCAGCTCGATACATTTCAAGCAATTCGTAAAAGAATGGGGGTTTGAACACCATACATCCTCACCTAAGTTTCCGAGGTCAAATGGTTTTTCTGGACGCTGTATCCAGGGAGTGAAATCTGCATTAAAAAAAGCTGCCCCAAGCGGACATGACTTGGATATGGTACTATTATGCTTGCGTTCGACTCCTTTAGATCATACCCTTCCCTCACCAGGTGAGCTTATATACCAAAGGAAGTTAGCAGGGAACATCATAGTTTAATGCACCAACCAAAACGCTAACAAGGAGAAAATAATGGAACGACTGTATCAGAAGCAAGGAAAACAGAAGATGTACCACGATCACCATACAAAAGAGCTGCCCAGACTGCCCATGGGACAACCTGTACGAGTGTTAAATAAAGAAGCAGGTGAATGGTCTCCTGCAGTTGTCACACAATTGGACCGAGAACCAAGGTCGTACATAGTACAGACCCCTTCCGGAAAAACTCTTTTCCGAAATCGACAGCATCTTAGAGTAATCCCCTCCAGAAGCATAGCACATCCAGAGATGCACTCCACTGAAATTCCTCAGGAACCTACCAAGGACGGTTCATCGAGTATAGAGACGGACAGTACACAATGTCAACAGGCACCTTTCAAACGTAGACCCCATGGAGTGCCAGACATGAGCACTTATAGAAACCATATGACAGTTAAACCATCAGATCTGGACGTGTCGTCAGACCCTCCAAAAGATTCAGAGATGAGACAGTTACTAACTCACTTTTTATTTTATTTTTTATCTCATCATTGTAAATAAATTTCTTTTTTTTCTCTTTCCATTTCAATTATTGAAAGAAGAGGGATGTGATAGTATGAACCATTACCTCCCCTTAAAGAACTCTTCAGTAAAGAAGTCTCGGATATGACTTCACTTCCGCTTGACACGGAACTGGAGTTCAATAAAAAATGGAGACCGTATTCCGCTTCTCATAAATGAATCTCATGTTTTGGTATTCTTTTTACATAATGTTTCAGTATCAAATAATGATGACGAAATATAATGAACCCATGTTTTATTTTGTTTATGGTTTTCAGTAGTAAAACAAAAAAAAATTTTTTTTTTTTCTTTTTATGAAGATAAACCATCCTAAAATAGAAGAATTAAAAAAAAAATTTTTACAGCAACATTATGAAAAAGACAACCTAAAGTCTGTATTAATGAATTCGATATAACTCGAAGAAAAATGAATATCTCGAACTACCGTTGAATTAAGCATTGTTTATTTAATATTTTATTTAATTTTAATTTTGTTTATTTAATATTTTATTTAATTTTAATTTTGTTTATTTAATATTTTCTCACAAAAAATATAATAGCAAAAATATTTCTTTTTTTTTTTAATTACAGGTTTTGCATATATAAGATTTTGTTTATTTTCCTTGCTTGAAAGAATGTGAAACTTTCGGCATAACATAATTTTTTTTATATAATATTGACCAATAATTAACAAAAAATATTTTTAAAACAGGAACATAGAAAAATAATTAAATTAAAAAAATGAACAAAATTACACAAACTTTACAAGAGAAATGTACGGATGCTCGCCTGGGAGAAAAAAAGAAACCCAGCACCCCTCCCTCCTTTTAATTACATGACGTCATTTTCAGACAGCTTTTCGACTGTCTCAGATTTTGAGCCTCAGTATATTCCGTGTTTACAAAAGTACGGTTTGTTGCGCTTTTGTGCATGGCAAAAGCACTCGGTTTGGGGCTAATTCAACTATTTTTGTGCGCTAACAAGGTGTTTGTTATTTTAATTCAATATCTCAGTATTTTACTTTAATAAATATCTTTGAAATAGACACAGAAAAGTAATATTAATCTTTTAAAGGATTTTTACAATGGATTTATTTAAATTATTTAATCGGAAAACTAATATTTATTTTTAAAAGGATTTTTACAATGAATTTATTTAACTTCAAACTTTAGCTGAATTGGTTAGCTCGCCATGAAAACATTTTTCACAACTTTTTTTTTTTTTTTTCATGTATACAAATATTTTTTCCCCTTTGGGAAATTAAGTTTAGTTCTTAATCTTTCAAATAAAATAAAAAAGAAATCGGAAACCTACAAAAAAATTATGATAAATCGGCTTTCAAAACTAGCCCCCCCCCCCTCCTTATTCGTTTATTTTGGATCGTACCTAGTTTACCTTTAACGGTGTGCATATAATTGTACCCTAGATTTTTTTTTTGTGATAACAACCTTAAAAATATCAGGAATAAACCTTTTCAAGGCAAATTTTAAACAAAAAAGTAAATTTTTTACTTGGTTTCCACTTTAACATTTCTTTTAAAACGAGGACTTTTCTAAAAAAAAAAAAAAAAAAACGATGCTGAAAACGAATAAAATTGTGAAACTGAATTTGTCATGTGAGATTTCGTGCACGCACATGCGCGTCGAAACTGCTCGCGCATGCGCATAGTTTATTAGAGTCGCATTTATACGCACGAGGGCATCCTCGGGCGTACCAAAATGGACGCCAGCAATAACATAAGAAATGACGTTGCTTAATATCTGGAAAACTACTTATTTGCGAAAAATTTAAATACGATAACCAAAACATCGTCATTAAAAAAAGAAAATATAAGGTGAAAACAAGGGAAAATTTACCAAATTCTACAAATAAATAAATAAATAGGCAATCAATAATATGTAATTAATTGACTATCATCGTCAATTTCCTATGACATTGTAATGCTCGAGTAAGTTAATATGCGTGATCACCAATAATTTTTACAATGAAAGAATATTTTGTAATTTAACACAACGCGAAAAAAAAAAAAAAATAATGAAATCACAATAAAATAAAAAAAAATATTTTAATTTTCTGCGAACTTGCTTTTCCGGTCGCCATCTTAAAATGTTGACTTCCACCCGTCAAACTCGTCTCGTTTAAATTAACTCATCTTATAATCGTTTCTTTGTTAAAAACAGATTGCCAAACAAAAAGTAAGTATTTATTAATTTAATTGTCTTTGAAGCTCTTTTTTATTACATTATGATTCCCTTTGTTTTACTACAGGGGCGCGTCGAAACCATTATGATTGCCTTTGTTTTAATAGAGAAATGAGTCAACATTCCATGATTGCATATAAACGAAGAATTGTATTATAGAAATTACTCTAATCGCGTTTTTATTGTTTACTTTTGTTTTTAAAATTTATTTCTTTTTTTTAAAAAATGCCGTGAAACTAATTTTTATATTGAAACCATCACAATTACCTAACATAACGTACTCTAACATAATCCCTAACTGTTCAAAATACATGAAAAAAAAAAAATGATTCAGTTAAAATGAAACCTTAAAATCCCGCCACTAAAAGCATCACAGAAGATATTTTGATAAATTTTTAGTTAACCGACCCCTCCGCATTCACCTTTAATTTGTTGACTTTGTAGGTTTTCGGGTACAATGAGAACGAATATCGCATTTATTTATTTTATTTTATTGCACAAACATGCAGTTATCCGTATTTGAAAACATTCATTATCCAACGTAATCTCTATCATTTTTAATGGCGGCCATCTTGTTTTTAAATAACGAAAAAACGCCAAAAAAAAAAAAAAAGGCTAAATATGCCACATTTAACTGTAATCCCTCCTCCCCACCACTGGCGTTGGTGCGAAAAAAAAGTCATCTTTGTTGGAGGGTGAAGGGGTAAATTAAAAAAAATCTTGAGCAAAATGAAAGAATGTAAAGACAAGACCACAAATTAAAAGCAGTATTTAGAATAATATTTATTAAAATAAATTAAAAAGGTAAATATTACCGTTCGCTACAACTAAACACTGACCACAAAATTGTCTTAAGAAAATTGCTTTCAAACACCCAGACAACCTACTCAGTATATCCCATATTTAAAAATTAATGTGATCGGTTATCTCTCTCTCAATACAGACCAATAAGTCTCCTGTGCATCATAAGTAAGTTGCTGGAATCTGTGTTAAATAGAGTAGTTAACCACCTCAGCAAAAATAACCTTGTTAGTGACATGCAATATGGTTTCCATTCTGCTAAATCTACAGCAGATGTGCTAACAGTTAAATCCCATTGGATTAGCAGATATTTCAATGGAGGCTCCCTTTCTAAGGCAATTGCTCTTGACATATCAAAGGCCTTTGATAGGATATGACATAATGGTCTACTCCACAAAATCTCCACCTATGGTATAGCTGGAAATGCCGTCAGTTATTAACGTTTCTCTCCGATAGGTTCTTTATAGTAGTTGTTGATGAGCAGAAATCAGAAGCTCACAGTATTAACGCTGGAGTCCCCCAGGGATCCATCCTGGGCCAAATCTCTTTCTGATCTACATCAATGATCTCCCAATTCACATCATGAGATAATTTGTAGACATGACAGTGCCAACACTTAAAACATCGTAAACGACCGATTTCTAACCGATTCTCTCTCCTCTTATGTTGAGCACTTGCTGCAATGGGGAAAGAGGTGGCTGGTTAATTTTAATACATCTAAAACAAAGCTTCTATCTTTACATCATCAACACTCTTATCCTTATCTGACATCAACTGAAATGATTAATTGTGTCTGACCTTTACTCCTAATCTGAAATGGAACACGTACATCAGATCTGTTGCCAAGATTGCTGGAAAAATGATGACATAATCCTACCGCTCCTGTAGATATCTCACTTCTGATACAATTCTGTACCTGTATAAGAGCCAGGTATGTCCAAGGATGGAGTACTGGTCCCACCGTTGGGCAGAAGCTAGAAGAAGCAGATTATCCTACCTTGATAGACTTCAAAATAAACTTTGTAGCCTAGTGGAAGATTCCCTTTTCTCTTCTCTGTAACGCTCTTTCCCATAGAAGAATTATTGCGAGCCTTGCTCTGCTTTATTGTTATTTTCATGAAAAGTGCTCGTCTGAGCTCCGATCTATGGTTCTCACCTTCCCTGATTTTATGAAAAATGCTTGCATAGCTGAAACCACTATCAATAATTTCCCCCACTCCTTATCTGTGCCTAAACCTAAACGGAGATTACCTGAACAAAGTTTCTTTCTTAAAACTGCATGCTTGTGGAACTCTGCTCCGTTTCCTGGTTTCCAACTGACAACAATATGGTTGTCTTCAAGTCCAACATGAACAAATTCTTGTAGAGCCGTCTCCTTAATGCAATTTATCATAACCTTTTCTCATAACTTTTACAGGAAGTTGCTTTTTCTTTGTAACAATAAATCTTATTCATTTATCGACTCATTCCACTAAAAACTAGAGGTTATCCTCCAATGACTCGGTGATTATATTGGATATGTGTGCGTTTATTTTCTCCACATGTCAAGAATAGAACACGAAGTAACGAGGAAATATTCATTTGAAACTAAAACTCATTTGCACTTGGAAAAAAATATCCATATGACCCAAACATCCAAGCATATTTTTGTAACTTTTAAACAAAACAGACTGCTTAGTGTTCAAATAGTTTTTGAATATCAGTTCATTATTTTTATTTGTAAAATGTTTAGTGTTCTTTATTTTTTATGATTATTTTAATTGGGTTTATTTTATTTTTTCATTTATAGATTTTAGTAAGACAATTAATTTGAGCACTATAACCTTTATGAATGTTCTGATCAGTTACAACCTCACGAATGTAAGATTTATTTTTTGGTGTTAAAAATAAAATAAAAAATTAAATATTTTGAATACATTTATAACAATGAGAAATTAGAATACTTCACGTTTTTTTATTGTATGAAACCAAAATTGTATTTATTATTTTTTTCACACCTATTCCAGAAAATCTGAACTATTGTCGAAACCTGCAAGCATAGCTTTGTGACTTTTCAAAACATACTGCTTAAGAATCAAACATTTTTAAATAACAGGTAATCATTTCTATTTATAAAGTGTTTTTTCCAGAATTCTGAAATTTCTTGAAGTTCAATATTGTGTATGCATAGCGAAAATGCAGTCACACAAGCTCAGTAATATTTTTGAAGCTCCTGTTACTTGATGCTAATCTGTGAGAATTCTTCAGAGTTGTAATTGCCATTTTTCTAGTATGCCACTAGATACTTGGAGAGTAGTAGATGATATATAATTAATGTTTTGCGAGAAAATACAACTTCCTTCTGAGAATAATGTTTGTGACATCCTATTTAAAAATAGAAAATCCTCAAATCTCAAAATCTCAGAAATGAAGCTGGTAATTGAAAGCTTAACAAGTGTTCAGAAATATTGGTTTATCCCATAAGCTATGCCCATAATTGTACTGATAAATTACAAAATAATGTTCAGAGCTAATCCCACCTTAGAAAATAATACCTATTGCCATGCTAAACTATGACATGATGGATCCAGATTGATTTTTGACAGGATTTTAAACTAGTCAGAGCACAATATTTGATCAACATTGGCTGCTTTTTGCTATTTTTTGGTGCCAAAGTCAGTATCCAAATTTTATGGATCAACAGTAAAGAGTAACTCTTATTAGTCAATAACATACCCAACTGTTGCTTTGTGCATCAGGGAAGCCACAATTGTCAGTAGGTGGGCTTATTGAGATAGTTTTAAATTATTTTAAATTCTTCATTAAGACAGTCAGTGTACTATAATTCCACATCGACAGGCCATAAAATCTGTTAATCTGCAGTGTTCGTTCTATAATATAGAATCATTTAATCGTCAATGTTTATTCAATAATCATTAAATTTCTATTGTTTTTCATGAAGTTCAACAATTCTTTGCCTGCCATTTTATATGTAGACACACAAGCTCTCAGTAACATTTTTGAAGTTCCTGTTGTTTAATGTGAATCTGTTAGAATTCTTCAGATTTGTAATTGTCATTGGTGTAGTATGCCACTAGAGAGTTGGAAAGTAGTGGATAAGATATATTGAGTGTTTTGAGAGAAAATACAACTTCCGCCAGTGAATAATATTTTTGACATCCTATTTAAAAATAGAAAACTATCCAATCTCAAAAAACCTTTTATTGAAGCAGATAATTGAAAGTGTAACAAATGTTAAAAAATATTGGTTTCATATGTAACACATATATGTTGTAGACATATTACGATATTGCTTCCTTGATTTATCTCATTATAAGCTTTGCCTAGAATAACTCTCATTTGTAGAATCATGTTCACAGCTAATCCAAGCCTAGATTAGTAATACCTATTTCCAAGCTAAACTATAATATGATGGATCCAAATTGATCTTTGACAAGCTCTTTAATGTAGGCAGAACACAAATCTAGGAGCATGAAATTTGATCAACAATATCTGCTTTTTTGTTATTTTGGAGTCTAAAATCAGTATCAAAATGTTATGCATTAACAATAAGGAATAGCACATATTACTCAATAACATAACCAACTTTTGCTTTGTGCTGCTTGACGACAGCCATCAACGTGAGTAGGCATTACAGGAGCTCAGTATTGTTTAGGAGTATTAAGAATAAATATAATGTTTCAGCAGAAGGCTTCACGTTTTTTATTGTATTAAATCAAAATTATTTTATTTATTATTTTTCAGACCTATTCTGGAAAATCTGAACTGCCTATATCTATTGTTGAAATCCTCAAGCATAGCTTCGTGATCTTTAAAGAAAACATACTACTTAATGTTCAAATATATTTTTAAATAACTGGTAATTATTTCTATTTGTAAAAATGTTTAATTTTTATTATTTCTTTAATGATTATTTTGTGTGAATTTTATTTTTTGAATTGCAATTTTGTAAGGTCAATGTATTTGAACACCACAAACTCTGTGAATATTCTGATCAGAATTTATTACTTTCCGTAATATTTTTGAAAATAAAGATACAGAACCATGAAGTTTTAATAAGATAAAGTACAAAAAAATTAGTTTTATATTTCAAAATATTTTAAATAGGTGTCGCTAGTTTATATTTCTATTTTTAGAAATACTATTCTCATTTTGCATATTTTCACAACATTTGGAAGATCTTACTTTTAGCCTTCTTTCGGTGTATCTTGAACTTGGGAATCTTCCTGTTGAACTCGGAAATCTGTTCTAAATTTAGTACTGGATTATATATATTTAGTGTTCCAAGATAAAATATAGTTTCCTTCTACAAATAATGTTTGGATGTCCTATTTAAAAATAGAAAACAATCCAACCTCAAAACTTCTTATTGAAGCAGATAATTGAAAGCTTAACAAGTATTTAAAAAATATTGGTTTTATATGTAGACATATTACGATATTGCTTTCTTGAGTTATCTCATTATAATCTATGCCCATAATAATCCTCATAATTAATAATATGCAAAAACAAAAAAGTCAATAACACAACCAAGTTATATTTTGTGCTGCGTGGGTCGCCATTACAGGAGCTCAGAGGTTAATTTCTGGTAAAAAGCCAACTTAGCTACCTTAATCCATGCAACAACGGATTGATATTTGTCAACATAACTAAATTATAAGTTTTTTTTTATTACAATCGTTTTTAAGTAAGCATATATTTCTTACAGATACCATAGCCATAATACATGAGACAAACAACCTCATGCCAATAGGTTTTATCTCTTACAATTGGTTGCAGAGCACTGTATAAACTTGCAGCATTAAATTTATACGTTCATAATTAAAAAACAAGTCATTGTAAATTATTTATTTTCAATGGCAATTACATAACTATTATTATACCAAAACGTAATTTCATAAAAATTGAATTTCATCAACTAAAGTAATATATAATAATAAATGATAATCAACTTGCATATATGTGTATAAATAAAACTAATTTTAATAAATTAATCAAGTTATAAAAATACAAATATTAGAACTTATGTTTCTTTAATATATTATTAAATTATTCAAAAATATTTCTTATCAATAATGATGGTGTATTACATTTTAAACCTTTCACTTAATGTTATTATTACGTTTCTTTAATATTTTATTAAAACGTCATAAAAATCCAAATATAATTTATGTTTCTTTCATATCTTATTAAATAATTCAAAAATACTTCTCATCAATAAAGACGTTTTAATAGATATTTAATAATTTAGTCTTAATGTTATTAATACAGATTAAACTGTTACATAAATTTTAGAAGTCTTCATTGGTTCTTCAAAATCATTTTTTATTTTAGTGAAAATCATTTTTAGCAATTTTAACCTTCCACGTAATGTTATTATTATTTATTATGGATAAAACTGTTATATAAATTTGACACGTTTAGCGAAAACCATTAAAAATATTTAGTATAGATAAATATATAATGATATATATGAGAAAGTGTTTTAAAAAGCATGGGGAAAGAATTTTCAGATTCTTTACATGCATATTAAATATTTCTACTTTTACATGTGTGAAAGATGAATCATTTTTATTTGGCTATGTTTTATGGAATATCAGAGAAATCGTGGTTGTTTATATATTCTTCAGTTTCATAGAATTTTCAACCATTATATATTCAATCATTTATTTGCATTGTTGAAACAAAAGTGTTGGAACAATTGCTAGATTTATTTCATACACTGTGAAACATTAGTCAAAATGTTTTCCAAAATAAAAATTATGAACAATATTGTTGCTTCTCCAAAAGAAACATTTATTATTATAAACTATAAAACTTTGTAAATTAAAAAAAAATTCTTAAATTAAAAAAAAACGCGAAAGAATTGTGTGGATATTTAGTTTAATATTTATGAAAAGGAATTAATTTTCTACATGGATAATTATTGCAATAAATATCCTGATTATATTTTTACTTTAATCAAAAATGAATTTGAGAACTTCTTAAATAGTTGTGCATGATTAATTGTTCCTTTAGATCATAATGCAGACGTCTATCACTTATTTATCCATTAAAACAGCTTCGCATTTTGCAAACAACGTATACAAAATTATATTATTTCGTGAAATTTGTCTTTATTTCATTTTGCAGAATATACAGCAATCAAGACAACGCAAATAACTTGAAGGTAAAAGCCAGATAATACAAGAAATCATATCATTTTGGAACTTTTTTCTGTTTTATAAAATAGTATTTTATGAAAATACATGGAAAAAATCCTGACAACTGAGTATATATTTCTTCTATTCTTAGGCTTATTAAATATGGTAAAGAAAATAATTCATATTGTGCGTGATTATTTAATTGTGCCTTTAGATTATAATGCAGACGTCTATCTCTAATTTATCCATTTTAAAAGTAACACTGTATACACCTTAACATTATTAACAGTATTATGAAAATATGTATAAATTATATTATTTAATGAAATTTGTCTTTATTTCATTTTGCAGAATATCCAGCAGTCAATACAATGAAAATTGCACAAAGTTAAAAGCCGGAAAAAAAGAGAAATCATATCTTCCTGAACTATACAAGATTTCTTTTATGAAATAGAATTTTATGAAAATATATTGAAAAAATCCTGACAAATTAGTATATATTTCTTCTATTCTTAGGCTTATTAAATATGGTAATAGTTGAAATAACTATTGCAAGTGCATATGACTAATCGACTCATTGACAGTTTTATAAATGCAGTGAATAGTAGAATAATAAAAACTTATATAAGACGTTAATAATGAGCTGCAACAATTGTTGATTTGTAAGAACTATCAATTAAAATACACAAAAAATGATTGATATATAACCGAATTCTGAGAATGCATATACATTATGTTAATACGTAAGGTTTAAATATCTTATAAAGTGCATAAATATTCACTGGAGATTTTTATGATTTACAAAAATTGCTGATTTGCTAGAATAAAATACACAAAACCGAATTGTGAGAATCTGTATCCATTATGTTAATACATAAGGTGTGAATATATTGAACAGAAATATACTACTAATATGGAAAAACTCATATGAGACCCTCAATTTTGGCTGCAAAATTATCAATTTTGTCGAATTATCAATTACAATACACAGAAAATGATATTTTACTGAAGTTTTAGATTTCTCAATATCTTCTCATAATATTGATAAGAAGTCTGATTTATCAGATATTTTCTGATTTGATCGATCTGTAGATGGTAAGTTCATAAACCTTATCAACTGTGCACACAATTCTTATATATATATATATATATATATATATATGTAATGAAATATGCATCAATCAAGTGCAGTTGTAAGCCAAATCCCGGCGGAATATAATGCAGGTGTGAAGTTCATAAACTTTATCAAAAACAGTATATAATGTATATAAACATATATACATAATAAATTATATTTAAAACATATATTTTCATTTAAACATGGCAAACTATAACTTGTAAACAATCTACTAAATTTTAAATCCGTAAAACGTCAACAGAAATCTGTCTTATTCTTTCTTATTCTTTTTATTCAAATAAAAGAAAAATAATGAAAACAGAAAGTAATTAAACTAGAAATCGTGAAAATGAACACTAAATCACATACTGGAGTAAAACCTTTTTCTTGTAAAGTATGTGGCTCTTCTTTTAAAAGTAAACAATCATTATCCATTCATATGCGAACACATACTGGAGAGAAACCATATTCTTGTGAAGTATGTGGCTCTTCTTTCACACAAAAATGCAGCTTGGTCCTTCATATGCGAACACATACTGGAGAGAAACCATATTCTTGTGAAATATGCGGTTCTTTTTTTGCACGGAAACAAAATTTATTGCAACATGTGCAAATACATACTGGAGAGAAACCATATTCTTGTGAAGTATGCGGTACTTCTTTTGCACAGAAGCAACACATGTTACAACATATGCGAACACATACTGGAGAGAAACCATATTCTTGTGAAATATGTGGTACTTCTTTTGCACAGAAAACAAATATTTTGGAACATATGCGAACACATACTGGTGAGAAACCATATTCTTGTGAGGTATGTGGCTCTTCTTTTGTAAGGAAACACGATATGGATATTCATATGCGAAGACATACTGGAGAGAAACCATATTCTTGTGAGGTATGTGGCTTTTCTTTTGCAAGGAAACTCGATATGGCCATTCATATGCGAAGACACACTGGAGAGAAACCATATTCTTGTGAAGTATGTGGCTCTTCTTTTACAAGGAAACCCAGCGTGGCCATTCATATGCGAACACATACTGGAGAGAAACCATATTCTTGTGAAGTATGTGGCTCTTCTTTTACACATAAACAGAGTTTGTGGCGACATATGCGAACACATACTGAAAACAAATCAGATTCTTGTTAATTATGTGGCTCTTTAAAGTAGGCATTCATATGCGACTGAAGTTAAATTAAAAAAGAAACTATTCTTGTGAAGTATTTGTTCTTTTACACATAACATGTTCCAACATATGCGATCACATTCCGGAGAGAAACCATATTCTTGTGAAATATGTGACTATTTTCAATATAACATCATATGTTACAACATATGCGAACACAGCTCTGAAAAGGATGGTTAAAATCTTAAAACGATCTCTTGGTTTAATGTATAAAATAGCAGGTGAATGTTTGGACGTGGTCAGTAATAAATGGGTGAGAATTTGGGACTTTTAGTTGCTGTATGTGCTCTCTGCTTATCTCGGCATTGTTTTCTAGTCGTCATGGTCTTCTCCTTTCCACTGGACTCGAACAGTGCCGATTCAGGAGAGGTGTGGTTGGAGATTGCGCAACCCTTGCCTTACAATTACATGTGCTATTGCCCCTAAGGGGTATTCTTTTTTCTTTTAAGACTGAACGAAAGCAGGGAAGATGCCTAATACATGAAAAAATCATATCCTTGTAAATATATAGCTCTTTTTTTCAAATATCACAATAAAATATGCGAACACACCACTGAAAGGGACGGTTAAAATCTTAAAACGATCTCTCGGTTTGAATGTGTAAAATAGCGGGTGGATGTTTTGCATCTGGTAGGATGCCTAATACATGAAAAACGTTTTGTATACACTCGCAAATGTCACAAGCAAAAATGAAAAATTATTATCTTGTCTCGTTTAGATGCTACAAAATCATATAATTTTATGTCTAGACATCTCTCTCTATCTGTCTCTCTCTCTGTTTGCGTTTGTGTATGTCTCTCTCTCTCTCACTTCGTCTTCCTTAGTCTAAAGACTAGAAAATGGCGTCTGGCTGTTTTTATTTTTAAAAACTTCGATCGTTAATATTTTTTGGAAGCATATTTTTTTTTACTTCACATGTTTGGCTTGTTATTTTTCGTTTAACTATCGTATCTAACTATTTTGAATGTGCTAATAAATTTGGTAACGTTGCCATAGCGTAGAAGTTCATAGTTTAGCTTTAATTAATTTTTTTACCGATAACAACATTTTTAAATTGTAAATTCAGACCGCCCTTAGAGCTTGCTGACGTCAAGATCACGTGACATGACTCAGCAGGTTTTAAATACAAGTTGACCCAAAATAAACGGCCGCGTGTATACTTTATGTAGAAGAGTTGGCGCCTGTATTTTTGGGGGCAGTTATAAATCGATTTAAAAATATGTAATGTTTAACATTAAAATGTCACTTTTGCCCCCCCCCTGCAAAAGATCGATTAGTTGACGTACTTCTGAATGTCATTTTGGGCCAATTTTTCGATATTTGTCGTCCGGAAGGTGGGGCTTTCATATAAGACCAAGTTTGTGAATTTTTGTTCCGTCGGTCGAAAGTTTTTAGCAGACACACAAACATACATACATACATACATACATACACACAAACATACATACATTTTCGCTTTTATATATATAGATTTTAATTACTTTATATTGCAAAACTGTCGAACACATATTTTGCAGTGTGTGATCGCCTTATACATATGCAAATATTATTATTATTAGCATGTAACCAATGTACATACTGTTGATATTGCATGGAAAACTTGTAGTTTTATTTCTGTTTTATGTATTTTATGCTGGAAATAAATAGAGTATTCCGTTTATAAAAGAAAATTGGTTTCTAAGACAACATCGGTTGCAAAATATTGTCAATCAAACATTTTGTGCCTGTGTTTAAATACTTATAATTTATGGCTAATCTTTCGAACTTATCAGAAATCAATTTTTATTTTATGCAAAAAAATGATGATTTTTAAAATCATATTTCTTATACATTTATAATTTAACAGAAAATAAAGTTATATCACATAAATTCCATAGAGAATTTGTGCAGTTTTTCTGTATTTGTATATTTCCTTTCAGATATTTATAATGTTACCAAAATGAAACATTTTCTAAAATAAAATTCATGATTTCTTGAATATACTCTGGATTATTAGTCCGAAGAAAATATTTTCTAACACAGAATCGATTGGCAACAGTGTCATGTAAAAACATCATTTTTCCAATAATAATTTGTATATTGGATCCGAATTTGTGTATGAAAATAACTTTCATTTAAAAAATACAGCATTTGTGATATGTTGATTTATTTTTTATGAGGTTTTATTAAATATAGAAAATAAATCAACGTATTCATGTTCTTTTCCAAACTTATTTGACAATATAAAAAACTATTAAAATTATTAAAAAGATTTTTGCTTACTATAAAAAATTCTATTCTATATTGTGCTATTTTCTGAAACAAAATTAAACTAAAATCGTTTTAGGAAATAAGTTATTACTTACAGCTCAGTCAATGATGGAGAAGGTAATACTTGGGAGTAGGAAGTATTTTTTTGGTAAAATGCGTTGTCAGAATTTGTTACTGTAAAAATAAAAATTTTCAATATAAAAGAACAAACAAGTAGTATTGCAGTCAAAATGAAAATTGAAAAATAAATTGAAAGAGAAAATGATTTAAAAGAACAACTGGAGTAGGAGGAGTAGAAAAAGCAAGAAACAAAATTCATTTTGAAAACCAGGGAAATTGGTTTTCGGTTTTTACATTTGATACATTCAACATTGTATTTGAAATATAGACAAGTTAAGCACTTGCAGTTTGAAACAATATTTACGAAACTGAATAATATTTTCGTAGTGGAATAACTGAAATGGGGGTAAAAAAGAGCTTACCTCGGATATGTCTGTTGTGTTGCACGACGAGGGGAAGAGAATTCCAAGATGGCGTCCATGGGTTTTTATTGGCGTTGACCCCATGCAATTCTCGCAGAATCACGTGAGCTCTCGCACGATTATGCAAATAATTCCCGGCCACTATAAAGGCAGGACGCTGGGAAGCAGCCAGGCAGTGTCGTGCAGAGTGTGTGTTACTGGTTCTGTGGTAGGATTGTTCTTTGTGACGAACCACAAATCTGCAAGAAACAAGTTTTCTTCTGTCTTTTTTCTGTTTCCTTCTATCTCTACAGCCAAAAAATCTCTCTCTTCTAGAGGTGGGCAGTGCAGGGCGAAACTGACTATTTTCTATCTTTGTTCCTGATTTTTGCCGACTACATTTTGCTACAAGCTATTCCAACTCGACTATGACAAAGGTGCGGATAAGCAGTGATATCATCAAGCCGTTTTCTGGCGAGGGAGATGTAGTGTTGCTACAAAAGTGAGACTTGTCTCACAATTTCAGCAGGTGAATGATATAGTGAGTCAGCTACCTTTATATCTGGAAGGTGATGCACAGGCCCTCCACATGGAAATGGAGGAGGACGATCAAAAGAAGATAGACCAGATTGATGCCCGATTAAAAGAGGCACTTACCGACTATGCGTTTGCAACATACAGAAATATAACTATAGTCAGATGGACTGGCGAACATGTGGATCTTTATCCCAACAAAATCAGGCAGTTGGTTGGATTGGCCTAGTTCACAGGAGATGGCCTAGAGAGATTCATGAAATTAACTTTCATCACTGGGTTCCCTGACGTCATCTCAATTGCTTTTCAACAGGTACCAAACATCAAAGCCCTGACCATGGGGGAGCTAATGTCAAGAATGAGTATTTTGACAACGATTGGGAAACAAAATCAGGATGTGGTTGTGGCCACACGTTCACCCAACAACAACAGGGCCAAGAATATTTCTGTTGGTGTGACCTGTTTTAAATGCAATGTTAAAGGCCACCTTCCAAAGAACTGTCGAAAACATGGAACACAGTGTGACCGGTGCGGTGAGAGTGGACACTGGGCTCGGAAAACAAGCAAGGGGTATGCATAAGTGTCAGTCTCCTTCTCCACCAAAATGCGAACATTATGCTCCCGGTGACAGGCATCCATGTTGACGGGACGCAATGTTTGGTGCTTATTGATACAGGACGATTTTACATGCAGACCTTGGCCGGTCTTGGAGAAAAACAAACATGAATGTCGAAATGATTGGTGGAATATCTCCTGCATGCTGCGGTGTTGCAGTGGTCTCTGTATCCACTGATGAAGGTGTGTCTGCCAGAATTATGTGTTGGTGGTGCTTTGCAAGCCGCTGGGGTTTGACTTCTAGGGATCGATGCTATAAAAGCTCTGGGAGGTGTCGCTGTGGAACCTACAGGATCAGTGCAGCTGAGTGGCAGGAAAAATATTAAATGCGCAGCCATTATTATTAATGAACTTGATTTCACCGCCACCTTTGACCATCATTGTGGAAGTGGTCTGAGGACCACCCTCCTGAAACGCTACACAATCGAGTGTCCGAATACCCAGTGCCAGCAGAAATCTGTGAAGAATACATGCAGGAGCTCCATACCTGGATAGACAATGGTTTGCTCATGCCGTACCCAGAGGATTAATTGGGACCCCCCAAAGGCCTAATTCCCCTGATGGCTGTGATACAGGAAAACAAAGCCACAGTGCGCCCGGTGATGAACTACTGGGAGCTAAATCATTACGTAGATGCGTTTACAGTCAACGCATATATTTGTGCGGCTAAGCTGCATGAATAGAGACAAAAACGTGCTAACGTGTTTCTACTAGACCTCAGGAGAGCATACCTACAGGTATGGGTCCATGAGACACTGTGGCCATACAAGACTGTTGAAATCGACAGGAAAAAGTACTGTGTGACCCGTCTAGGGTTCGATTTGAATCTGGCTCTCCTGATAATGAGAGCAATTAATTATTATCCCAGGAAGGAGTTTGTAGGCCGCGCAGCATATGCTTACATTGATGACATATTTGTTAATGAAAACGTGGTGCCTGCAAAACGTGTAAGAGAACACCTAGCGCAGTTCAGGTTGGAGTACAAGGACCCTGAGCAGTTGAAGGACAGTGCACGGGTGCTGGGATTGGCGGTTGGGATGGAATGCAGTGAACTGCGGTGGAAGCAAGGAAATGCAATTCCAGAGGTTCCCAGTATTGTTACGCGACGAACAATGTTCTCTCTGTGTGGTCAACTTGTCGGGCACTCTCAACACATCAATTTTGCTGAACTGGACGCCATATCATAAGGCATCAATTTGGCTCTTCGGTGGCAGGGCAAGGTGCTACACATAAAGACAGATTCTCTTTGCGTATACCATTGAGTATGTGCTGACTGTGGACGTGACGCTGGTTCTATCAGCACGAAACATCGTTGACCGATTGACACGAATACCACAGCGGTGGTTTGAGGCGATGAAAAGAAAAACCGGCTTTACCCGGTTATCGGCGAGGTTCATACAGACAGGCTGGATGAGAGTCAAATCATGGCTATTCACAAAGGAAGTGGACATCCAGGGGTGCGACACACTACCTACTCTGTGAGGAAAGTTGCCAAACCACGACAAAAGTAACTGTTAAAACGTTCATACGGAAATGTGAGGAATGTCAGTCCATTGACCCAGCGCCGGTCAAGTGGGAAAAGGGGAAGCTGGAAGTGAACAAGAATTGGCAGAGAATTGGAATGGATATCACGCTTTATGGCACCTTCCATTTTTTTGAATTCTAACAAACTGTGGTCCATCACATTTCTTCATTTGGTGGAAATTAGCGAGGCAGAACTCGGCAAGCATGATTCATCAGTACGAGGCAGTGTTTCTTGAATGTGGCTTGTCGCATTAAAACCTTTTAGACAACGATACAGCTTTCTGCAGCAACGTGTTCCAAGCATTTGCACATAAATTGTTCACTTGTGATTCCGTTCTGCATGTGCTTTAGCTGGGACTTGCATAGCAGAACTATGTATCACTGTACACTGAAACGAATAGCAGCTAGAATGCGCTGTCCCATACAGGAGGCTGTCTACTGGTATAACATCACACCCAGATACGACGTATCTTCCTTCACTGCGCCTGCCAACAGGATTTATCGATACCAAGTTTTTACTAAAGGAGACCAATCTGGCAACTGCATCCTCAGGTCTCAAGAACAACTCTTACCAGGTTGGAGATTGTGTGTGGGTCAAAAGACCGCAAAATCAATGTACCACAAGGTTCGGCAACGGTGAGGCGACAAAGACAATCAGCCCTTAATCGATTTTGGTGGACGGTGTGCCTCGCCACATGGAGGATCTGCTCCCTCGCCATTATGTTGTAACATCGGAGGAAGAGGAAGACTGACAATACGATGTCTTTTTAAAGGACAGAGAGTATGATGCAGTATGATGGAGAGGATTTTGAGCCATATAATGCACATACTGAAGAATTGGAAGAAGGACCCCTCTTGCCTTTACTAAGGAGTACCCAACAAAGACGGATGCTGCCCTCCCTACCCTGATTGTGAAACACTGCCCATGGAACCAGGAGAAGGGATAATGGAACAGACTGGTAGCAATAACGGTGGTAATGAGGAAGATAGCAATGGGGAAGTGCTGTCCCCGGTTTTTCGAAGAAGTACCCGACAAAGACGACTGCCCCCTGCCCTGTTTGTGATCATGAGATCAGAGGGAAGTGTAGCAGAATTGGTGATAACCGAAATGGGAGGAATAAAGAGCTTACCTTGGATACGTCTGTTGTTGTGTTGCGGGGCGAGCGGAAGAGAGTTACAAGATGGCATCCATGGGTTTTTATTGGCGTTGACCCCACGCAATTCTCGCAGAATTAGATGTGCTCTCGCGCAATTATGCAAATATATCATTCTCGGCCGCTATAAAGGCAGGACGGTGGGAAGCAGTCAGGCAGTGTCCTGCAGATTTTGTGTAGGTGGTTCTGGCGGTTGGATTGTTCTTTGTGACAAACCACGAATCTGCGAGAAGCGAGTTTTCTTCTGTCTTTTTTTTTCTGTCTCCTTTTTTCTCTACGGTCATTACAGCCAAGACATCTCTCTCTTCTAGAGGTGGGTGGTGAAGGGCGAAACTGACTATTTTCTATTTTTGTTCCTGATTTTTGCCTACTACATTTTGCTACAAAATCCCCCCAAAACTTTAGTTACATTTTTTATGGTATCGTCTGAATTTAATTTAAAAAATATATAGCGACCATTGGAGACCATATTATTATTATATTGGAAAACCAGGGAAATTATTTGTCTGCGACATTTTTAAATGTGATATTCCTCTTCAGCACATGAAAACCTATAAAAGTCGTTATAATAAACGTGAGTGTTCATTTGGAAATAAACTGCAAATTGACCAAAACATCTTTAGGATACACGTTTCCTTCAGCCAACGAAAATGTCATATTCCAAAAATTACATAAATTGATCGAATATTTTTATTTTTTACTCAGGAAAATTAATTTTTATGAGAAAGCAAGAATCGTCTGTCTTGCTCCGTCATATTTAATGAAAGGAGAAAACTCAATTTAATGAAAGCAGACAACTCAGTCCCTCTGTATTAATATTCATCAGGGTAGTACAGATACAAAAGGCTCGCATTTGGGGGTCAAGGTAGCACCCGCGATATTTCAGCAAGTCATGCATACCAGGCTGAGCGACCTGGACACTGCCATCGCATATCTAGATGACATCATTATAGCAAGCAAAAGCAGGGAGGAACACGCAAACCATATCAGACAAGTATTCAGTTGAATACAAACTTATGGGTTTAAGGTCAAAGAAGACAAGTGTGAATTTTTTTACACAAAATCAAGTACCTAGTGCATGTCATTGATAAAGATGGCAGACACTCAGATCCGGTTAGGGCGGCCGCCATTAGAGAAATGCCGGCACTGGAAAACATAGCACAATTACAAAGCTTTTTAGGCCTGGTAAATTATTACCAAGGGTTTATCTCTAACATGTACAAATTGCGCGCACCACTTAATCAATTACTAAAGAAGGATAAGATTTGGCAATGGACAGAGGATTGCCAGACAAAAAAATTTAAAAAATCCTTATTTTCAAACTGTTCCTAGCTCATTTTAACCCGAAGTTGGATATAATAGTGGCTAGCAACACGAGCCAATATGGCGTTGGTTGCCTGCATGTTACATAGGATGTCAGACAGCTCCAAACAGCATCTAGCTTTTGTGTCCCGGACTCTGCTTCCAGTAGAGAAAAATTGAATTGAAAACCATGGTTTATAATATCATTCGCGAACTGCCGGTTACACTTCAGGAAATTAAGAATCTATGAATGAAAATTTCATCCGAACTACTAAGCAGTAATGGTCAGAGATCTTGAGATGCAAAAAAAAACAAAAAAAAAAAAACGACTGCGGCGACGATGACAATGTTTTTTTTTATTTAGTTGTTTGCTCATTTTGGGGTTGTGGATTGTCAGCGACAACCGTACTCAGTTCACCTCAGCCAGCAGTGTTCAGAGAATTTTGTGAGACGTACCAAGTTAAACATATTACGCCCCCCCCCCCAGGAGTAACAGCCAGGCTGAACACTTTGTCGACATTCTAAAATGAGCGTTAAAAAAGGCGTGTGGCACACCGACAGAAAAGGCCCGCCAGCAATTTCTGCGGGTCAATAGAATAACAAAAATCCGAACAAACCAGATGCCGGATCCCCACATGAAATGATGTTTGAGTGGAGAATAAATTCAGATATCTGCTATCCAAACATATAATACAATACAGAACCTCCGCAATGTCAACAAAACTGATTAACCTCGGGGATAAAGTATATTTTAAACATTATAAGAATATCGTTTCCTTTGGGAACAGGGCACATTCTTACGAAAAGTCGGCTGTGTTACATACATCATTAAGGTCCAAAATTCAAACATAAGAGGCACCCAAACCTAATTAGGAAACGCATCATCTCAGAGGATCAAAAAGAATCACCATAGGAAAGCAGAGAAGCATTGACTGTTTTGACGTGGAACCTTTAAAAGGCATGCCAGAACTAAGATGTTTCGGCAGAAAAAGGAAGCTGGTCTGTCCCTAAAAGAAAAGATACTGATTTCACACCCGGAGAAATCAGCTTGGGGTGTTGTGTTGTGAGGGAACCACCCTTCAAATGGATGGACTAATATAAACTTGACTCATAGCGATCCCAGGCGGGGATCTAATTCCAGAGTGATAATATTATAGTGATAATATTATAGTGATATATATTATAGACAATATTATAATATTAGTAGATAAGTTATAATAATAATAATAATAATAATAATAATAATAATAATAATAATAATAATAATAATAAACAAACAAAGAAAAACACGGGAGCACAAATAAAGAAAGTTATAGACTGAGAGAGAGAGAGAAAATGACACACAAAAACAAAATGAAACGGTCGAATTCATAAAAAACGAACACACAGACACACACAAAAAGAATGTGAAAGAAAACAAACAAACAAGAGAGCGTTCGCGTTTTAAACTGAAAAAAAAAGACAGCAAGAAATCGATAGTGCTGAGTGAGTAAAAAAAAGTTTTTTGGTCTCTAAGGTCAACATTTTTACTTTCGTTGATAAATCGTCTCGCGTTATTTGGCATTTGTTTTTCTTGTCTTCCCCTGCATTTACCTATTTCGAGATCGTATTAATATTTAGAAATTACCCACCTAGTTAATTGTTTTTTCTGCTGATTGTTAGGATATAGAAATAGTCATGAATGAGGCTGATATAGATACCGCGCCCAATCATATCCTCCGAATTGGGTCAGACAGGTCAAAACTCCCAATATTTACAGGTGTTTTACCTGCAGAGTTTTAAATATGGGTAGAGGCGCTAACAAAGAAGGCCAGGATTCACCGGTTAACATCAACTGATTTGGTCTTTCTGGCTTACGACTATGCTGACAGTTTGTTATTAGAATATATAAGGCTCTACCTAGATGAACATCCTCAGGACAATTGGACCGACTTGATACAACAGTTGACTAACCACTACAGTGAATTTGTCAGTGCAACTGATGCTGCTGTTAGAGCCTTAGTAAGGATCAAGCAACGGCAAGGATAATCACTTTCAAAACTGGCTAATAGGGTTTTAAGATTAGCTAAATTAGCCTATAAGGATGCTGTTCAGAGGAGGTGGAGACAGTTCATAGGGAAGAGGGTTGCAGTTCAGAGGGAGGGGAAGGCAGTTCAGAGGGATGGGGGCAGTTCAAACACAAACAACCCAGCCAGCCTGAATGATCGGCCTATCATCGGCCTATTACATAACCGACGATCAGCCGACAAACACTGTAATGGGCCGATGATGGGCCGATCATTCAGGCTGGCTGGGAATATTATGTGAATGCACTAAATAACCCGTTTGTGAGATAAGACACTGGTAAGAGCCGCTTCCACCTCACTAGCGGAGGCGTTTGCGGCTGACCCCAAAGTTTAAGGTTGTAAGACAGATTAGTAGCCTCCAAGTACATGGAGTGGCAGAGGCTGGAAGAGAAGTCCGAGAAAGAGCAATGGGGTTCGCATTGGGGCTAAGAGCTTTGGAGTGTACTTATGCTATAGTATATACCTTACAGGAGCTAGACTATTATCTAAGCAGGGCTACCTTTATTATTAAAACCAATCACCAACATCTCCAGCATTTGTTCGAGGCAGAGTGGACAAACAAGAAGTAAGCACTTAAACTGAGTTGGTATAACTGCAAGATCGAATACATGTCGGGCAGAAAGAATACCTGTGCTGATTTGCTGTCACGAATTCCTGAACGCTCGACCAGTAAAGATGTAACAAACACTGCTCCGATGGCATCGGCCACCAAAGCGCTCATGACTATCCAGCCTTTTGCATCCAATCGCAAGTAACGTTACTCATCTCTCAATGGACTCTCATTCTTTCTATCTCTTTATTAATATTCTTCATGTATATTAATGTAAATTGCATTCCTTTGCTGATATATAACGGAATGTTTTCTTCGTCATTATGCGACCTTTTGCCTTTCAATCCTTCATCCAATACATTCACCATATACACATGAGGACGGGATCGTCTATCACGCAACCATCCCGTGCTGTCCTCATCACCCCACAATCAGTATTTAAAGCTGTTCATCTTGGTATCTGTTCCTGAGAAAAATAGTATATCCTTATGTCATTTAAAGAATAAAAATAAGAAAAATAAAGATGTAGACATCATTTCAATTTGTTTGAATATTCAAAAGATGTAGTCAATTACCCTCACTGCAATAATCACTTATATGTCCGCAAAAAATTATAGTTCTAATTATATGAATTTATGTATGTAGCAGAAGTAGCAATAACTAAAATGAGGGGAAAAAGAGCTTTCCTCGGGTACGTCTGTTGTATCATCGGTTGGGGGGAAAAAGAGAATTCCAAGATGGCGTCCGGGAGTTTTTATTAGCGTTTACCCCATGCAACTCTCGGAAAATCACGTTTCTTTCTTATGTGATTATGCAAATGGATAATTCCCGGCCACTATAAAAGCAGGAGGCTAGAGACGAGTCGGCAGTGTCCTGCAAATTGTGTGTGTGGGTGTTTCTGGCGATTGGAGTGTGTCTTCTTTTACCACAGTTATCACGGACTACATTTTTGTTTCAAGCTATCTCGGCCCGAATATGGCGAAGGTGCGGATAAGCAGTGATATTATCAAGCCGTTCTCTGGCGAGGGAGACGTTGTAGCGTGGCTGAAAAAAGTGAGACTTGTCGCACAACTTCAGCAGGTGGATGACGTAGCGAGTCTGCTACCTTTATACCTGGAAGGCGATGCGCTGGCCCTCTACATGGAAATGGAGGAGGACGATCAAAAGAAAATAGACCAGATTGAGGCTCGATTAAAGGAGGCATTTACTGATGACGCGTTTGCAGCATATAGAAAAATAACTATGGTTAGATGGGCTGGTGAACGTGTGGATGTGTACGCCAACAAAATCAGGCAGTTGGTTGGATTGGCCGGATTCACAGGAGAAAGCTTAGAGAGACTCACAAAATTAATTTTTGTCACTGGATTCCCTGACACCATCTCAATTGCTCTTCAACAGGTGCCGAACATCAAAGCCCTGGGGGAGCTAATGTCGAGAGCGAGAATTTTGACGACGACTGGCGAACAAAATCAGGATGTGGTTGCGGCCACACGCTCACCCAACAACAGGGCCCAGAATAATCCTGTTAACGTGACCTGTTTCAAATGCAATGTTAAAGGCCACCTTGCAAGGGACTGTCGAAAACGTGGAACACGGTGTTACCGTTGCGGTGAGCTGGGCTCGGAACTGCTCGGGAAACGAGCAAGGGGAGGACGCATAAGCGCCAGTCTCCTTCCCAACCTAGATGTGAACACGACGCTCCCGGTGATAAGCATCCATGTTGACGGGACGCGATGTTTGGCGCTTATTGATACAGGATGCTCCAGGACAATTTTACATGCAGACCGGTGCCGGTCTTGGAGAAAAACAAACGTAAATGTCAACACAATTGGTGGAATGTCCCATGCGTGCTGTGGTGTTGGAACGGTCTCTGTATCGACTGATGAAGGTGTGTCTGCCAGGGTCGATGTGTTGGTGGTGCATGGCAAGCCACTGGGATTTGACTTGCTTCTAGGGATCGACGCCATAAAAGCTCTAGGAGGTGTCGTTGTCAAGCCTACAGGATCAGTGCGGCTGGGCGCCAGGAAAAGTATTAAATGCGCAGCCATTTCTATCGATGAACCAGATTTCACTACTACCTTTGACCATCAAAACCGAACGTGGACCACATCGTGGAAATGGTCTGTGGACCACCCCCCTGAAAGGCTGCATAATCGAGTGTCAGAGTACCCAGTGCCAGCAGAAATTCGTGAAGAATACACGCAGGAGCTCCACACCTGGATAGATAATGGTTGGCTCGTGCCATACCCAGAGGATAAATTGGGACCCCCCAAAGGTCTAATTCCCCTGATGGCTGTGATACAGCAGAACAAAGCCAAAGTGCGCCCGGTGATGGACTACTGGGAGCTAAATCATTACGTAGACGCATTTACGGCCAACGCAGATGTTTGTGCGGCTAAGCTGTGTGAGTGGAGACAAAAAGGTGCTAACGTGTCTCTACTGGACCTCAGAAGAGCATACCTACAAGTCCGGGTCCATGAGACACTGTGGCCATACCAGACTGGAAATCGATGGGAAAAAATACTGTCTGACCCGTCTGGGGTTTGGTTTGAATGTGGCTCCCTTGATAATGAGAGCAATTATCAGCGAAGTACTATCTCAGGAAGAAGTTATAAGCCGCGCAGCATCTGCTTACATTGATGACATTTTTGTCAATGAAGACGTGGTGCCCGCGACCCATGTGAGAGAACACCTCGCGCAGTTCGGGTTGGAGTGCAAGAACCCGGAGCAGTTGAAGGACGGTGCACAGGTGCTGGGATTGGCAGTCAGGATGGAACGCAATGAACTGCGGTGGAAGCGAGGAAATGCAATTCCAGAGGCTCCCAGTATTGTTACGCGACGAACAATCTTTTCCCTGTGTGGTCGACTTGTCGGGCACTTTCCGGTGTGCGGTTGGCTTCGTGTGGCTTGCGGAATACTCAGAAGGAGAGTAAGTTCGGTAACGAAGGGCTGGGATGATGAAGCAAGGGACGCCGTATTACATCATATGATGTTCGAAACCTTAAAATCTGCGCAGCAGAACGATCCGGCACAGGGAAATTGGTGTGTGGACGGCAAAGAGCTGAATGTATGGGTCGATGCTAGCTCCCTAGCAATTGGGGCAGCCTTGGAGATGTGTGAAACTGTGTTGGAAGATGCATGTTGGCTGCGACCTGAAGATGACTCTCAACATATCAACTTGGCTGAACTGGATGCCGTATTGAAAGGCATCAATTTGGCTCTCCAGTGGCAGAGCAAGGTGCTACACATAAAGACAGATTCTGTTTGCGTATACCATTGGGTCTCAGACACGCTAACTGGAAAGGCGCGAGTACGCAACAAAGCAGCAAGCGAGATGCTTATTAGGAGCCGATTAAGCACTCTTAAGGAGCTCTTGAAAGAGTACGGGCTGACAGTGGGTGTGACACTGGTTCCATCAGCACGAAACATTGCTGACCGACTGACACAAGTGCCACAGCGGTGGTTTGAGGCAATGAAAAAGAAAAACGGTCTTGACCCCGTGATAGGCGCGGTCCACACAGACGAGCTGGATGAGAGTCAAATCATGACTATTCACAAAGATAGTGGACATCCGGGGGTGCGACGCACTACCTACTTTGTCAGGAGAAGATGTCCAACCACGACAAAAGCAACTGTCAGAACGGTCATACAGAAATGCGAGGAATGTCAGTCCATTGACCCAGCGCTAGTCAGGTGGGAAAAGGGAAAGCTGGAAGTTAACGAGAATTGGCAGAGAATTGGAATGGATATCACGCATTATGGCACCTTCCATTTTTTAACTTCAACAGACTGTGGTCCATCGCGTTTCTCCATTTGGAGGAAATTGGCAAGGCAGGACTCGGCAAGCGTGATTCATCAGTTGGAGGCAGTGTTCCTCGAGTGTGGCGCGCCGCATGAACTCCTTTTAGACAATGACACAGCTTTCTGCATCAATATGTTCCAAGCATTTGCATGTAAATGGGGAGTTCACTTGCGATTCCGTTGTGCATACGCTCCAGCCGGGAATGGCATAGCGGAGCGATGTCACCGTACAGTGAAACGAATAGCGGCTAGAATGTGTTGTCCCATACAGGAGGCTGTCTACTGGTATAACATCACACCAAGAGACGACACATCTCCCTCCACTGTGCCTGCCAACAGGATTTATCAATACGAAGTTCGAGTAAAGGAGACCAATCTCGCAACTGCGTCCCCAGGTCCCAAGAACAGCTTTAACCAGGTTGGAGATCGCGTATGGGTCAAAAGACCGCAAAATCGATGTACCACGAGGTTCGGCAAGGGTGAGGTGACCAAGGTGATCAGCCCTCAGTCGATTTTAGTGGACGGTGTGCCTCGTCACGTGAAGGATTTGCAGCCTCGCCATTATGTTGTTACATCGGAGGAAGAGGGAGACTCAGACAGTATGATGTCTTCTGAAAAGACAGAGTATGATGCAGGACGACGGAGAGGATTTTGAGCCATATAATGTACATACTGAAGAAGCGGAGGAAGGACCACCCGTCTTGCCTTTACGAAGGAGTACCCGACAGAGACGAATATTGCCCCCCTGCCCTGATTGTGAAACACCGCCTATGGAGCAGACTGGTGGCAATAATGGCGATGAGGAGGATGGCAGGGAGGAAATGCTGCCTCCGGTTCTTCAGAGAAGTACCAGACAGAGACGACTGCCCCCCTGCTCCATTTGTGATCATGAGATCAGGGGGGAGTGTAGCAGAAGTAGCAATAACTAAAATGAGGGGAAAAAGAGCTTACCTCGGGTACGTCTGTTGTGTCACCGGTTGGGGGAAAAAGAGAATTCCAAGATGGTGTCCGGGGGTTTTTATTAGCGTTTACCCCATGCAACTCTCGGAAAATCACGTTTCTTTCTCATGTGATTATGCAAATGGATAATTCCCGGCCACTATAAAAGCAGGAGGCTAGAGACGAGTCGGCAGTGTCCTGCAAATTGTGTGTGTGGGTGTTTCTGGCGATTGGAGTGTGTCTTCTTTTACCACAGTTATCACGGACAGGAATTCCCTCTCTTCTGGAGGTGGGCGATATTGACTATTTTGAAGGTGTACTGTTGCTGACAGAACATTTATTTTTTTTGCCTACTACATTTTTGTTTCAGTATGCTCATGTCATTTTATTATAAATCATGCATTTGCATATTATTTGTTCATGAATTGACCATTATTATCTTTATTTCACAACAAACTTTAATAATAAAAACTAAATATTTCCTATAAACACTAAAATTTGTTGTTAACAAACTGCATTTAGCACAAATTGATAGGACAGATAAAATTCGTCTCAATAAACTTAATCGTTTGCATGACAGGAAAATGGGGCTTCAGAAGTACAAACACGTTTTTACTATCAGTTTTCATGAGAAAAACGTTGTTCTTTACGCTATTGTTAGAGTTCGAGTATACTGGACCTGATAATATATTTTGTGGTCTTTATATTTGAACAACTAGACAAGGCGGTGGAATATGGACTGCCAGTGGAAGTAGACATTCTGTTATTGAATGTAGACAAAAACTTAAAGATTTTGATATAAATATTTGATGGCGAATGCATGTCGGGACAAGATCAAAGTGTAGTATCTGTTCTTCAGATGCTGCACTTCTATTTCTTGTTCTCTTTAGGTGGAGGAGAAATCCTTCACGACTGAGACAATTTTTATTTTTGTACCTTTTCTCCACGTTAAAAAACGACCAACTCTGTCCCGTGGGGAGGCATAGTAAATAGGTGCATGACATTGGTCAGATGAGAGTGGGTAGAGTGAGCATTGAAAGGATCAACTTAAAGTCACAATAGCAGAAACAGTAATTTTCAAGTGAATGAATAATCCTAACGCATGTAGCAAAAGAATCACAATAAAAAGGAACAGATTTATAGTGGTTAATAAATGCTAAATATTTTTTGACAAACAGTGTAGATTTAGTTAAAGTCATTCAACTGCAGGAATTCTAATAGTCTTCTCTGAACGCATATACCATACGTTGAATAAGGAATGGGAAGCTAGGGCAGTAGACCTACAATATACAGTAGCGTCCAAAAGGTAAGGAACGATCGATCATTTTCTTTTTAATGGCTTCTAACTTTATCTATGAAAAAGAAAAAAAAAATTGGGGGGAATTTTCCAATGTTTAATAATGGTAGTTAAAAAATTTTTTTTTTTTAATTTTTGATTTTAATACATATTAGTTATCGAAGCCGCAGTTTTAAAGCGATCAGAACGAGATGATGGAGTGATTTTTCTATCCTCCCTTTTTGTTGTTATTCGGGATCGGCCCGATTTTTTCTTTTCAGTCAATGTGAAGTGGGGTGCTCGCTGGGCAAAACAACGAGCATCTCACTTACGATTAATTCTTCAAAACATTTATACGAAAGTAAACATCTGGAAAAATCAATTAAAAACAAACAAATCATCAGACTTAGCTCTTTGTAATAGATGTGAATTTATTTGCCTGGAATATCTCACTCGTGTTATTTTTTAGTCCGAAGATAAAGAAAAGAAATCCTTCTTGACCGGTTCAATGTTTTTTGACGTCACGTTGGATATTAATTTTTTTAGGAAATGCGTCGAGTAAGGAGCTGAAGGAAAGATAAGAATGTTTTTCTTTCTTTTTGTGTATTGTTTCATCAATGGGAAATCAGCACAAGGTGTGTGGCGGCTGTTGCGCACAAGCGACGGAGCGTGACAGTAACGCGTCTTAACTTTCCGGGTGCCGAGCAAAAAAGAGGTCGAGAGAGTTCTTGAATTTTGGCGCCAAGCCTTTTTTTGTCTTTTTTTCGGAGCTCTCCGGAAACGGTGAAATGTTCAAATGTCCTGACAAAATAAATTCCCGGGTAGACGCTACATACCCCCCTACTAGACAGTATGTCAAACAAAAGAGAGTGGAAAAGTCACTGGGTATACACAGCAAATCGATGAGGACGTTGCACTAATCTGCCAGATTTGGTAGAAGTTGTACTTACTGGTGAATCGAACTTTCCGTTCTGAACTGCAGTGTTTTGTGTCCGTTTGCATGCTAGCACATCGTCATCCAGAATAGCTTTCTTCAGGCGATCAACACTGACTGAATCTCGTCTTCCGTCAATGTCGATAACGAAAAACTTTGAGTAGCGTTTCAATACCTTAAAGGGACCGGAATACGGTGTTTGCAGTCGAGCTGTGCCTCCATCGTTCCGAACAAACACATGAGTCCACGATTGTATGTCTTTGGGGACGTGAGTGCATGTGTTCTGTGTTCTCGGGGCAACGTTAAAAGGTTTCGCCAAGTATTCCCTCACACAAGAGGTATAACTTGTTGGGTCAGGCATGCGTGTAGGAGTGGTCGGTGCGACCATCTGTCCAGGAAGAGTTAGCGTTGTTCCGTAAATCATTTCGGCAGGCGTAAAGCCAATATCTGCTTTTATGGTGGATCTAATGCCTAATAGAATGAAGGGGAGGTACTCTGTCCACCTGTTAGGGTCGGAATGTGCTCTAATGGCTGCTTTCAACTGACGGTGCAGGCGCTCGATCATGCCGTTTGCCGCCGGGTGGTACGAGGTAGTCCTTATGTGTTTGATTCCCAGTAGGCGAGACAACTCAGAAAAAAGATAGGAATCGAATTGTCTGCCCCTATCGGTTATGATGGTGTGAGGCACACCATAACGCGATATCCAATGTGTAACCAGGGCTCGGGCAACAGTTTCTGCGGAAATATCTGCGATGGGGATGGCTTCAGGCCATCTAGAGAATCTGTCGATGCAAGTCAATAAGTATGTGCAGTTTCTCGAATGTGGGAGTGGACCCACTAAATCTATGTGAACGTGTTGAAATCGTGCCTCAGGGGTTGCGAAGGTAGCAAGGGGACTTTTAATATGCCTCTGTACTTTCGATTTCTGGCAAGGGACGCAACTCTTGGTCCATTCGCGAACGTCTCGGTTAATGGCTGTCCAGATGAAACGAGAAGTCACCAGCTTCTGCGTGGAACGAATGCCAGGATGTGACAAGTTGTGTAATTGAAAGAAGACAGCTCGCCTATGCTTAAGGGGTACATAGGGGCGTTCAGGACCGTTCGAAACATCGCACCATATTGTCTCGTTGGAACAAGGTACTGGGACTTGCTTGAAAGTTAGATTTTCGGAGTGACGTAAGCGATTTAGTTCTTCGTCATCCCGTTGGTCGATGGCGATCTGGTGAAGGTCGATTCCGTTAATCGCTTGAATGGCATTGGGTTTAAGTCCGCGCGGGCGCGCGCTCACAGACAGTCCCCTTGTTTGGATATGATGTGTGACATCGTGTTTGACTTTGTCACCGTTAAATATAGGACGCGTTAATTCCGGAAAACCTCGCAGCAAATCTGTATACGGATCCGTGGTGTCTTTACGTATAACTGGGCTGATCTCGGTCAACCCACTGATTATGCCTTGCACGGAACGTCCAGTGTTATTATCAATGAGTTTGCCGCGTTTGACATCTACAAGGATGCCGAAATGGTGCAGAAAATCCGCTCCTAAAATCGGAACGGGTAGCTTTGCGACGATGAAGACCCAACGTAGTGCACGCTGTAATCCAATATTTAATGTTATCGATGTCTCTCCGTAAGTAGGAATGGAGGAGTGATTCACTGCGTGTAGAAATATATTTGATTGAGGATGCTTCTCTTTCACGAACTTCTTAGGGATGATACTGACTTCCGCACCGGTATCAACGAGAAATCGTATACCAGTGGTTCTATCAGTCACGTACAGGGTGCGACGAATGTTGTTCTTGCCAGGAGTGTCTGCCGCTCCTACTGCCTGGCCTGGGCGTTTCCCGAGAGACGTTTCTTCGTATATGAACATGGCTGGTGGCATCGGTAAGCTCTTTCACCGAAATGCGCGTGGTACTTGCAGAGCCCACCGCTGTTCTGAGTGTTGCTAAATCGCCGGCGACGGACTCGCTCAGTGGGGTGCTTATGCATTTTTGGTTTGAGCTCGAGGCCACGTAACTGTTCACTCAGGTCGTGAATCATTTGAGCCTGTCGCTCTAGTTCCTCGTGTATATCCGTGGAGGGGTTTGCGACGTTAGGCAGGGCATCGTTAGAGCTGTGCGTGTGAACTGTGGCTATGGAAACGGTCATGTCCATAATTTTGTCGGCTAGGTCCGCTAGCTCCTCAATGGTTGTGGAGTCATTCGAAGAGGCGAGTATCATTTGAATACTCGATGGCAGTCTATTAACGAAAAGTTGTTTAAGTATGTCCAGCGGTAGAACGCTTTCGCTCATTAATTGTTTCATCCGCCTCAGTAATTGGGATGGTTTTCGGTCGCCGAGTTCCTCTTCTACGAGAAGTTGATGAAGGCGTTTCTGCGGTGAATCGGTTGTCCTCCGAATCAATTCCGATTTGAAATAATCGTAGCTGATCGATCCAGGGGGTGCCATTATCAAGTCGCGGACTTCAGACATCACTTTGTGCGTTAATGCGGCCACCACATGGTTAAATTTCGTCACATCCCTCAGAATCCTTTTCGTGTAGAACTGGGCCTCTACGTGTGCGAACCATAACGTTGGATCGTGCGTCCAAAAAGGAGGAATCCTAAAATAGCCTGAGTAGCCATCGTTGAAGGAAGCGCCTCACTGTCCATCATGGGGAACGCGTTGAAGAGAACGATGATCGCAGAAAATCTCCGTGAGATCCTTTATGCCTAGAAAAACCGATGTGCCGCTAAGGTCGACATGTATGTACGTCATTCGGTGTGCGCGTAGTCGCTGAGAATTTTCCCTTGTGTGATTACAGGTAATATCCACATTTCCTTGCGTGTTCTGCCAAAGTCTGACGAAGAAGAGGGGTCACCAGTGAAGCGGGGTCACTAGTGATGCGCGGGGTCACCAGTGAAGCGGGGTGCTCGCTGGGCAAAACAACGAGCATCTCACTTACGATTAATTCTTCAAAACATTTATACGAAAGTAAACATCTGGAAAAATCAATTAAAAACAAACAAAACATCAGACTTAGCTCTTTGTAATAGATGTGAATTTATTTGCCTGGAATATCTCACTCGTGTTATTTTTAGTCCGAAGATAAAGAAAAGAAATCCTTCTTGACCGGTTCAATGTTTTTTGACGTCACGTTGGATATTAATTTTTTTAGGAAATGCGTCGAGTAAGGAGCTGAAGGAAAGATAAGAATGTTTTTCTTTCTTTTTGTGTATTGTTTCATCAATGGGAAATCAGCACAAGGTGTGTGGCGGCTGTTGCGCACAAGCGACGGAGCGTGACAGTAACACGTCTTAACTTTCCGGGTGCCGAGCAAAAAAGAGGTCGAGAGAGTTCTTGAATTTTGGCGCCAAGCCTTTTTTTGTCTTTTTTTCGGAGCTCTCCGGAAACGGTGAAATGTTCAAATGTCCTGACAAAATAAATTCCCGGGTAGACGCTACAAATGTAAACCTTTTTTTCTATTTTCAATAATCGGAAAAACAACGGTTTTAGACCTTTTCTATATTTTAGCAGTCTTCCCTATGGACTTTTTTTTCATCATAATGGTCACAAATAAGCTGTTTTCTTGTACAGATAGCCTTTTTCGAATATTCGGTGTCGACATTTTGTTGTTGTTAATAAAATTGTTAACGTTTATATTAATTTTCTGCGTTCCTAAACTTTTGGACGCCTGTAGTTTAATTAAATTTATTTATATGTAAAAAAAACCTAATATGTATTAAAATCCAAAATTAAAAAAAAAAACTTTTTCTTTAACTACCATTATTAAACATTGGAAAATTTACCAAAATTTTTTTTTTCTTTCTCATAGATAAAGTTAGAAGCCATTAAAAAAAAATGATCGATCGTTCCTTAACTTTTGGACGCTACTGTATAATAAAAATGCAGGTATGCTTCCGAGTTCAACCCTTAGAATTTTAATATTTCTGATACTCATTAGGAACTTGATAAAATTTGGCCAAGATTGTATATTTACTGTGGACACCATAATTTTTATAGACGTGAGAGAAAAACTAATTTACACATATGTATGTAAAGTACAAAGCCTTAGAAAATTATTATCAGTCTATAGTGGAATGAGGCATAAATGGTAACATTTATTGCTGCTAAACTAAGCTTCTTTCCTTTAAGAATCATAAGAACGCTTCTCATTCACTAATTGTTATGACTAATAACATACTAACTGAAAGTTTTTTGTTCAAATTATCAGCAACATGAATTGGAAAAAACTGATTGATGCAAAGAAGGTGGACTCCATCTACCATGCTAGAAAACTACTCATACTTATCAGGATCCTGTATCTCTATAAAGACACAGTTGGCAAATGAAGGCTGTGTTGTTACCTCATCTGAACTGGTGCAATGGTGCATCAACCACTAGTCTTTTCTTTATAGAAAGAATCCTAAAAAAGAATTTCCAATCTTATAAATTGTATTCTATTAACAAAGCTCCAGCTTTTGTTTTCATCGTTATTATATTGCATCCATGTGTCTTTTCAACAATTACTTTAATGAAAAATGCTCTGACAAACTCATAGCACTTGTGCCCTTTGACATGAATATAATAAACCAAATAGGCCGAATCTTGCTGTAAAGTGTATACGTCCTGTGTCAGAAATCGATCTTAAGAATGCGTGAAAAAAAATTGAATAATTCGACATCCTATCTTTACAAGCTTATAACGATTGAAAAATGTAATTCAACCCCTATTTTTTTTCAATTAAAGGAGCAAAGACCAATTAAAAAAAAATAACAGGTTTAATAGCAAATTATGCAATATTTGTTTTTTAAATCGGTTTTCTTAAAAAAAAAACATTTGAAGAAAATCAACGAAATTTAATTTACTTCGATTATAAAAAAATTGATATAAATTCCAAAAATCACTTGCCTAAAAAAATACTATTCAATGTTTAGTTCCATTCTTCATTGTTCAGAATTTATCCATATTTAGATTTTAAATTCCATTTATTTTTTTAAAGAAAAGAATATTTTAATCAACTATTTGAAAAAAGCATGATTATGCAAACATTTTTACGTTCTTATCGAAAAACCAGAAGTAGCAGTTTGTCCTTGTTTAGAACCACGGATGGACAGAAGGCAGTAAAAACCACATGTTCGCATTAGTCATCTAGCCTTGTACGTGAAGAAACATGTGTTCCCATAGTTAAAAATTAGTCAAATTTTACTTATAAGTTTTTGCCTTTCAAAAAAACAGTCGAGGAATTTTTTTTCTTTTCTCAAAGAAATACATAATTTTTTTATCTCTATATAAATAAAATGAACTAATTTTTTCCCGTCTGATTTTGACCTTAATAGGATTAAAAATCAAGATATTTCATGCAAATATAATATACACAAACGGCAGAACAATATCTGAGGTGTGTTATAGGCTTATTATTTCTCAAATTCCTCGATAATCTTAGATTTATATACTTTTTTCTGCTGAGAAGTCACGGCCAAAATCGATTAAGATCAATGGAAGTGGTAAAATATTTTCTCTCTAATAAATTCCTCCTCCCCCTGCCACCACTTAACACCGTTTGGGGATCGTTCACAAGGAACAGTTGAGAAGAGAACACCGGTTTGGCTTCGTAGTTCTTTCATGTGAAGTTATTTAAAATCACTAAACTAAGCTGCAGTGCTCTGTGGCGTAGTGGTTAGCGTGCTGGACAATTCACATTATATTTTCACGTTCGCGCCGACCTACCGTAGTCGTTTTTTTCCCCCCCTAAACAACTGGGATGGACTTTTCTTGGTGGCCGAACTATTAACGTTGCAGATGTTTTTTTTTTGTTTTTTTTCACACTTTATTTTCCTACTTTTACTCATGACTCCGGGTTTGATCTTTCCTACTTACCTACCATAACATTTTTTAAAACTCCCCCCCCGACCATCCCGGAAACAAACACTCGGGCAACGCCGGGTACCCCCGCTAGTTTATTATATTTTCATTCTTCTTTATCGAGTGATTTTTAAAAAAATATCTATAAAAAGAAAACATTGAATGAAATAAAAAAAAATTGTCGTCAGAGTCCAATACTTACTGGACAATATAAGCAGAACATAGGCTTCCAATTAAAAAAAAATGAGCGTGTTTTTTTTTAAAAAGATTTTATACTTTGGACTTTACAGGTAAATTTCCAAAAAACACTTCTTTTTTGTTTTAATTTACAATATATTATTTATTTATCTTTTATCTTCAATTTGTGATATAAAAAACTTTGGTGAGTAAATTTAAAATTTTAATTTACATTCCAAAATGGGGGGGGGCGGTTAATTAAAAAAAAAACGTTTGTCTAAAATATTATATTCGGTTTATTGGAAAGAGCATAAAATTTCACATTGACCCTGAAAATATTGTAAAACTTTAACCGTTAGAAAAATTTTGATAGATTTTTAAAGTTTAAAAATTGAAAAAAGATTAACTCATAAAATCCAATTGATTTTATTATGTAAAAAAATGGCTGCATGAAGGCGTTTAAAAATGTAATTCAAACACTAATTTTTTTTTTGAATTAAAGAAGCAAAGACTAAAATTTAAAAAAAAATAATAGATTTAATAGCAAATTATGCAATATATTTTTTATAGGATTTCTTTAAAAGATTTAAAGAAAATAAACGAAATTTTACTTTGGTCGAATCTAAAAAAATCAATATAAATACCAAAAAAACACTTACTTATAAAAATTACTAATCAATGTGTAGTTGCATGTTTCATTGTTAAGAATTTATCCATATTTATATTTTAAAATCCATTTATTTTTTAAAAAAATAATTTTTTAAATGCCTATTTGAAAAACCCGCCATGATGCAAATATTTTACGTTTTTATTTAAAACCGGAAACATTTTTCTTTTAATTACAGGTGAACAGAAGGAAGTAAAAACCACACATTCACGTTAGCCATCTACCTTTGCGCGTAAAGAAATTTGTGCTTCCATACCTGAAAAGTAGTCACATTTTATTTATAATTTTTTGCCTTAAAAAACAGTTAAAGAAATTTTTTTTTCTCAAAAAATATACGAGTTTTTCATGTAATATATTTAATTTCCACTTTAATATCTAAAAAAACATTGAATGAAATAGAAATGATTTTCGTAATAAAACGAAACTTTCTTTACAATATAAGAAGATTATAAAGTTTAATGAAAAAAATCAACGTGGTTTTTTAAAAGAAAAGTTTTAAATTTTGAACTTTACAGGTAAATTATAAAAAAAACACTTCTTTTTTTGTTTTAAATTTGAATATATTATTTATTGATCTTTTGTCTTCAATTCGTGATATATAAAACTTTGGTACATTAATTAATTATTTAAATTTAAATAGACATTTCAAAATTGGGGGATTTAAAAAAATGTTTGTCTAAAATATTATATTCGGTTTATTGGAAAGAGCATAAAATGTCATATTGACCCTGGAAATATTGTAAAAATTTAACCATTAGAAAAATTTGGATAGATTTTTAAAGTTTAAAAATTGAAAAATATTTAACTCGTAAAATTCAATTGATTTCATCACGTAAGAAAATGGCTGCATGGAAGCGCGCCGGCACTTTGTAAAGACTTTTTTTAATAAAAAAAATAATATTTCCATTATTTTTTATACAACTTTAATAGTTTATTTTGGAAGTATATTCCATAAAGAAAATAAACAACCCATTTAAAAAGAGAAATTACGAGTTTTTTTTTATTATATTTTATTCACAGTTTCGTGTTAGGGATGTCAAAAATTCTTCCAAAAATCTGATACACCTAGCGCCGCTGCACGGCATTATTCTGTTTGAGTAGATCTCGCTGTTGTAATGGCGAGGCTACGACATGGCAGATACGTAGTTCTGTCAGTAAAAAAAAATGCAGTTATAACATAAAAAACACACAAGAAAACAAAACTTTTATTTTTTTAAAAACACCTTTTTAGAAAAACATCACATGGCCCTCTCTGACAAAACAGCAAATCTGTCACCTCATTGGGGACAAGAATTATCAACTAAAATAGACGGTGGGGGGAATTCGGGAGCTTATGACGCTACACTAGCTAAGTTAAAATGGGTAAACTCAAGAAATAACATACGCTAGCCCTAACAGGGGTAAAAGAATTGGTCGCAGTTCGTTTTGGCTACTCGGTATGATTGAACCAACTGCTAAGTATCATTCAAAATTAGCTCCATTCAAATGACGCAGTCGCAAAAACTTGCACCCACCTTTCATTGAAGTCTGCCGAGGAGAGTTTCATCTTCTCTAGCCTGATACGTATTCTCATGTGCTATTTGAAAAGGCGCTCAAGCTGGGGAGCAGTGAAGGTCTCATCCCATAAACTGCTGTAGCAGCCGACACCCTTGTCAAGTCGACTATATCACACCTCATGCACAATAAAAGCATTTATAAATGTGTGTGTAGAAGGTTGGATTATTCTATGTATATATACACACATTCAAACATTATTTATGTACATATATACATGCATATTTACTAAAACGTTAAATTTTTTTATGCATTTTTATTTATATTTCTTATTTTATTAATTTTGTTGAAATCATATAAGGAGAAACAATTAAGCATATAAAGATTAGCTGCCCAGGATCTACATTCATGTTTTGCTCTTTGATTCAATCAAACCACAGTGAACCCAAGCAACTCGAACGATGCGCACCAACATCAGTACAGACCCACATGTATTTGGCACTGCAGACTCACTTGCAAATCTTAGGCAACTGACTTCGATCGTAGTTTCCCACTAATCTTGACAATTATTTAACGACACGGACAATGCAATCAACAAGTGCAGACTCACTTGCCCTCATCATTCCGGCAATCTTTGCAGATGCATTCACAGACATCTACAGATAGTTTTGACATTGTTTCTTAGGTAATTGATAATAATCAATTATCCAAAATGAAAGCCTTGTCGTGATGTGTATCAGAACATTGCTTTCCACTCAAACACGTCAAGGTGGTATGTTAGCAGAATCAGCCTCATTACCTCACATCACAAGTATTGATGTGCGTGAACATACGTGGTCGTTACATAAATTTTCATTTCGTTTTAACTGCAAACGAAAAAAAAATCATAAAATTTTACTTTTCTCTAATAATTAATGCCAGCAAACTTTGCATTTCATGTAGCATTGATCATAAAACAATCAAGGTACTTCGGAAACTCCTTTGATTGTGACAGGTTCGACAAGTAATTAATTTTACTCACTTGTTTTTAAGTAAGATCGACGCATGTTGTAGCAAGATATTTAACCAAAAGACTTTTGACAGCTGGCAAGCAGAAGTTTCTCCCCCCCCCCCCAAAAAAAAAAAACTTGCGTGTCGGGAGTTTTGTTTTGGGGTTTTATTTAGGGAAGCACCCTCTTGCTTCCCTGGTCTGTTTTTCCCTGTTGGGCCATTGTTTCTTTCCTTTTATTTTTTGACGGTTTGTTCTTTTCTCAAGCTTGCCTTAAGCAGCTAGCTGGTCTGCATCTGGAGTGGTTGGAGTAAAATCTAACGGAATCTCCATTCAGGCCAAATCAGCGAGTCTGGGCCAGAGAGCGAAGGGAGGAGAGGATGGTGGCTAGTGAAAGCCCCAGTGCTGAAATACCTAGGTTGGAGTCCGGGTCCTAGAGAGGGCTACGGCCCAATCTGAGGGTAGGATCAGAGTCCAGAACAAATTCACCATGTTGCAGTTCAAGTTCCACTACAGTGCAGAGCCAGGGTTCTGCCGCCCGTGTCTCTGATACAGACGTTTGAACAGACCCAGACTCCAATCATCGGTCCTCTGCTGGTGCTTCCCCCTGCACTGTACTGATAGAGGTGTTTGTTACATTAGGTGACTTTCCCTGTACTTTTGACATTGCTGTCCCGGCATTGGTAGTAGATATAATCCAGCTAGGGGAGGTTATCTGGTTCAGTAAAATCGATGGAAGAAAAAGACTCTCAGCCCTAGAAGGCCAGGACTCTTAGGGTCAGGAATGAAATCAACCAGCTCCATTAATTTCTCGATTTTGAGAACCACCGACCCAGATCAGGCGTCAACGAGTTTGGTGTCAGGTGACTAGAAACAGACCATGGATATCACCCTAATGAACTCTTACTTCAAATGTAGGAGCTTCACCATGTGGGACCTTCTGCTTCCGACCGACGGTGATGCGGAGATTTCTAGGTCTGACTTGAACTGAAAACATTTACGCTTCAAGCTGAAATACATAAGTAGGAGACGTGGCAACGTCTCTAATATAGACGTCCTCTGTTATGTCGACTCTAAGTAGCTTGGTGCTGTTATGAGTCAATATAGGGACGTCGAAACCATTCTTCCAGTCTGTCATTCCCGTGCTTTTAAGATAGTGGGCTACACTATAAAGATGAACCTGGATCGGGAGGGCTTCCAAAAAATTCACGCCCTGTTCAGATGTGACACCTTGACGATAAGCATCAGCCTTGAGGGTCAAAAACTTCATTCTTGGCATATGGAGAGGGAGTGCCCTAAGAGGAATCCTCAGTGACACTAGCAGCCAGGAAAAGCCAGCCGGAGGGAGCGCTACTACAACAGCAGAGCAGCAGTAACAAGTACAGACGGTTGAAGGATAGTTGTGAAGAAATCAACAAAAACTACAAATACTCCCTCCACAAGATATCAGAAGGTTCATATCCCATAGTTTTATGCCCTTCCGGAGCTCAGGCCATCTACAACTTTGCAGATGCTTTTATATCGAGGAGCTCCTTTTTTGGAGGGGGTGGTAGCCTCACATCCTGGCCTGGAGATGGCTCGAGTGGCTATTTGTGATGGTCCGCTTGCAGAGTGTGAGGTAGTTTCTGCAATGAAGCAGGTCGCCATCAACAGGTCACCAGGACTTGATAGTCTGACCTACAAGTTTATTTGAGGCTGTCGCACATGTTTATTCCAATTCTAACGACAAACAACTGGTTTGCCATGGCATCTATATCGGGTCAAAGTTACCAAAGGCGTGGTCACACTTCTAAAAAAAAAAAGACACATATATTGGGAGTTAGATGATTTTAGGCCCATTACTTTGTTAAATGCAAATTTGAAAATTTTGGTCCAAGTTCTTGCGAATCGTTTGCCGGTCGTTATCATTGAATTGGTTTAACTAATCATAAATGGATTTGAAGACGACAAAGTAGGCGAGCTTATCAATTGGAATCAGTCCAACATGTTCGATAGAGTGGATAATCTTTTCCTGGTGTCTGTTTTGAGAGACAACCGGATTTGGTTCATACTTCTTAACCCTAAACCTAACACGATCAGACTTAAATTGGATTAAGATTATTTTTTACAAAAATCATAAGATTTAATGCAATTACATAAAAGTATATATATATATATATAATTATATATATATATATATATATATATATGTCAGGTCAGGTCACATGCTACTGGTACCATGTAACCCAGTACTACCTGTCTCATGGTCGGGTCACCGGCGACTAAACTGGTTCTCCCACCAGACTTGTTATGTGAGGAGGGTGGCTAGTCTCCCTGAAGGTTTAAAAACAAGACTTTCCAAAGGGCGAATGAACCTTTCTTCGGGGTCAACGGCCAACTAGCACCATGTGTGTTTGTGTGTATGTATGTGTGTTGGGGTGGGGAGGGCTCCCGCAAGTCATGGTGAAGGCAACCTTTCTAGCAAAAGCAAATCACTGATTCAAAAACCCATGAAGCGGGAGACCAGTACCCGCATTAAGCTGGTCTGCAGTTTAACTTGTCGCTGGCTATCTTGCTCTTGCTTATTGCTGGATCTCAACATTTTGAACCGAGAGAAAGAGACTTACCTGTTGTACAAAACTAAGACACTGGAATATCATCTGTGTATAGATACTCCCTCATGCATTTTTCTATTAAAATAGTCCTGTGGCGATTGAAGTCATTTTGGGGCTCATAGACTTTAAATGTCTGAGGGAGTGGCACTCGTCTGATAAGACGTTGCAAGTATCATATATATATGTATATATTTATATATATATATATATACATATATATATATATATATATATATATATATACCATAAAAACGATAGGTGAAATGTGAATGAAAAGGAAAACCTAAACACATACACACATTGAAACGTTATTAATATACATATACACATTCTAACGTTATTAATATACATATACACATTCAAACATTATTTATATACATATACACATTCAAACGTTATTAATATACATATACACATTCAAACATTATTTATATACATATACACATTCAAACGTTATTTATATACATATACACATTCAAACGTTATTTATATACATATACACATTCAAACGTTATTTATATACATATACACATTCAAACGTTTTATATATATACACACATTCAAACGTTATTTATATACATATACACATTCAAACGTTATTTATATGCATATACACATTCAAACGTTATTTATATATATACACATTCAAACGTTATTTATATATATATATACACACATTCAAACGTTATTTATATATATATATATACACATTCAAACGTTATTTATATATATATACACATTCAAACGTTATTTATATACATATACACATTCAAACGTTATTTATATACATATACACATTCAAACGTTATTTATATACATATACACATTCAAACGTTATTTATATAATACACACATTCAAACGTTATTTATATATATATATATACATTCAAACGTTATATATATACACACATTCAAACGTTATTTCTATACATATACACATTCAAACGTTATTTATATACATATACACATTCAAACGTTATATATATATACATTCAAACGTTATTTATATATATACACATTCAAACGTTATTTATATACATATACACATTCAAACGTTATATATATAAACACACATTCAAACGTTATTTATATACATATACACATTCAAACGTTATTTATATACATATACACATTCAAATGTTATTTATATACATACACAGATTCAAACGTTATTTATATACACATAAACATTAAAACGTTATTTATATACATATACACATTCAAACGTTATTTATATACATATATACATTCAAACGTTATTTATATACATATATACATTCAAACGTTATTTATATACATACACACATTCAAACGTTATTTATATACATACACACATTCAAACGTTATTTATATACATACACACATTCAAACGTTATTTATATGCATATACACATTCAAACGTTATTTATATACATATACACGTTCAAACGTTATTTATATACATATATACATGCACATTTACCGAACCGTTAATTTTTTAAATGCATTTTTATTTATATTGATTTGTTAGTTAATATCTTATTAATTTTTAAATGCATTTTTATTTATATTGATTTGTTAGTTAATATCTTATTAATTTTGTTAAAATCATATAAGAAGAAACGGTTAAGGATATATAGATTAGCTGCCCATGATCTACATTCATGTTTTGCCTTTTGATTATTATATTTCCTATAATGGCGGCTAAATTGCAGAATCATTTTCTCTGCGTGATGGTGCTAGTATTTGAAATTAGTGCTGATTCTAGAAATCTTCGTTTGGCTCAATCTGATCAAATGTGATGATTTCTGCATGTTCAAAACTGAGCAAGTGGCCATGTTCAGCACAGTGGGAGAAAAGTGCGTTTTACCGGTTGTTGATCTTTACATCTCTTGTATGTTTATTGAGTCTTATTTCTAACTTATGTTGTGTTTCTCCTATGTATGTTTCGTAGCAATTATTACAAGGCATAGAGTATTTAACGGTGTTGGAAGTGAAGGTTTTGGAGGAGTTCCTGGTGGTTTTTAATGTTTGGTTTATCATTAAAGAAGTTGTTTGTGTCGTGTGTATACCAAATCTATTGAGGGTGTTGCAAAGTGTTGTATTATTAGTATTGGTTGTTATGAGGAGATATCTATTTAGTAGGGATGTGTCTGTTGTTTGATGTTTGCTTGCTTGTTCGACTATATTTTGTGGCTTTTTTCTTCATATTAGAAATAAAATAAGTAACGTTTTTAGTTTGTGATATGTTGAATTTCATCATCAAAGTATTGGGGGCTACGTATTCTAAAGGCACATAATAAAAAGCAAATGACGATGCCCGTTTGTATCTATCATTGTGGTGTGATAGCATAGTCAGAAATCGCCATTAAAAATGCGTGATAATAACTTCAATGATCAGACTTTATTTTTTACAAGGTAGTCACCACTCATCAAGGCCCGGAAGCCACTCGGGGATAAGGGTTATTGTGTGTACAGTACGTTAGTTTTGGAGATCTGATAAAGTGTCTTACTTAAGGAGGCGGTTCATCAGGAACTTGTTCATATTATACTTGAAGACATCCAGGTTGTAGTCAAAACAAACAAGCAACCGGAACAGAGTTCCACAGGCGTGCAGTTCTAAGAAAGAAGCTTTGTTCATGGAATCTACGTTTTGTTTTTGGCACAGATAAGGAGTGGGGAAAATTTTTGACAGTAGTTTCAGCTAGGCAGATGTTTATCATGAAAGATTGGTGAGAGAGGACCAGAGATTGGAGTTCAGACGAGCACCTGCCATGGTAGTAACGATAAAACAAAGACAGGCTCGCAACGTCTCTCCTGTGGGAGAGAGGTTGCAGGGAAGAGAAAAGGGCATCATCCACAAAGCCTATTTTGTACTCTGTCAAGGTAGGATAGGCTGTTTTTAGCAGCTCCTTTCTATCTTTCGAAACTTATAACTACTTTAAAATGTAATTTAAACCCTCTCTTTTTTTCAATAAAAAGAGAAAAGACCAAATTTTAAAATAATACCAGGTTTAATAGCAAAATATGCAAAATTTGTTTTTTAAAATCGCTTTTCTTTAAAAAGAAATAAATAAATTCCAAAAATCACTTACCTATAAAATACTAATCAATGGGTACTTCCATTTTTCATTGTTAAGAATGTATCCATATTTATATTTTATATTTAATGCACTTTTTAGATAAAATAATTTTTTAAGCAATAATTCAAAAAATGGGAAAAATGGGAGATAAACGTCTCCTTTTCTTAGAGTTGAAATCTATGGTGGCCTCTAAGCGCCAGAATTAATCTCATTTTCTATTTCTGGCATGTGTTTGCTGTAAACAAAAGTTGGGCCATTGTACTTGGAAAATGATCACATTTCACGTATCAGTTTTTGCTGTTTAAAAAACTACTCTACCAAATTTCCATTTTTTAATTCTCCTAAAGAAATACATGAGTTTTTGATTTAATACATTTTATTTCTTCTTTATGGAGTGAATTTTTCAATCTATATATATATATATATATATATATATATATATATATATATATATATATATATATAGATAAAAACTGGTAAAAACAAAAATATACAATACGTAAATGTTATATATGCTCAATCGAAAATAAAGAATAAAGGTAAAAGAAATATACAAATGTTTAGAAAAAATGTGAGGAAGGAATATATACAAAATAATATAGAATAATAAAATAAAAAATAAAGATTACAAAATGCAGTAAATTTTATGAAGTCAACATAGTACGATCCATCAAAATATCCAAGAAGCAAAGTGGTAATCGATTAAGTCTACAGTACAGGAAACCCAAAATGATGATCTGAGGTGTAAAATATAAAACATACATTTCTAGACAACAATGTAGCCAAAGGAAGATATTTTACTCATATATGTTTATATATCTACAATAATGTACTATATATTTATTTGTATATCTATAAAAGTGAACCTTTTATCTACAGACTTGAAATTTAGTATGTATATATTTTTTAATTACAAGAAAGTAACTGTTTAGAAAAAACAATATTTACGTTTTTTACTTCATTTCTTTAAAGAATTTAACGTTACGTATAATAGTACAATATTTCTGTTTATAATAAATAAGCAATCTGTCTATTTTCTAGCATCATTACTTTTCGAAAACAAATTTGTATGCTTTAAAATTAATATGGGAGAACACGTTTTCAATTGGATAGTCAGCCCTTCATGTGCTTTTGACTAGTCTTTCAACACTGCTGGAGTATAATTTATTTAACGTTCTCTCAAATCATGACTGTACCCTAATCGATCATGTCACTAATAGCATGGATACTAAAGCCTAAATACCGTTTGGTGACGTCAATATCCACCATAAAAATTGGCTTAGTTCCTCAAGATAAACAGATCGACCCTGTACTTATAGCTTCTCTATAGATAATTTCCTCACAGACACAGTCATGTTCCACACCCTCTTGCCACATCAAGAAGACTACCAACTTTAATTCTAGACCAATTCCTTACCACAGTACCCAAGGATGGTGTGACTCATGCCCATCGTCCACTTGATAACACAGTAGTATCAGTAGACATCATCTTAAATTCCCAAGCCAAATGTTAGAAGTCATTTATCAAAACGACTGTGTACTACGAAAGAAATCACTAAGAAGCTCTCATATAACACATCAGATGCTCAATGGACTAATATGTTTTTCGTGCTAAATAGTATGCGAATGAGAAATCAAATGATGCAAAGCGGCCATCGAAGCACATATGCCCACATGAAATTATAGCAAGAAACGCTTTCTGCTGATTCGTACGTCATAAGTAGGGATGTGACAATAGAATATTCTTTTCATTCTTTTGACTCTCGGGTATATATCAACACAGATACAATTAATCAACCGAGAACCACATCCGTCTATACAAAAACATATAAGATATTAATGGATATGTACTCAAGCGTCAAAACAATGAAAAGAATATGCTGTTGTCACAGCCCTAGTCATAAGGCAATCACAAGTAGACAATTTATAGATGCTAGAAATCCTTGTGAGAGTGAAATAACCAGTCAAGAGAAAGCATGTTAAAATAACCAGGAAACACATAGAATCACAGAAGAGTTGTAACATAATCGTTATTTTTATGAAATGGTGTTGTTAGATTTTAACACTCAGAATCGCACGTTGTGTCTGAGACAATCACACGAAAACAAAAAAAGTCGACTTTTTCAGTTGAAATGAAATACATTTATTTCTGGTTTTCGAAAATAACGCATTATCTCTCGTTTTATAAATCTTTTAGTTTATGTTGTCTTCAATGTAGTTAAATGATAAGGTGGGCGACCCAGGGTTGTAGCTGTTGATAAATCCAATGCCTTTTACAAAGTCTGAAATAAAGCCTTCTAATAAAAAGAAAATCATATGGTATACCTGGACGGATATTAAATATAATTAGACACTTCTTAGACAAGAGGACCATCCAGGGTGCTTTTAATAGACGTACATCCAAACAGTGTAATATTAATGTAGGACTGCCTCAGGGGTCAATCCTTTTGTCATTATTATTCCTTATAATCAATAACGACTTCCCTAATAACATTGTGTCCTAGATGGGTATATTTGCCAATTTTGACCACGCTTTATTAAAGGCACAAAGAAAAACGGATATACACAAATCTTAGATAATGGAAGAATCCTTAGAAAACTACATCTGAACTGTAGTGAGGCCGGAAGATTACTTGAAAGCAGGTACCTTTCTCCCTTTTGCCCCATACTAAGTATGTAAGTCGTTTAAAAGATTGCCGGCAGCATGTTAGCGTTAGGGTTAGCTGTTCTCATATTTTTAATTAAGATTCGAATGTCTTCATGTGTAGCATTGGATTTGACTGCAAATGCTTTGCCACATATATGATAAGAATATGAACGTAATTCTAAGTCCTTTCTGCTAAATTAGCCTCAGAAAAGATGGAAGATATCTTCTCACAAACTTAGACTCTTGAAGACAGTGTCAAGTTGCCATTCAAGTTCTATGAAGAGAGTGTTCTGCAATGTTTTGATATTTTTATCAATATATATTTAAATGCAATTGTTTTACCACACACTTCATATGAATAACAACTCTCGTTAGAGTATGTTTTCATGTGTAGTTAAGCATTGGATTTGACTACAATGGGTTTGTTACATATATTACAAGTTTTCTTAGTAGATTGTAAAGTTGACAATCAATTTCTATGCAGACTGTGTTCTCCAATGTTTTCCTATGTTGCATCAATAGATATTTAAATGTAATTGTTTTACCACACTTCATAGTAATTCTTGTGTCTTCATATGTAGTTTAGCATTGTATTATTCTACAAATACTTTGCCATATATTACAAAGTTATTAGAAGTTAGGAAAATAATATTCTCTTACCCCAGTTGAACATATAAATATGTTGTAGTCTTCCTTTCTTGTAATCTATGCGTCTGACTATCTGAGGTTAACACGTGAACTCTATATGAGATACTTAGATATTCGAATGTTCCATTAAATTTCTTTTTCTCAAACAGTAAAGAAATTGAGAACATAGTTTTCCTCTTCCCAATTAACAATATCTATGTGTTGCAATATATCTTTCGTTTTGGTCTCTGGATCTTACTGGATCCCAGGACAAGATTTATCGTGTCTGGTGGAGTATCCAGCTTTGTGTTGTTACTTGAACTAACATCAATTAGAGAAGGTGTGTCATTCCCCGTAAAAGCTTATGTGGACTAACCATCGAAAGAAAATCGTGTTTGGGCTGGAAATACTATGTAATGTAAATATATGGTAAGGATTTACATCTAAGGAAAATTATCCTTATTCCCGGTTGTTCTGACAAACCCCTTGGACAGAAAGACCTTACACACTCGAGGAAAGTGTCTGGTAGGCATAAAGGTCTCTCCTTAAGCATTGAAATTTTCTCTTTTGTTTGAAGAATTCAAGCGGCTCCATCGTGGGGCTAACACTTTATTCTGTTATGATTTAAATTTATATTCGGCGGCTCATTTAAGAATAGATGCTGTTTACTTTATGGCTGCTATTTGTATTCCGTTACAGCTTGATCTTCCAGGAATTGTTTCTACGTATTTCTGACGATTCTTTTTTATTAAACCAGTTGCTCATGTCACAACCGGTAGAATGTTTATTTATTTCAGAGTCCATGTCATTTTTAGATCATTTATTAGATCCTGATATTTTGTTATCTTTTCCCATTCAGCTCTATATAGGCCAAAATCCTTTGGGACTTTGAAATCGATAATGAGCGCAGCTCTTTCAGGCTTGTTCCAAATTACAATATCTGGTTTGATGGCCTTGTCTTTTATGTATCTGCCCGCCTGTATGCTCCAGTGTGTGTTTGCATATGACTCGTTACATTCGTTTGATGTTCAAATGTTTTACCACAAACTTCACACGAATAAAGTTTCTCTCTAGTGTGTGTTCGCATGTGTACTGTTGCTTGATATTTATGTGTAAATGCTTTACCACACACTTCACAAGGAAACAGTTTCTCTCCAGTGTGGGTTCGCATATGTACCATTGCACACGTCTGCCGTCCAAATGCTTTACCACACACTTTACAAGAAAAAGGTTTTTCTCCAGTGTGTGTCCGCATGTGCATCGTTGCACATGTCTGACGGGCAAATGCTTTACCACAAATTTCACAAGAAAAAGGTTTCTCTCCAGTGTGTGTTCGCATGTGTACCGTTGCTTGATTTTTCTGAGCAAATGGTTTACCACAAATTTCACAAGAGAAAGGTTTCTCTCCAGTGTGTGTTCGCATGTGTACCATTGCACACGTCTGACGTGCAAATGCTTTGCCACACACTTTACAAGAAAAAGGTTTCTCTCCAGTGTGTGTTTGCATGTGTCTTGCCACATGATTTTGATATGCAAATGCTTTACCACAAACTTTACAAGAAAAAGGTTTTTCTCCAGTGTGTGTTCGCATATGTACTGTTAAATTATTTTGAAGTGCAAATGCTTTACCACAAACTTTACAATAAAAAGGTTTTTCTCCAGTGTGTGTTCGCATGTGTTCTGTTAGATTATGTTGATGTGCAAATGCTTTACAACACACTTCACAAGAAAAAGGTTTCTCTCCAGTGTGTGTTCGCATGTGTAGCGTTGCCCTACTTTGATATTCAAATGCTTTACCACACACCTTACAAGAAAAAGGTTTTTCTCCAGTGTGTGTTCGCATGTGCATCGTTGCACATGTCTGACGTGCAAATGCTTTACCACAAATTTCACAAGAAAAAGGTTTCTCGCCAGTGTGTGTTTGCATGTGTACCGTTGCTTGATTTTTCTGAGCAAATGCTTTACCACAAATTTCACAAGAATAAAGTTTCTCTTCAGTGTGTGTTCGCATGTGTACTGTTGCTTGATTTTGATGTGCAAATGGTTTACCACAAATTTCACAAGAGAAAGGTTTCTCTCCAGTGTGTGTTCGCATGTGTTTCGTTACATGATTTTTACGTGCAAATGCTTTACCACAAATTTCACAAGAAAAAGGTTTCTCTCTAGTGTGTGTTCGCATGTGTTGCATTGCACCGCTTTGATCTGCAAATGCTTTACCACATACTTTACAACAAAAAGGTTTCTCTCCAGTGTGAGTTCGCATGTGTTTCATTACATGATTTTTATGTGCAAATGCTTTACCACAAATTTCACAAGAAAAAGGTTTCTCTGCAGTGTGTGTTTGCATGTTTACAACTGCCTGCATGCCTAACGTGCATATGCTTTACGATACACTTTACAAGAAAACGATTTCTCTGCAGAAAAGATGCACCATTCCGCGTAAAAGCTAATGTGGGTTAGGGATAGTAAGGAGATCTTATTTGGGCAGCAAATACTATGTGATTTTTAATATTTGATCAGAGTTAACTTCTATGAAAAAGTATTCTCATGCCAGGTGGTTCTGACAAACCCCTGTACAGAGCGACCTTAGACACTCGAGGACAGTGTCTACTAGGCATTAAAGTTCTCTCCAGTAGGCATTCAGTGTGTGTTTGCATGTATCTTGTTACATTATTTTATGGGCAAATGATTTATAACAAGAAAAAGGCTGTGTTCTAATGTCTGATTTTCATTCAGCATTCGTTACAAATGTTTTATCTTACACGTCCCAAGAAGTTTTCTCTCCAGTGTGTTCGCATGTTTGATGGTACATCACAATTGTTTGCAAATGCTTCGCCACCCACAAACTTCCTCTTTTTTTTCAAAGTTTGCAGCTACTCCTTAGTTTCAGAATAATTTGAAGATGGCATACCACACACTTCACATGTTTTATGTGTCAGCATGTTAGTCTTTAAACTTAAACTGGTTAAATATGTTTTACCACACAATTCAAAAATCTTTATTTTTTCTAGTCTGTTATGATTTCAAATTTCTGGAAAATGCTCCTGCAATATATTTTTATAGCATTTTTAAAAGATAAGCTTTTACAATCGTGTTTATTTCTTACTGAAAATTTTAAACTAAGATTTATTCAAGAATAACATTTGTTTTCAATGTCTCCAAACATGTTTTTATATCAAAATGCAACACATTTTCTTCAGTTTCTGTTTTATTTCTGCAAATTGATTCATCTTTGTTCTTTAATAGAAAATCAGTCATAATCTCAGTTCATAAGAATAAAATTGACGTTCCCGTTTATTATATGAGTTTATTGTCCACTGTAACTCTTACCTGTGAAGAAAAAAAAACAAATTTTACATAAAAAATATGCAATAAATCAAGCCAAAAACTAATAAAAAATAGCTGTTTAATCCAGCTAGCATTATGCTATAAACTGAAGTCCCATTTTACCTCTTTACCAACTGGACGACTCTCTTTCCATTGTGTCTTGACCTTTTCTTTAATATGGGTGTTCTACTAATTAGAGCTTTGTCTCATTTTCTAACTATTTCTTTTGGGACATACATCAAAACTCATTTAAATCTTTGTGGTTGGCTTCTAATAATCAAAGTATACCATTATATCATACTGATTCACTTGAATCCTTAACTATGATCGTGAGTTTATGTGATTTTCCTTTCTTTTCCATAAGAGCGTCCAGGATCTCAAAACAGGGATATTCCACACACATTCATCTCTAAAAAATTATATGGTATCTTGTTATATCTTTTCTTTTTTTACGTATATACATATTTTTTATATACAGCATATTTTAGTTTTTCCCTTTTATTACTCTGAGTAATTTGCCCTTGTACTGACTTCCTATGAAGACTTCTCGTATCTTCCCAACGTCTGAATTTTTAACTTGTTGAGATTTACTATTTGATCCAAAAAAGGGGTTTTAACAATTTTTTTACATGCATTAAAAGTAACTTTATAACACATTTAAAATATGATCTTCTAGACATCAACGTTCAATAAACATCTCTTCAGTTTTCTCGATTTTTTCTAAAGATCGAAACAACAACAACAACAACAACAAAAGTCTGTTAAAACATTGGAACACTAAAAAGGATTTTTATGTGATCACAGGACACTCTAAAAACAAATTTCTTTTCCTTAACTATGATGGTGATTTTATGTGATCTTTCCTTTCTTTTCCAGGATCTCAAAACAGGGATATTCCACACACATTCATATCTAAAAACAAATTATATGGTATCTTGTTATATCTTTTCTTTTTTTACGTATCTATTTTTATATACGGCATATTTTAGTTTTTTCTGATTACTCTGAGTGATTTGACCTTGTACTAACTTCCTATATACCTGAAGACTTCTCGTATCTTGCCAACGTCTGCATTTTTAACTTATTGAGATTTACTATTTGATCCAAAACAGGGTTTTTTACAATTTTTTCTAGACATCAACGTTCAATAAACATCTCTTCAATTTTCTCGATTTTTTCTAAAGAACCAAACAACAACAACAAAAGTCTGTTAAAAGATTGGAACACTAAAAAAATTTTTTTTACGTGATCACAGGACACTCAACATTTTCAATTATATCGGAAATGACATTTACATAAATTCAACATTTTCAATTATATTAGAAATGACATAACTATCAGTCTGACTCTCTCCTTGCTCTGTCTGACTAACTCGAACACTCTTTCAATGCACTAAGAATTCCCTTTCTTTATGATGTCAAAGCCTGCCTTCTCATGCAAAATTCATTCACGTGGATTTTACATAATGCCACACACCTTTGGCAAACAAAGACATTATTAAATAGAATTGTTTCATTTATGATCTTTTTGTTAATCATTATTTCCAACTTGTATTGTCCATTCTTTCAACTGACATAAATATTAGATTTACTTATTTCTAAGAATAATCACTACATTCCTAGAATTTCAATCTCTACTATCTTTTTGACTCTTGCTTACTGGGTTCGATTCTATCTTCTTCCAAATATCATTTTAAAACTTTTCTCGTTTGTTATTTTACTTACTGGCGTATATCCCATTCCATATAATACGTCATAACAAAAACTTATATGAAAATATTATAATCTATATAATATTCTGCTTGTTCATTCCTTAAACTTGTTAATGTGCAAAGTTGTTACTTTGCAACACTGTTACTTTGGCAACCTTTTGTCAGCAAATCAAAAAAAAGGGAATAAATCATAAACATTTACATATCTTTCCATGTTCATAACAACTGATGATCGTGTTTTATTCAGTTTTATATACTTATGTGCACATGTCTCTGCAGCTGTTAATGTGACGGATGACAACAAAAAGATGAAGAGGATGAAAACTACACAATCTGCTAATGTTATGGATGACAACAAGGAGATAAAAACTACAAAAACAGCATTTAGTTGTTGATTGTCGAATAATTATCACACAAACAAAACATAAACTAATAAAATATAAATTAAGGAATAAACGAGATGTTACAGAGTTAAGTCGCACGTTTCCTTACACTCCCCCCTGATCTCATGATCACACACAGGGCAGGGGGGGGGGCAGTCGTCTTTGTCAGGTACTTCTTTGAAGAATCGGACGAAGCACTTCCTCATTGCCATCTTCCTCATTACCACCGTTATGGCCACCAGTCTGTTCCATTATCCCCTCTTGTGGTTCCCTATGCAGTGGTTAACAATCAGGGCAAGGGGGCAGTATTCGTCTTTGTCGGGTACTCCTTTGAAGAATCGGAGGCATCACTTCCTTGGTTTCATCTTCCTCAGTATGTTTCATCATCCCCTCTTGTGGTGCTATAGGTGGTGCTTCACAATCACGGCGGGTGGGCAGTATTTGTCTTTCTCGGTACTTCCTCATGTCCATCGTTCTCATCATTATTGCCACCAGTATGTTCCATTATTCCCTCATCTGGTTCTGTAGATAATGTTTCTATGCTCACCTGAAGGGGCAGTAGGCGATCAGGATCATTCCTGAACTGTATGTGATCTTCCTTATTGTCCTCAGAATCAGAAGAGGTATAACAGGGGTGGATATCTTTTACATGACGTGGTACACCATCAATCAACATGGTTTGAGGACTTATGATTTTGTCTATTTTTCCTCTGCAAAATTTTACAGTGCACCCAGCATTTGGGGGTTTTACCCAAACACGGTCTCCCACTTGATATCGTGTATTGACAATGCTAACCACTGATGGTGTGACATCAATTCCTTTTATACGCTGTTCATAGCAGTAAATCCCACTAGCTGGCGCAGTTTCTGGTGTTGCATCGTCCTTTGGTGTCAAATTATACCAGTACACAGCTTCTGGAATAGAACACTGTGTCCTGGCAGCAATTCTTTTAATGGTGCGGTGACACCGCTCCACTATACAGTTACCTTCTGGAAAATATGCACATCGGTAATGCATTCTAATCCCCCATTTCTGCGTAAATTTCTGAAATTCTTGACATCGAACCGTAGTGGTGTTATCAGTCACAATTTCCAGCGGGGCACCATGTTCAAAAAAGACAGCTCTCAACTGTCGTATAATGCTAGATGCATCCTGTCGTGTCAACAGGCGCCATATCGTGAAACGTGTTGGACCACAATCTGTCAAGGTCAAAAAATGCTTGTCCTCATAATGCGTTACATCCATTCCTACTCAATACCAGTTGTCCTCCACCTCAAGCTTCCCTTTTTGCCATTGGGACGGTGCTGGATCAATTCGCTGACACTCTTCACACGAGTGTATAGCTGCCTTGATTGATGCTCTTGTAGTTAAAGGACACACTCTTCGGACAAAATATGTTGTCCTCCAAATTCCGGGATGTCCACTCTGCGGATGTATTTTATGGATCTGGTCAGGTGTTAATTGATCTGTTACAGCCACGCATGTCTGTTGTGGAGGATCAGATCCTGGCCTCATTAGACAGTCCACCTCTAGTAAAGCTATCAGCCAAGTTCTGCATCAACGAAACTAAGGTAATGTCCACCTGCAAGCTGTATTCATCAACTATATGCTTTATTATTGCTAGTCTTCTTCGTACTAACATCTCACTTGCAGCTCTAGTCTTAACTCGAGCCTTTCCAGTCAAAGTGTCGGTCAACCAGTGGTAAACACACAACGAGTCAGTGTGGAGTTTCACAACCTTAGCCTGCCATTGCAATGCAAAATTAAGTCCTTTTAATGTGGCATCAAGTTCTGCCAAATTTATATGCTGGGCATCATTTTTCGGATGAAGCCAGCACGCATCTTCCACAACAGCACCCAACTGTTCCAACACGACACCTGTAGCCAGTGAACTTGCGTCAACCCATGCATTCAGTTCGTTTCCAGATACCTGCCACCCACCCTGGGCAGGGTGGTTTCTATGTACTCTGGACAACATTTCAGCCATCATTTGCTGGAGAGAACCATCATCCACTATGTCATCCCATCCTTTGGTTACTGAAGTTACTCGTCTTTTTAACAGTCCTGTTGCCGATCGGAGTCATCCACAGACAGGTATATGTCCTACTAATTTACCGCAAATAGAAAACACAATGCGTCTTGTCAATACACTGGATAATTCTGGAATTGCACTCCCTTGCTTCCATCGCAAAGTATTGCCATTCTCATAGACCTCTAGGCCTAACACAGGCACCCCATCCTTTAGGCACTTAGGGTCTTTGCTTATAAACCCAAACGATTCCAGTTTTGCTCAAACCACATCTGCAGACATTATATCCTCATTAACGTAGATGTTGTCAATGTAAGCTGAATCAGCTTTTGCTGTGGTCTCATCTTGCATCAAAACAGTTTTAATAATAGTTGTCATTATTAAGGTTGCTACGTTTAGGCCAAAACCTAAACGTGTCAAACAATATCATTTTCCCTTGATTATCACTGTCTAAAATGGCCATAATGACTCATGGACACGTATCTGCAGGTAGGCTCTCTTCAAATCCAGCAGTGCTACATTACTCCCTTTCTGACGCCACTCTCTTAGCTTAGCAGCGCACACATCTGTGTTTCCAGTGAAAGCATCAACAAGTTGATTCAATTCTCGATAATCTATTTTGGGCCGAATCTTTAGTAGGTTGTTCAACAGTCATGAGCGGAATTAATCCTTTGGGTTGTTCCAGACGTTCCTGTGGGTATGGTATTAACCATCCGTTATCAATCCACGTCTGAAGTTCATCTTCATATGCGGCCCTATTCTTTGTGGAAACTGCATACTCTGGAATGGTGTTGCACAGCCGATCTGGTGCCTGGCTCATAGTCCATTTCAACTTTGCAGTCCATGCCTTTTTGTTGTTGTCAAACGTAACACAGAAGTCCTTTTCTTCAATAGACATGGCTGCATAGACTTCTTTTCCTTCTCCAAGCATTACACCTCCAGTCGCTGTGATTATGACGCCTCCTAGTGCTTGTATTGCATCAATTCCAATCAACATGTGATAGCCAAGGGGTTTTTCTTGCATCACCAGAACATAAACTTTGGTAGTGTCACCCTTCTCAGTACAGATCGTGACTGTCCCTTCACCACAACATGCTCGGGATAAACCATTGATCATCATAATACTGACTGGTTGCTCCCGCCACATCTGACAGTAATATGCACTAATTATGGACTGGGAACACTCCGTGTCTATGAGTGCTGAACATTGCACATCGACAATTTTAACGCCAATGACCGGTAATCCAGTGTTTATTGGTTGGCAAGGGGCAAGGGTGGCGATAGTACCTTGCCCCCAACGTCATTTCCCGAACAGTTGCGAGATATGTGCCCATACTTGTTGCAGTGATAGCATTGTACTGTTCTCTGTGCTCGTGGATATACACACCTCCAATCACTCCAGCAATCCTTAGCAAAATGATTGACCTCCCCACATTTATAGCACACTGGGCCTACATATTATTACTACCTGGGAGAGAATCTACATTGCTTCCATGCAGTTCGACTGTTGCATGTTAAATACTAGTTGCTGTGGCAATTGGCTCCTGTTCCTTACAGATGTTTCGAGCTCAGGCTAATAACTCGTCTGTTATCAATTCATCACGATGCCCGCAACAGTTTGCTGACCTCCTCAGGTAAGCCTACTAAAAAGGCACATCTTAATATCTTATCGTTAACTCCACCAAATGGTACCGACAACTTTCGTAGGTCGGCTAGCTACACATCAACTGTTTCCTTGGGATGAAGTTGTTGGCTTGTGAACTGTTGCATTGCAACAAACGGATCTGTACCAAACGCTGTATACAGGCTATGTTTGATTGCATCCCAGTCTGGTTCATCCCCGAGTTGCTGGTAGACTGCATAGGCCCCTCAGGTTAACCTCAAAGGAATAACTGTGACTGATTCTTTAATTCTGCAGTGTACAGATCTTCTCAGCCTTTTCCACCCATTCGACGAGACGGTCCAGTGGCAGATCCATCAAACTCAGGTATCAAGCGAAAGTCGAATCTGTCCATTTTCTGCCTTTCGAGTCACCACACACCGAGAGCCGAAATAGCTTATAACTCAATAACTTGAGTGTTATTTCTTCCGCCCGTCACACCAATAATTTCCTGGGTATGGTTGACACTGTTGTCCAAACTTCCAACTTCGAAACTTCTGTATACGTAACGCACCTTCTCTCAACTCCAAACGAACTTCTGCTAATCCAACTTATTTCTTTGAAATCCAACTTTAAAATGAACGTCACTCTAAAAAATCAACCCTCTTTTATCTCCAACCAGAAGCATCTCATTTGCATATCGGGTGGTCACATTGCAGACATATAAAGAGATAAGGCAGCCATTTTTTTTTCTTTCTTTTTCATTCATTTCATTTCATTCCATGACCGACCCGTTGAATTATGCACACATGCTAGTTAGGTAAGTCGCACGTTTCCCTACACTCTTTGAGTGATAAATATGGCATTTTTTTATCTCCACCCCTTTTTTGCTTAAGATCGGGACAAATAGGTGGGTTTCACTCTACGTCTTAACTGACGAGCACGTTAATACATACTGGTTATGTCATGATATGGATTTTCTTACCTGCTTCTATCAAAAACCCATCGTTATTAAAAGATAACAATCCAGGGTGGATTATTAATGGGTCTGATGGGCAAACAAATCTTTAAAATATCATCGTGCAATATCTCTCTTTGCTAATCTGACTCAAGGGGGCAAAAATATTTGACAAAAATTAGTTGATGACATCAGCAGTAAAACTAAGTCTGAGAGCATCCAAGGACTTTTCAATGGATTGAAGCACAGCTATATGAAGGAAACCTCTAAAAGAAGCACAATGGTCACAAGCAGATACAATTTCGTTCACATTCATTTAGTGTTTATTACTATCTCCTAGCTTTAATGTGTTCAGCTATTATATGAGCAACAGTGTATGACAAAATATAGTTGATGACATCAGTTCGAGCTAAAAAGGCTCCCTTGAACAACATTCACTTAAATTGGCCTGAAATAAATGGCCAGGAGTCTGTGTGAAATTGAGGAGCGATTCACAATAGTAATTCCACCATAGTACAGATTGTCAGCAATTTTTGTTCCAAATATCCAGTTACAAATAAGTAACTGAATACTCAGTACAGTAGCCACTTAAGAGCTGTCTCTGATCATTGCAGGTCCATTGGGCATCAGGTGTAGACACATATTCATATGAAAGAGGTTACAATGTCACAATATTTCAAAGAGAATTTTCATAAAAGCGCAATTAAGACCATTTTATATAATCCATCGCCAGAGTGGAACCAGTATTAAGCATGGAAGGTGGCTGAGGCTTCAAACAGTGATAACACTAGAAAACCAGTGACAAGGCAGTGGCCTACTGAAGAGTTGTTGAGTATGCAGGAGAGACTGTTGTTGCTGGAATAAATGTTGAGATCGCTGTATTTGCTGTATTGCACTGGTGGTGTTGGCAAACTACATCCTCTCATCTACATCTCTTGCTTGAATTCCTTGTAAGTACTCATCAGGACAAATTATGAGAAGGGTTACGTATGCAAAGCATCGATTTACATAATTTTTGGAATATGACATTTTTATTCAACATTTTATATCCTGAGCTTGGGCAACGAAAGTTTTACTTAATTCTTAATATCAAGCCACTCTGTAATGCATTATTCTATTCTGAAGCCAACATAAAAAAATTTTAATTCTACATTAAAAGGAAAAGTATTAAACCATATATTAACTCCTTCCAACAAACCTGTTGCAAATATAGCTGCTTCCACTGCATGAACTTTTACTCACCCCCTCCTCCAGTAACAATGAAATAGCAATGTCCCTTAATCTCTTTGAAGAGTGTAATTTTTCAGTAAATATATAACCTTTACAAACTAACCCAGTAACATTAACTACCCATGCGGGGTCACAGAAATACTTGAATTAAGACTCAGGCGTGGGGCAAACCCACTCGGTGCTGATGAACATGTAGATCTTCCCAGGTTATCCGTCTAGGAGAAGGAAAACTCTGAAGCTAAACCTAAGGGGAGGAAGACCTATCCAGTCTTGGATGACAACCTTCCTAGAGCTGGTGACTCAAACAAATTACCGGTCTGCAAACCTAAACTGCTTAAGGAGTAGATAGGCACTGTCTATCGCCCAGCTTTCATACTCCTTTTTTGCCTATTAGCTAGGCGTAGAGGTCGAATCACAGGGATTCAATAGAAACACTCAGTGGTCGATCTTGTTTCTTGACTAAGGCAATGAACAGTGTGTTTCCCACTCCCGACACATCCCATTCCTCTGAACTGGACACTTAGAAGTGCTTGAATGCTATAATGCCAGTGCAAGTAGATTGAGTTGACCATCGTCTGATGGGTTGAGGGTACCAGATATACTGTTCCTGGCTGCTGTTCCTGACTGGTAGTACAGGTGCCCTAACTCTTTGGTAGTGATTAGAGCGGTTGCTCCATCAACAGTTGAATAATACTGGGATGTTTGTAGTGCCAGGGACCCTGCACTCATCCTCAGTGGGCTTTCAGAAACCACAATCCTAGTAGATGGAAGGTTAACTGATGGTCTACTTGTGTTGCATGGTATTCTGCATAACTTGTTCAGCACCCCTTACCTCTCTGGGCTTAGAACTAATTTAAATGATGTTGAAGCATTTCTTTTTACAAACACCCTGGATATCTTAGCACTAAGTGAGACTAACCTACACCTCCATTCCCTCTAACTACTTTAACAAGCCCGGATATCTTCCACTCTGTCGTAACGACTCTAACAGACATATGTACGGGCTTGGAGTCTATATTCAAAACACTCTCTCCTTGACTAGAGAAACAAAACTAGAATTGGACAATCAAGCCTTTATGTGCTTTAGACTTAACATGCAACATAACATTATTTACTTTTATTTTCTCTACCACTCTTTCTCGAACCAGGACTGGACCTTAATAAACAAAGTCTGTGACAGCATAGATACAGCACTTTCCCTCGACACTAGCACACAAGTGCATGTATTTGGTGACTTCAATATCCACCACAGACACTGGCTTGATTTTCTACTTACACAGCTGCAGCTGGTAGCACAACATATATCTTCTCTATATCTCATTTCCTATTACGTTACGTTTCCAACCCATTTCTGAGACCAGCAGAAATAACACGCAGCACTTATTGATATATTTCTGACCACAGTTCCTGATGATTGTGTTATGTATGCCCAAAGCCCACTTGGGAACGTTGATCATGCAGCGATAATGGTTGAAATCGCCCTAAACTCTAGAGCCCAAACTAAAGAGTCATTGCCCAAAACAAGATATTATAAAATGGTTGACTGGGAAGCCATCAGGGATCTCATCAGAGACAACCCATGGCGAAATATCTTTTCACTTTCTGCTGAACAGTGCACAAATGAGACCACTGAATGGTTCAAAACGGCTATTGAAGCACATGTTCCCACATGAAAGTTTTATATCAAGCCACACTCTCTCCTATGGTTTACTTCTACTTGTGCAGCTGACATTGTACAAAGGCAGCATGCGTACTGCAGATTTAACCAACAGAGGTCCATTTAAAACAGACAGAATATATAGAATCCAGAAGTAACGTTAAGAAAGAAATAGAGACAGCTAAGAGAGAATTTACTGAAACCACCAGAGAACGCATTGAAACACAGAAATTAGGAAACCATGACTGGAAAATCTACAACAGTGTAGTAAATAATGGGCAATCAACAATTCCCCCACTATCGAACAATCATGAGGTTGTTTTCTCAGCAACTGAGAAGACTAACATGCTTGCCAGTCGGTTTGCCTTCAACTCCACACTGGACGCTGCTAACCACCCCCTCTCCGACTTTCCTTTGCGGACAGATGCCACACTAGACGATCTGAAAATCACCCCTGCTCAGGTGCATGCTATCATAAATAATCTTGACACTTCAAAAGCATGTGGACCTTATCTCATCCCAGCTGTGCTATTAAAAAAGTGCTCCGCCGAAATAGCTCCAGTTCTCTCCAAGCTTTACAACAATTGCCTTAATGAATCTGGCTTTCATGTCTGCTGGAAAACTGCTTCTGTGGTACCAGTTTTAACGAATTCTGGCGAAAGAACTGCTCCAGGAAATTATCGCCTCATTAGCCTCCTCCCACTTTTCACAAAAATATTTGAGTCTATAATTAATCAAGCTCTAGTACATCACCTTTCAGATGGTAAACTTGTGACTGACCAACAATATGGACTTAGGCAAGCCCGTTCCACAGCAGACATCCGATGTGTAATCTCTAAACATATATACCATCGCTGGACAAAGCAGGGGAGGGCAGAGCGGTAGCTCTAGATACATCCAAGGCTTTTGACAGGGTATGGCATGAAGGTCTTCTCAGGAAAATCAGATCATACAGTATCACTGGAAGAATACTTAACAATTAAATCCTTCTTAGATAAGAGAAAAATCTAGGTTGTCCTCGACGGTCGTGCATCTAAACAATATGATATAAGTGCGGGAGTGAACTGCAAGCATTTATACCCCCTTGATGTACATACCGCCGACAAACCCGAGAAGCAGCTAAATCCCACTCCTTCACAGTAGAGATCGCTAGATGTAAGAAAGCCTTCTACTCTAGTAGTTTCTTCTCCAGAACTGCTAGACTTTGGAATTCCCTTCTAGGTTCCTGCTTCCCCAACTGTACTGATATGCAGAAGTTCAAGTGTAACATGAACCAACATCTTCCTGCCCAACTCCCCACGTAATACCCCTATAGCTTATGTCCCTGATAGAAAACATCTCACCAAAGTGGCAATGTACCTTGTTTGGGGTGAAAATGTAATAAAAAAACAAAAAAACAAATGAACCTTCCTTTATTAGTATAAATATTCAACAAACTATTGTTCATCATGGGCGTTAGAAGAGCCTCAGACGCCCCAGCAGCTACACATTGGTAAGTTATCTCATTATTTACAACAGATAAATTAAATCAAAATTCAATATTTGAAAGGGTGCTCGGTTTCTAATACAATGTTCTAGTAAATCTATCCTACAAATCGGAACCACGCAGCGATAACAGGCACACCCTTAAAGAACTTTTCATTTATTAATTTGATGGCAATAATTTTATCCAATATATTAAATCTTATTTTCATTGGTCGCCATGTTGGTTTTTGTGCAAGGGTACATTCAATTTTTTCGCGCTTGGAAACATTGAATGGATGTTCGCAGAAAATTTTATTTAAACGCGATATTCATTTTCAGCATACTCGAAAATCTACAAAAGTCGTCATTTTAAAGGAAAATGTTAATAATCTTGTAGATTCACCTTCCTTTGTTTACAAAGCCATTTGGCAGAAGTGATGTCCGACATATTTTTAGCTATGGATGACCACAACCGTATAGAATGAACCTTTTATTTATATACAAAATTAATTCAAACAGTCTTCATTTGAACTTAATGGACTGTTTTTTTATGTATTAACTGTTTTATTCGTTTTATCAAACAAAAATAGAACTTTTATATTGAAATATATATTACGGATTATTTTCCAAACATCGAAATTTTAAAATTAAAGTTAGTCATCTACAAGAATTCCTCTGGCGGCGGCGAATCAAAGACAATTATTTGGGGAACATCATGTATTGGATACGGTTTTTTATGATGTTTGATTAAAATACGTGAACAATGAAAAAAACAAAAACTTTTTCTTTAAAGAAATTTTAAAATCTTATGTTATAAAAGATCAAGAAAGTCTATTTTTATGCAAAAATTTGTTAAAAAGTTCAAATAAGCAAAGATAATTATTTGGGGAATATCAAGTTTCTTTCCAACTCCTCCAAAAACTTTAAAATGATGACTTTTGTAGGTTTTTGGATGTGCTGGAAACGAATATCACATTTAAATTTGGGGCAGATAAGTAGTTTTCAATTATTTGGGGAGCATCATGTATTGGATACGATTTTATGATGTTCGATTAAATATATGAGAAATGTCAAAAAAAACTTTTCGTTAAATATATTTTTTTAAAATTTACTATAAAATATCTATAAAGTCTATTTTTATGTATGTAAAAGTTTGTTGAAAAGTTCAAATAAAGTTTATAATGTAATTGAAAAAAAAACACCTCGTTTTTTTTTAAATAAAACTTTTATCTCAAAATTTAAAAATCAATGTTTACTTACTTTTATTAAAAAAGTTAGCTAAACGTTCTTAAACATATTAATGGGGGGGGGAAACAGTTCATAAATCTAAAAAAAAAGAAAAGTGCATTAAGTTCAAATAAAGACTGTTTAAATAAAACTTCTAAAAAAAAAAAAGGTTAATTCGGTCAATGTCAAGTTTCTTTCCAAGTCCTCCAAAAACTTTTAAAAGATTTTGGATGTGCTGAAAACGAATATCATATTTAAATTTGGGGCAGATAAGTAGTTTTCATGGTATGAAGAATTTACTTTTTCAAAAAGTGGGGGATCACTTTCATATATAAATTTAACATAAAATGAGCACCCACTTTCTGGCCACTTAGTAATTTCTTCATATCATAAACAAACTTAACTGTGATATTCGTTTTCAGCATACCCGAAAACAAGCGTCGTCTTTTATTTTTCAGTAAGAGATTCGTTCATTTTTTCATCTCATAATTTAGGACGCTAATTATGCAGTCAGTAAGTTTACAAAAACACATTTGTTTTCCGTTCTTTTTTCATTATAGAACTTGTTAACAGGTTCTGCAGTTTAATATTTCACAACAGTTCTGTTTACATTAGGGAGCGCTGGAGGGGCGGGTGGTGAAAACAAAACTAAATGTTAGCGATTGTGAATGACCACACATACACATCTGCATTAATTTAAAGACAAAAAACATTAATCTAAAACCGGTCGTAAATTGATTTAAAAAATTTATATTTTATTTAGAGTTTATAGATTTCATAGAAAATAAATCTTAATATATTTAAAAAAAAAAAAAAAAAAAAAAAAAGGGGGGGTTAAATTTCAAAACCGGAATTTTATAAAGTATGGATTTATTACACTACTGGTCTGCCATACATTCAAAGAAAAAAAAGATGTGTGGTTTAGTAGCAGCATAGACAACCATAACAAAAGAATACCAACGGTTTTGTTTATATCTATTCTAGAATTTGTTCAAATGTTGTTGTTGTTTTTTATTTGAACTTCGTAAAACAATGTCTAAACTCCATTTAAACATATTTTTATATAATAATATAATTTTTGGATTATAAAAATAAAATATTCAAATTTAAGAGAATGCGATTTTTTCGATCAATTCTTTTTACATTACAAATAATATCGTAAAAAGTCATGAAATTACTTACTTTTTTTGTTCAGTTTTTTCTTCTTTTCAATGATTTGATTTAAAAAATGAAAGAAATTTTCGATATTTTGATAAAAAAAATAATTGATTTAAAGAAAGAAATTAATTAAATTTAACGTTAAAAAAATGATATCTTTTTCGTTAACCAGTTTTTTCAAACAAGTCACGTCGTCGAAATAACTAAAAAAAAAAAAAAAGGAAGAGCGACAATCAAGGGAGGTAATTTTATCCTCAAAATACATTTTCTTAATCCACGGCGTTATGAAATTATAAAAGCAGGATAATATTTTATTTCTATGATTTCTAACAGATGTTTAAATTATTAATGTTTCAAAAAACAAAAAGAAAATCAAGTACAATTTTTTTTTTGTCGAAAATCATTAAACAAAACTAAGATATTAAAAAATGTTTTTGAATCAATTAAACTAAAATAAAACTTGTTTTCTGATATATTTCTTACATCAACTATAAATTTATGGTTTTATATTTTTTAGTTTCAATATCGTTTTTAATCTGCTTTTATATTTTCTATTTTTTTTCTCATATTTTCTTCAGATTTTTTTTTTAATAAAATTTTATTATTTTTATAATAGAATTTATTTTTAATTTCATTAAATCATTTTCCATTTCTTATTTTCTAATTAAGCCCAAAATGTCAGAAAGTCGAATGTCAGTCTGAAAATGACGTCTGATAGTTGGAGGGAGATAGGAAGTGTTGTCCCCCCCTCCCCAGCCGTGCGTGCATCCGTACAATTCTATATTGTATAATTTTTACCATTTTTTATTTAATTTTTTTTTCTGTTATTGTTCCTGTTTCAATTTTTTTTTTTTTTGCATAATATAGTATAACAGGACCACAGAACGAATGTGTGTATTTTAGTTTCAAGAATGGCCGATAGAGGTCGTTGTCAACCAAAGAACAGAGTCGATAACTCATATTTTTCTTGTAACTATAATAAACACTACACACTGTAATACACATTATATTTCAACAAGGTTTTAATGAAAATCACTCGTTGAAGGAAAACAAAATATTACAAAATTGACACATTTTTATAGTTTAAAATTCTAGTGTGCTACATTATCAAATTTTTATACAATCCTACTGCGAAAAAAATAATAATTAAAAAAAGAATCTATAAATGTTTCATGTTTTCAAAAATATATTTTGCGACATTGACAAACTAAAATGGCATTCTGATATATTTTTATACAATCCTACTGTGAACCCCCCCCCAAGAAAACAAATATTTATTATTTTATTTTCAGTTATAAATCAATTGAAAAGAAACGTTATTTTTAAATTTTTTTCTGTTACTGTTCCGGTTTCAATTTTTTTCAGAAATACATAAATTAAATACTAAAATAAAATGTAGCTATTAATATTTGAATCTAAAAATAATCCGTTAAGTCCACAGTAGCTGAGCAGCGGCTTGGTTCCCACCAGTTTTGGTAAATAACAAACAGAATCCTGAACAGAAGCGTGTGCTCTATCCCAACTATCATCAATGGACCTGAGGTAATCTCGTCAGCATCAGACAAAGCCAAACTCTTTGCCAAGATCTTTGCAACTAATTCTACCCTTTGCGACCAAGGCTGCCAACCCCCAATATTTCCTCCTGCATCAGAAAACACGCTATGTGATACACGTATTTCTGTCCGTGATGTTGCCAAGCTAATAAAACCTTGATTCCAGTAAAGCAACTGGCCCTGACGGTATTCCAATTATAGTACTCAAAAAACTTCAACCTGAACTAGCGCCCATACTTACAAAACTGTTTAAACGTTGTCTAAAGGAGAATAGTTTCCCATCACCCTGGAAAATTTCATCAGTTTGCCCTGTATTCAAAAATTCAGGGGACCGTTCATCTCCCTCTCAGTACAGGCCAATAAGTCTTCTGTGCGTCATGAGTAAATTGCTGGAATAATCTGTGTTAAATACAGAAGTAATCAAACATCTCAACAAAAATAACCTTCTTAGTGACACTCAATATGGTTTCCATTCTGCTAGATCTACAGCAGATGTGCTTACAGTTATGTCTCATAGGATTAGCAAATCTCTCGACGGAGGCTACCTTTCTAGGGCAATTGCTCTTGACATATCTAAGGCCTTTGATAGGGTATGGCATAAAGGTTTACTTCACAAGATCTCCAGCTATGGTATTGCTGGAAATGTCTTCTCAATTATTAAATCATTTCTTTCTGATAGGTTCATAAGAGTAGTAGTTGAGGGGCAAAAATCAGAAGCTAACAGTATTAATGCTGGTGTCCCTCAGGGGTCAATCCTGGACCCAACTCTTTTCCTGATCTACATTAATGATCTTCCAAATCACATCCTTACATCATTTGTAGACATTTATGCTGACGACACTACCATTTATGGTAGCACATCTAAGACAGTAAACGACCAAGTTCTCTCTGATTCTCTCTCCTCTGATCTTGAGCATGTAGTACAATGGGGGAAAGGAGTGGCTGGTTACTTTTAATGCATCTAAAACCAAGCTTCTCTCTTTACATCATCAACATT